>NC_090021.1:234773363-235076393 GCF_037176765.1 Anolis sagrei
CACTCTCAGAAGGACGAATGGGCATTTCTCCTTGAAATACAGTGTCTAGGTTTTCACATTTAGCAAGAACCATACCTCTGTAGAAGAATCCATGCTCTGCACATAAGTCAGAGGACTGATTGCTGGGACCTCCAACCAAAAAAACATCTCAGCAGAACTAGAAAACCCTACTTTTTGACAAGCTACGTAGGAACTTCCAGCTGAGGGGAAACCCCTTACAATGAAGGCTCTATCCTGGGAACCACAGTCTAAACTATATACAAGGCCAAAGGTTTGCCATCTCTGTCCTGTTACCTTTGGCCCAACAGGGGTGATTGGGACAACTCCTCTTACCATCCTCAGTTGCCTTCATGGCTTCAGCTTCACGTTTTTTCCGAGAGATGCGCTGCTTCTCTTCTAGGCGTTGCTTCTCTGCGTTGGCTTCATCCCAGCGCCCATTCTCCATGAGTCGCTGGTCAGGCCGAAGTCTACTGTCTGTGGGAGCAGTGCCACTTTCTGGGGCATTGAGTGTCAAAGCCAGCTCCGAGAAATAGTACATGTTCTCAGCATTCTTCCTGCAATGAGGGAGAGCAAAAATAATTCAGGTGGCAGGAAGATTCTGACTTCGGCCCATTCCTCCCAGATTCCACCAGAAAGGTTGGCATAACCTTGTTCTTAGTGTGTCCGAAATGAGCTATAAACATACTCTAAGCCTCTGAGATCACCAGCACCTTCACTGGTCAAAATATTTTAAATTAAAGACACATATATCCCATGATGACACCATTAATGCATAATATTTTCCATTTAAGAGTCTGTATCCCTTGGTGGCACAGCGGGTAAAACCACTGAGCTGCTGAACTTGATGACTGAAATATTGGTGGTTTGAATCTGGGGAGCGGGGTGAGCTCCTGCTGTTAGTCCCAGCTTCTGCCAATCTAGCAGTCTGAATATATGCAAATGTAAGTAGATCAATAGGTACTTCTTCTATGGGAAGGTAACGGCATTCCATGAAGTCATGCTGGCCACATGACCTTGGAGGTGTCTACAGAATACGCTGGCTCTTCGACTTAGAAATGGAGATGAACCCCCCCCCCCCCCCCTCAGAGTTGGACATGATTAGATTTAAATGTCAGGGGAAAACCTTTCCCTTTCCCTTTTATTATCCCTCAAAAGTAAATGTTTGCACCTCTTATGACAAAAGTTTGAAGGTGAAGGCTTTGTTTGGTAAATAAGTTATGAAGTTCAAGAGAAGAAAGACTAAGACTGAAGCTAAATTTCCAGCAGCTGTGGAGCAAGACAGTAGGGCTTATATTCTTTGGTTCATTCCATAACTAGCAGAATGAACATGCATGTAAGTATGTATGTAAATACACACAGAGACAGAGGAATTCATCTACTATTACTCTTTTTGGTGCATTTGTTGCAGAGGACATAAACTTCATATCTAAAAAAGCCACTTCCACTGAACTCAAGCCAACTGAATAGCACTCAGGTTAGTCAATCTTTTCATTACTCAAAAGAGAGCACAGCCATCCACGCTCACTCACGGGAGTGGGTTCCTCTTCCACAATATGACTCTGCTGTCCTCAGCTTCATGTGCTCTTTGCCGGCCATCACCACCGTTCTCCACTGTAGAAATCACCTTGAAGCAGTCCATTTTCTCGTCCCATGTCCCCAATAACATGAAATGCACTTTCCCTGATGAGTCCAACACCTCTCCAGTGACCTGTTATAAAAATATTTCAGGAAGGTGATGGAGCAAGGTACACTAGCGAAATTTTACCTTTCCAGCAAAATTTAAAAGGAATGGTTACAGAAGACAGGCTGCTTTATAACTTTCTCCTGGATAAGAGAGAGAATGAAAATCACTTTTCTCTCTTTTGCTTGGGTAACAGATTGCTCTCCACAGTGCTATACCACCAGCGTTTCAACAGCTGCAACATCAACAGGACTAGCTTGAACAATTGCTGCCGCAAGCACGGCACATCCTTTTATGTATGGTTCCTCTTGCTATCAAGCAGATCCCTTTCTTTCCTTTTCCCTCCTCTCCATAAAGAAGTCTTCATTTATTTTACCAGCCTAGACCAGAATGTTAAAATACATCTTACCTTCCTGGCCACATCTCTAGAGAAGTAGCTATAAGGAACAAACTTCAGAATACACTTCTCACTGGTTTTATGGTTCAGAATCTCAATTTCGCCAGACTGGAAAGAAGAAAAGTGAGGCACAAAGTCAAAAAGGAACAATAGTACTGAGGCAACATGCTAAAATGGCTGGGCAACATGATGAGAGATCTGGAAAATGGATTTCTGAGCTCCTTGATTCCAGCATTACCATATGAACACAGTCAGTTTAATACTTAATTATATTCTCTTCATCCATCCCATCTTTAACTCACCTGATCTATCCATAATTTGCCCACTATGATGTTGTGTACTGTAGTTGTGACCTTCTTCCATGTATAATGATTGCCAGTTGCGTGAAAGATACAGTGGATGGTACCTAGAAAATAGAAAAAGGGTGCTTCAGCTTAATTGCTATTGATGAAGAGTCCAGTGAAAAACACACAAAGTCCACTAGACAGGACTCTTTGCCTTATATATGGAGGTTCTAACCCCTGCTCTGCTGTGGATGAACTGGTTTTTCCTTTGATGCCTATTCTCTTTGTTTTCCACAAATGTCCATTTTATCAGCTCTTGAAGTATGAATGTGTTCTAAATATCTCCAAGGGGGTCATTAATGAATGCATTAATGAACACTGTACATCTGACAAGTATCCACTGTAGGCTCTTGCTATGTTCCCAGACAGTCTAATTCCACCTACAAAAGGGGTGCAGGCCCTAGATCATGTGTGTGAAACTCAAGGCCTGTGGGCTGAATTTGGTCCTATAAGTTATTTTACATGGCGCTCCAGATGCTGGACTACAATTCCTGAATTCCTCATTACCAGAGGAATTAGATGTCATTTTCAGAGCTGATAGTTCTGATACAGTAATATCTGGAAGGCTACAGTTTGTTCTGTTTAGCTAGGATGGTTTAGTGGGGTTTGAATTTAGATACAAGGCTTGTGGATATGATGTTTCTTTTTAAAATGTCCTTTATCCTTTCCCCAACATCAGAGCCACAAATGCTGTTGCACTGCAATTCCCATTACCCTCAGTCCATATGGTGGATAATTGAAAGTGATGGGAGTTGTCTTTCAATAACATTTAGGGATGCACACTGGGTAAAAACGAAAGAGTACCAACCAATGTGTAAAAAAATTATTATTATTATTATTATTATTATTATTATTATTATTATTAATCTTTATTTATAGACCGCTTTCTCTCTCCGAGGGAACTCAAGACGGATTACAACACAAATGCCCAAACAAATGCAATTTTTTATAGTAATGCAATATAATAAACATAATAATGACAGTGAACTTACTGTATAAAATGTATATCAAAATGAAAAACAAGATATAAATAATCTCATAGAAATAAGTTACACTAATTACATACTCAAAATTAAAACATCTCAAATGATAAAAACAATTAAAATAAATGGAAAATTGGCTGAATATAGTAGTTTTTGAAATGACCCTCTGTATCCATGGATTCTCCATCCATGGATTGAATGGCCCTATGAAGGCAACCATAAGGCTGCTCCAGACTGTGGTAAAATATTGGTAGCACAGGTCCATGTTTGGCCACACATTCCCTAAAAGAGCAGATTATAGTACTGATTGTTCTATCACAAAGGCTTACCAAGTGGCATGATTGAAAGGTATTTGCCACGGAACTTGCTGGTGATTTTGATCTCCTGTCGAAGGGTCCAGCCATGCTTGGAGTCAGCATGATGAGCAGCTGCGGGAGGATGGTGGCTCACCTATGAGAAACAAGGAACAGACATAAAGTAAGGTAAATTTCCATCTCTGAGTTTCCAGGGACCTCCAGACACAGGGGAGCGGGGAGCGGGGGCGGGCGGGTAATAATCAGATCTGAAAGGCATCTTTGGCTAGAAACTTGACAAACCCACTTGGAGGTATGTTCCAGTATCATCAATGGAATTTGACATTCTTGAGACTAAAAATATCCAGAGAACTCTTCTGGAATCAAATATTCTAGCTTATGTTCATTCAAGAAATCACCCTCTTCCATACCTGCTCACAGATGGAGCGGTAGCCGTTCTCTTCCAGCCGGTCTAGCTCAAAGGTTTCCCCTAAGAGAGGGTTGAATGGCTTGCTAGTGCGGAAGACAGTGGTGGAGTAAGACGATACAGTAAAGGCAGCTACATAGCAGAGTTGCTCCAGGGAACTCTCACACCTGGCTGCTCGGTCTAACAGGTCATGGTATTCCAGGTCCTCTGTCAGGCGCTGCAGCATGGATAAGGGCTCGTTGAAGTTAACCTAGAAGTAGAAGAAGCAGGTGTATTAGTGGAAAAGCCCTTCTAAGAAAAGCAAAGCACCCTCTGTATAGAGTTATTCCCATCAACCAGGACAAAGGGGGCATATAGGAGGTGATTTCCTATCTTTGTCCCACTCCCTCCACATGACGTGGGAGCAGTAATGCTTTCTTTCTTGCTCTCCCAACCAGGGCACAGGGGGACTCACTGGCATGGGGATCTTTGAGAGTTCCTTGCCAATGCAGTTCTTCATGATGCTCCACAAGTTCAGGCTGTAATTTGGTTTGTGGGGAATTCTTGTCCTTTTTTCCTTTTTGGTGTCTTCCAACTGATGCTTATACTTTGGGAGAAACAAAAGATTAGTCAAAGCTACTCTGCTCTTGACAACCCTCATTCATGTACTATATCCACAACCATTTATCCTTAGTTGTTCTTAAGCAGTTGTTCTTAAGCTTTCAAACAGGGGAAAAATAAAATAACAGTAACAATAATAATGGAACAAGACTGATGCTGTAACCAATATCTCCTCTGGTTTTCCTAGCTCCAATCTTTCCTAAATTCAATGTCAAAGTACGAGGAGCATTCATTAAAGATTTCCCCAACCCACTTCCTGTGGACTGAGGGCAATGAAACTGGGCACATTGAATGAAACTTGGTCCTTCTCTACAAAGGTGCCATCCAGGGACACACACTTCTCCCATCTTTTTAAGCAACTGTAAACACCTCGCTGGTAGAAGTCAACAGGTTGTTCCAAAAGCCACGTTGTGCCTTTGGAAATTAGAGTCTCATCATCTGAAAAATGCTTTCCCTTCAAAACTATCATCATTGTTGGAAAGAGGTGGAAATCAAATGGTGCAAGATCGGGTGAATAAGCAGGATGCAGTAGAATTTCAAAGACACAGGAGTATGTTTCCATTTGGGCAACAGGTGAGTTGTGAACTGGTGCATTGCCTTGTAGAAGGCGGACACCTTTGGGGAACATGCCACGTCTCTTGGTTTTAATGGCCTCCCGCAATTTCTGCAGCAGTGAAGCATAGTATGCCCCAGTGATCATGGTACCCTTTGCTAGAAAATCCATCAATACTACTCCGTGCTGGTCCCAAAATACTGTGATCATGACCTTGTCTGCAGAAAGTTGGGCACGTGCCTTCTTTGGAGATGGTGAGTCATGATGCTTCCATTACATCGACTGAACTTTAGTCTCAGACTCATAGTGATGGACCCAGCTTTCACTCTGTGTGATCAGTCTGTTGAAAAAGTCCTCCTGGTTTCTATGGCACATCATTGTCAATAGAGCAGTGGTTCTCAACCTGGGGTCCCCAGATGGTAAACTGGCTGGCATTTCTGGGAGTTGTAGGCCAAAAACATCTGGGGACCCCAGGTTGAGAACCACTGCAATAGAGCCTGAGAGCATTCGACTCGTTCCTGCCTCTGGAAAGGTGTGAGCACCTGGGGGACTCAGTGAGCAAATACTTTATGCACGTGAAGTTGTTCTTTCCACAGACCCCACACTAATCTTGACATTTTGGCCTAGGTGGCAAACGGTTATGCAGTGATTTTCAAAATGGCAGCCGCTACTTGCTGGATGGTGTGTTTATCAGTAGCAGAATGGGGTCACTCTGGAATTGGAGCTGTTTGCACTGAAGTCCAACCACATTTGAACTGATGATGTCAGTTCTTGACTACACTATATGATGGGGAATCATCACTTTCATCTCATCGAGCATCTTCTTCGGTGTTTGGCTTTTCAAGTAAAGGAACTTGATGACTGCTCTGTACCCCACTGGGTCCATTATTAAACCTGACATCAATTCAGCACGTGTAAAATCAAGATCATTATCAGTTCTGAGTTGTAAATTGGCACATAACATCTAGAGACTTATATCATTACATATGTGCCATTTCAGGATCCTGTGATAAACAAAAGTGGATCAAGGAAAATCTTTAATGAACACTCCTCGTATGTATCATGGTAGGTTTAGACAAGGAGTAACAATTTAAATAGTCCTCTTGATAAAACACTGCAATATTGGTTATACTTCATATCCTATTTTCCTTTCAAGCCCTCCGCTTAATTTATAGCAGGCATGGTCTGGCGTGACGAACTGCTGGCTGAATTCAGAGATTTGGGAATGACTCATGTATTATAATATCTTGCTTTGCAGAGTCCCACTAGCATCTGACAAAATGGCTCTTAGCTTATCCCTCTCCCTCCCCTCTGCTCCAAGACAGATTACCTGCTCGTCGAGACTGATGTCACTGCTAGCGCCGCTAATGTTGCTGCCCGTTCGCCTAGAGGAAGCAGAAGTACGTGCCATGAAAAAGGGAGCACCACATGCTCTAATGGAGATGAGACCACAAAGACAGTTAGCAACACAGAGCTGCATAAAGTTGACAGAAAAAGATTCAAGCACCTGCTATGGCAGAACTTGAAGTCACTAGGTACAGAATCAAATATTAAAGACATATTCCCTTCTAGGCAACTAGGGCCACTGGTCTCTATTTTGTGGGAGGCATTTACCCATCTCTGCAGAGAAGCCTGGAGCCAGCAGGAGCAACCAGCTTCAGCAGCATCTGCCCCAATGTCATCCATGGATACAGGATAAATGGCTGCTGGCTCTGACAGATAAATTCTTTGGGGCATATGGGTGATGCCAAGGACAATTCATCATGATTCAAGGATACTAACAATTTGGAATGTGTCCACAGAAGGGCGACCAAAATAGTAAAAGGACTGGAAGCCAAGCCCCATGGTGACCAGTTTAGTGAACCTTCTATACTGAAATTGGAGAAGGTTAAGAGAGGACATGATAGCCATGATGAAATATTTGAAAAGTTATCATATTGAGGAGGAAGCAAGCTTGTTTTCTGTTTCTCTAGGACACAGATCAATGAATTACAGGAAAAGAGATTACACCTAAACATTAGGAAGAACTTCCTGACAGTAAGGGCTGTTCGATAGTAGAATATGTTGCCTCACAAAGTAGTGAAGTCTCCTTTGGTGGTTTTAAATAGAGGCTGGATGACCATCTTTTGAGAGTGCTTTGACAGTGTGTTCATGCATGCCAGAAAGGGGTTGGACTGGATGGGCCAAGTAATCTTTGGCGTCTGTATGATTCTATGAGGTAGATAATGATAGAGAGATCTGAGTCAAAGAAAAATGTAAGGCTGCAAGAAAGTGAAAGAATCATAAGGTGATGAGAGATGGCTTGAGCCCAAATGGCTTCGGGAAGATATGGTAAGTGTGCTCACAGAGGAACTTTAGAAGCTCTTCCTTTGGATCTCTCTCAACATCATCAAGAGGACTTACTGAACGGGGTTTCAAATTCTTTGCCAGCTAATTGCTGACTTTGCTGAGGGAAGTTTGAAGTGGCAATTGGGCAACACAGACAGCAGGAGGGGCATGGATACTGTTCACTGGTGCCAGAGAAGGAAAGGGGCTCCTTCACACTTGCTGTATCCACCCCTAAGCTAAGCCACACCTCCCTGTGCCTGGCCATTTCACAGTCTATTCCCTGCACACTAAATTACATTGACAGGTCAAATCCTATACTTAATTACTCCATCAGGATGGACTTGGAACAGACCTGGCATCCCAAAAACCCTGTATGGACTTTCTCCCCTTGTGAACCCGATCCTGGACTTCCCAACCTCCTGCTTGAGCCTGGATAGGCTCATGGAGCTCTAGTCCACTCCTAGGACAGTAGGCTTTCACTCCTTAACTGCATCAGTAAACAACATGAGCAGTGCAATAGAGGGTCTGTGGCTTATTGGTAACTGTGCAAGGCAGGTGCTTATCATGTGCTGCTCTACAAAGATGCAATGGAATTGATGACAACATTAAAAGGCATGATAACTACCCTGAAGTTCTAGCCGACCATTTTAAGAGCCAGTATGGTATGGCAACTTGCCAAGTCTCCCACTCTACTCCTTTATTTATTATTTACTATCAGTTGAGTTTCTCTGTAAACAGAATGTTCTCGGATCACACAATAGGCATAGAGTGAACGCCTACACTGAAATATGAAAATCAACAAGGAAAAACCCAAACAACTATACTCATATCAGTTGATACAACAACTGAGACCAGTTCGCCCAAGGCCAATACCTCACTGTGGAGTCCAAAGGTTGTTAAAAAAAACAAACTATTGCACTGTTTATGAATGTGTTCAGATAACTCGCTGGTTATTTGATGCCTCTGGATTACGGAGGCAATGTTCAGAGTTGTTTTTAATTTTGTATTTATAATTTTTTTTTTAAAAAAAGTTCAGAAATATCAGCTAAATTAAAACATTACGAACATTCAATCAATATGTCTTTAAAAGCTTAGCAGAACAAAAAATTGCATTTGACAGTGCTAGGCAACCTTTTTTAGGAAGACCACTTTATAATACAAGAGTGGGGTCTAACAGAGAAGATCCTCCCTTGCATTTGACTCTCAGTTTCCAATTGAGAGAGCATCTTCAATCTGTCTGGACACAGACTGGAAGTCAACGAAGGAGAAGAAAACATTGGAGCATATGTTTATAATGCCTGACCTATCCACTACAGTCTCCACTAACAGATTTTTTTTGGGCCTGGCAGAGTGTCTACTTTGGATGCTGATGTTCTTAGAGTCAGCTAATGGGCCACGCCATGTTTTTGGATAAAGTTGATCTACTTCAGTCCAGATTTCATAGAATCATAGAGTTGGAAGAGACCACAAGAGCCATCAACAGTCCAGCCAATGCCACAGATGGCCATCCAGCCTCTGCTTAAATTTCTTCAGAAAAGGAGACTGCACCAGAGCCTGAATCAGCATATTCCACTGCCAAATAGTTCTGACCATCAGGAAGTTCTTCCTAATGCTTAGGTGAAATCTCTTTTCCTGCAATTTGAATCCACTGTGCCATGTTCTACTCCATCATTTTGCTTGTACCTGTACACAGCGGCTCTACCATTTTCTTGTTCTTCCTTTTACTACAGACATAACAAAAAAGAGAGCTCTTTTATTCTATTTTTAACCTCTTCAGCAAGCTTAAAGTCATTCTGTGCTTTGGGTTTTCTAATTTTATCCCTGCACATTTGAATTATTCTTTGGTGACTTTTCCCTTTTCTTGTACATGTTCCTTTCCAATCTTAGCTCAGTTGACAGTTCTTTAGACATCCATTCCTGATCCCCTTGTTGCCTCTGCCACCTTCTGAACCACTAAATTGTCTGCAAGACAAGTAAAGAATTTGTTGGACCTGATATTCTTGGCAGTTTGTCTTCCAAGAAATATCAGGATAGTTAAAATCTCCCATTCCTATCACATATCTCCATTCGGAATGTGTTGTCATCTGTTCTAGGAAGACATTATCTAGGTCCCCCACAATGACACTCCTGTTGTTTCTTCCTCCCTTAATTTTTCCCCAGATACTCCAAACCTGGCTACCAGGTTTTGTCATGGATCCTCACAGGTGTAATCATCCTTGATATACAATGCTACACTTCTTTCTTTGATGTTTGGTTGATTTTTCTATTTTTCTAAAATAAGGACAGTATTATTACATTCCAATCTTGAGACTTCTCCCACTTTCAATGATGCCAGTTATATATTGCTTTGATGTATTAGTTTTAGTTCTTCTTGTTTGTTTCCCATGCTCTGTGCATTAGTGTAGACCAGGCATAGGAAAACTTCAGCCCTCCAGATCTTTTGGACTTCAACTCCCACAAGTCCAAAGCACCTGGAGAGCCGAAGTTTACACGTGCCAGATGTACATTGTAGAGGCACCAAAAACTATGGGCTGTCCCTTCTAGCTGCTTATTTAAATTTGCTTCTTACTGTTGAGTTCCTATACTACTTGCTTTATAACAGTTGGGGTATTTTCTCATAGTACACCCTTGCCTGTCCTAAATGTATCTCCCTTCCCCATATCTTAGTTTACCACCCCAGCCCCCCACAATCAGGTTTGTGAGCCTCTTAGTAATAATGTTCCTGCCAATCTTTCCAGAAGCCCAACTTCATTAAATCTCAGATCATGGTCGAGGAAGCCAAACTGTTCCTCACAGCACCCTCTGTGAAGCCAGTTATTCACTTCTATTATCCTTCTCTCCCTTCCTGGGCTGTGTCCTTGAACTGGGAGAAGAGACAAAATAATGACCTGGGCATCAGGGCCCTTCAGCTCCCCACCCATAGCCTCAGAATCCTGTGTGGTCTCATAAAGGCTACACCTAGCAGTGTTGTTGTTACTCTATCCTAACAGAAAGTCCCCTACCACCACCACCTGTCTCTTTGGAGGTTTGGCAGGGGCCTTTCTATGTGCTGACTCTTCCAGAGGCAAAGGACAAGTTCTGTTGCACCTCTTCTTGTTCTGCATCATTCTGATGCTGGAGAGAGCTAGAAACTGATTCTGTAGCTCCAAAGTTACAAAATGATTCCTGGTGTATCTACTTCTTTGTTTAACATTCAAGTGTCTACCTTCTGTGTTTGGGGAGTGAACTCTTCAGAGAAATCTCCTGTGTGATTTCTCCTGAAAGACAGTCTACTGGGCCCAAAGCAAACCTTCCTAATATGTTGGGAGTGTGGATACATGGGCCTCAAGGTGCCTGACCTTTCCGTCCAAGACGGCCACTAACTTGCACCTGCTGTAAGTAGAATTACCTCATTCTTGGTCAAGAACACAAACATACCACAGCTGTTACAGATGACAACATGAGTTTCCTCACCTTCCCATCAAACTCCCCCGCTAAACTTTCATGCCAGGCACCCCTGCTTGCCTCACCCGTTTGCCTCAGGGCCCTTCCACACAGTCCTATTTCCCAGAACATCAAGGCAGATAATCCACAATATCTGCTTTGAACTAGGTTATCTGAGTCCACACTGCATTATATTCCAGTTAAAAGGCGATTATGTGGGATTTTATACAGCTGTGTTGAAGGGGCCTCACTCCTGCACACCATGCTCCAGGAATTGGTGCTATAGCTTTATAGAAAGATAGAGCAATTAACCCCCCCCCCCCAACCACCCTTGTTCTCACAGTGAACCCTGTTGTCTTGGCAATTGTGGGCAATCCTCAATGCCAGGAAAAATACTCTCAGTGCATGATCCCATTTATGATCCACTCCTCAATATCATTCAATCCTATTAAACCAAGCGATTCTTCAGGAGTCCTCTGCAGACTGAAGTTGAAGGGTTTACTTTTTGGTGATTCCCATAGGAAGATTCAAAGTGTTTTCCAGTTCCGTCCCATGTACACACACAATGCATATGTAGGACAAAGCACATGGAATCTCCTTCTATCTGTTTAATTTCACTTAAGGCATGCTGGTTTCCAAGTGGCATACGATGTGGAAGGGAAAAGGTATCAAAGGCCAAGAGGAGATCCCTCTGTGGGCTGGGTATTCAAAATGTCAAGGAGTGAGGGAAGCAAAGTTCCCAGGTGAACTTACTTATGGCCCAAGCTTTCAGGCATCGTGATGATCTCAGGAGCATCAAAGAATTCATTATCATCATCTTCATCACTCATATCTCCCTTTGAGGAGCAACATCGATCTGCAAGAATAACGTGTGCTGAAGTAATGTCCCTGTTTTTGATTATGTAGTATTTTGGTAAGCAAACTGTGATTAAAAATCACAGCCTGGATATTTATTTATTTTATTTACTTCATTTCTAACCTGCCTTTCTCGACCCTCAAGGGAACCGAAGGTGGCTTACAAATCAGGCAAAAATTCAATGCCGCACAGGCAAACAATAAAACACATCTCATCAAAATATAAAACAATCTATACATATAAGCAATTAAAACACGTATTAATCAATCAAACAGATTAAAAACCATATAAAATGCTGAGTCATGATCATGTATATGGGACCCAGGTCCTGTAACATTAATCTTTAACAGATCCTGGAGCAGAATGAAACATTGCAAAGTTCCACCCTGTGGGACTGAGGGACCTATCTTCCATCACCTTCTAACTCCCAACTTTCAGACACAGCCATTTTCTCCCAACATGGCTACTGTACAGCAGGGGGAGGGACATAAAAGCAACAGTCATGTTGGAACCGGGGAGCAACACACTTCTAATCTCCACTGATGAAGAAACAGCCATGTTGGGAGGGGATGGCGGTAGGGGTCAGGATTTGGAAGGAGGACAGGGTTGATGGTGCTTTATGGTTCCTCATCCTACTTCAAAATCTCTTGGGAATTAAAGTTACAGGAGCCCCTTCCCAGACCTAATCTGATAACCCTAGTATTTATTTATTTATTTATTTAAAACATTTATACCCCATCCTTCTCGACCTCCATAGTGGGACTCAGAACGGATTCCAAATAGGCAACAATTTGATGCCAAATATAATATAAAACACATAATAAATACATCCACAAATTAAAATAATTCTAAATATATATTAAGAACTTGCTTGCCAGATTAAAATCACCGGAATTCAAATTGTCATCCAAAGCAGTCCAAGTAATGCTTCCCATGAAGAGTTATTTTGACTAAAGGGAACAGGGGAATGTCAGGTGTGTCACCACTTAGTGGAGCTTGTTTGTGGAAGTGATGGGTGGTTAACCCTTGGACTCCTCCTACCTTTAGAGGAATCCATGCTGCCAGGGGCATTGGATGGCAGGACTGTGACTCCACGGAAGGCTCTTTCCAGGTGGTTGTGCTGCTTAGCCAGCTGCTCTAGCGTCTCCTCCAAGCGGATGCGTTGGTCTCGCTCATACTGAAGAGACTTCTGCCATTTCTTGCTGTGTGTCTGAGCGAGCATCAGAAAATCTCGGCAAGCCTGTATAAGAGACAGGTAGCACTTACAACCACAGCCAGTACTGCCCCAAGATACTTTGCTAATCCACCCACACAACTCCACTAAGGCCGGCATTTTAACTCTTGCTACTACTAAAACACCAATTGTGGCCTTCCTCTATTTTTAACCCCACCCCTACAGTGCCATGTAAAATAGGTCACCTCTCTCTCTCCCACAGCAGGTACAACCCAAATCAAATTGCACAACCTGTTGCTACTGCTTGCTGTTCAAGTGGTAAACAATGTTCTCCTGTTGAGTAACAGGAAATGCAGAGGATGACAGAGGATGACATCCTTCAGAATCTACTTGAATACTGTATTATTTTTCCCCATTTCCAGACTGATGCGCATACAGCACTAGCCCCCTAGCAACTTCGGAAAGGCCACAGAAGGCACTTACTTGAAGAATGATGCTCAAATGTCCCTAGGCAAGGAGTATTCATCTGGTAAAATCCCTGTCAGGAACTTTACAAGCCATCTAGCCAAATGCTGTGAGAATATCACTAGCAGATAAGTATATGCATGTCACATAAAAAGTGAAATAAAAGTAAATGTAATCACAGTATGACCCCTATATCTGCAGAAACCATGAAACCATGGATAATAGTGAACCCTATATTTTGACTATACTTGGGCCACAACCATACCATAAAATAGCACTGAAGGACCTGGAAAAGCTTGCAAACATTTCCAGAGGGGAACACTTTTTTAGAGTGTGAGTAAATGAAATTGTGGATGTCAAATCCATGGCTAAGGGGGTTGTACTGTAATTTTGCGAGTTGCCCCAGAAAATAGAAACTTATTTTAAAACTACACTGAGCTGATTAAGAATGTCTGTAAACATGTTTTTCTGAGAAGTTATATACTTTAACACTTGCATATAGACCATACAGGAAAAAGAACAGTTCCATTTCACCAAGATAGCAAAGGAAAAAAGAAAATAGATGCCTGTCACTCTGAAAAGATGATCTGGGTATCTGGATTTGCAATTGCAACTCTAGAAATCTAAACAGAAAGTTAACCAAGAGCAGGGGATATGGGAAAAGTGACCAGAGAGAAGCGACTCTTCTTTTCGCATTACAACCTGTTTTGAAATTGAATGACAGGAACTGCCAGACAGAAAGACAGAAGCAGTCCCTATTTACTTCCTGAAGATGTGCTGATGACCACTAACTTACAAGACTTTAAAGGAAGGCTTGATGAGGAAGAGACTACCAGTGGCTGCCAGTTATGGTGACGTGCTACCTTTGGGATCACCATGTCTCCAAATACTACTAGCTCAGAGAATAAAAGTTTGAGAGGTCTACTGTCTTCCCATCCCACCCATGGACTTTTTGGTGGATTTTGCTTCACCACTGTAGGAATCAGGATGCCAAATTAAATAGGGCAAACAGGACTGGACTTCCCACATTGTCATGGAGGAGCAAAATGAACGCACACATAAATTCTGTCAAAAGAAAGTTAAGTTTCAGTCTACACTATATATTTGTGTCTAAAAATATACATAACAAATCTCAAATATTACTTTTCAACTTTTAAACCCACCCTGATGATTTCAGCATATCAGGGAGGCAAGCATGGTAAACCACTGGGTTTTCTAAACCGTTGTCCCCATTTCATGCCTTCAGCAATCCTTAGTGTTTGAAGTCCTTTGCAGAGTAAACTGCCCACTGTCAGATAAGCAGGGATTTTTTTTTTTTATAAAAAGGACATTGTGATGTCATTTCATTTTCAAAGAACAGTATTCCAGGTCTTTGTTTAACAATTCATCAGGTAGCCAGCGACAACCAGAAATTCTGTAAAGGCGGATGGCAAGAGCAGTGAGGGCTAGCAAAAGAAGGGTGGATTGTCCATTTATATTTTGTAAGGGTTTTTTTTTTGGGGGGGGGGGGCTTTCTTTCTTTCTTTCTTTCTTTATTTCTTTTTAAGCAACACTGTTTTTTTTCTTTTTGTGGCCTACATGGAAACACAAACCAATTGTCTCAATGGAATCTAGAAAATAATGCTGAAAGTTAGCAACCTCTATAGATTTTCTGATAAATTTGCAATATTCCTTCTTTGAGGGAAGTCTTGGCTTAGGAATGCAGCTTCACTGCAGCAGCTGCCATTCTCCAGTGGTTTAAATAAAACACACTTTTGATTGTGGCCATTTGACTGACAGGATTTAGGTCTCTACACATGACTAAAGTGGTCTATAGATAGTTGTTCAAGTTATAACACTTTGACAAATGCATTCAACATATATGCCAGATTAGCGTGTTGGAATACATTTGCATAGATCTTTTGAAAATATTTCTGACACTTTAAAATTAGTCACTTTGTTCACATTTGTTTGTTCTTGCATCAGGTGAGCTGTTCCAGAAAATGGAACCATCACAGGCGCAATTGACGGAGACGAGAGAGATGGCCTTCTCAGTGACTGCCCCTCGGCTATGGAACTCCTCCCCTCGCAAAATTAGATCAGCCCCCTAGAATCACAGAGTTGGAAGAGACCTCATGGGCCATCCAGTCCAACCCCCTGTCAAGAAGACCCCTTGTCCTTTAGAAAAATGGGGAAAAAATGGGGACCAAGCACTTGGGACAGTGCAATAAGGTAATAACAGAAAACCCTACCCCACTGACCAGTTCCGGTACAGCTGTTTGGAGATGGTTTTTAACAATGGATTTTAAAGTGATACTATTAATTTTAATGTTTGTGTATTTTTACAGTTCGTTTTAAGTTCTGGCACTGAATGTTTGCCGTATAAATGTTGTGCTCCGCCCTTTGGGATGAGAAGGGAAGAATATAAATGCTTTAAATAATAATAATAATTTCCTTTACTTAAACAAGGATGGGAGGGATGTTAGAACAGCATCAGATTTAAATTCCTGAATGTTAAATTCCCACTTCTTTGCAAATCACAGGCTCCCCAACTCATCTGAGAATAACAGAAAGTATGCAATTCTGCCAACTGATAAAAAAACAAGCTTTGAACAGAAATCTAGGTGACTTCTGCTTGAGTCTTCCCAAAACAATAGCAGTTTTGGATAATCCAGTAGGATTCACTAGGCCATAAAAGCTGTCTCTGAGACATTATCAGCTATTTTCTTCAACTGAACTGGTGCTGATAGTTGGCTTAGGGATAAAGGAATGGCTACAGGACGTGCAGCCGTATGTAGCCAACTAATCATAGCTCATTGTCCTTCTGGGATTGAGATTTCTCAAAGAAATGCACTATGCTGCTCCCTAGTCCTCAAACCCTGGCCTGGTGGCGGAATCAGCAGATAGGAAAACAAAGCTGCAATTGTGCCACTGTTGAGGGTAGCAATCAAGGTGACCCAACTGTAATGTTTTCCAGCCTTCGTTAATTCTTCTAAAAATCTCTTTTCTCTATGCTGCCATTTTAGTTGACCTTTCTTCTGCTGATCACTATTTTAAAAAATGATTCAAAGCGCTGCTCTACGGATTTGCAGTTCTAGCATGCCCTTTTAATATCATTCAGCCTAGTTATGTTTTGGATGCCATTCATCTCACTAGCCACAGTGTGGCCACCGTGAGCTGAAAATTTTTGGCATCTATCGGAGATTTGGGATAAGGAGGAATTTTGCTTGTGGGATTTTTTTGTTTTTAACCAGAGGCTTATATTTTGTTAACTTATATGATGTCACAGGCAGCTTAGGAATCCAAAAGCTTAATGATGTAACACATCAAATCACTTCTTCCTTCTCCTGAGAGGAAGGGAGAGTTCTGGGATCCAGCTTTAAACCATCTATTATTAACACTCCCAGAGCCACTGATACAGAGCATTCCTGATGGTTTCTTTTGGGCAGAGGCCCTCTCCCAACCAGACAGGCTCACAGCCAATGCCTGGAAGCAGGCTTACATTTATCATGGCGTTGGACGTGATGCGGAAGAGCGTGGCTCGCTCGTTGACCTGCTTGATCTTCTCATTGCTCTCAGCGGGCAGCTTGAGGGTCTCCAGCTCACTGAGGGAGCGCTGCAAAGCTGTCCCATGCTTAGCAATCAGGTCGTTACAGGTGCTGAGGTCCTCCACTTTGCTGGAGAGGGTGCGCAGGGTGTTCTGCAGTTCTGTCTTGTCTGTCTGCGACACAGATTCTTCATCGCCTGACTCATCTGTGAAAAAGAAGCTGCACCTTAACACCTTCAAGCCAAGAAAGGAGCCCATCATGGAAACAGGCACAAAGCAGAAACATACTCTCCCCACCTTCCCAACATGCTGTTCACAAGCTGCTAATGGAGGAGCATTACAAAAATGAGGGGCCATCTCTGAGTCATCTAAATTGGAGAGGGCAATTTCTAGGGGTTATACCACTTACATACCACACTGGGGCTGCATGCCATTTATTCTGTGGCATTGTATTTGCAGTCACTTGCCATAGTTGACGTATATTAGAAGAGCTGTTTATAGTTGTTTCCCTTTTTAAATGATCTGTCTGTAGACACCTCCTAGGTCATCTGGCCGGCATGACTGCATGGAGCACAGTTACCTTCCCATCAAATTGCTAGGTTGGCAGAAGCTGGGGCTAACAACAGGAGCTCACCCCATCCTGTAGATTGAACCTCCAACTTTCTGGTCAGCAAGTTCTGCAGCTTAATGATTAATAAATATATTTTAACCTGTGTACAATATTAGCTTTTCTCTATTTTAAGCCACCTTGAGCCCCAGAGTTGAAGAAAGATAGGACGTAAATACAGTAAAATTAAAATAATAATTATGGAGAGCACATGCCTTGTTTTTAAAGGAATTATGCTTTCTGGAATCAGGATGGTCATTCTACTTCAAAATGAGGCAGCTATACCATGCATAGTCCATTTACAAAGGGGAAAAACCTTGATTTTGCAGACAGGTGGGGTGCCAAATATGACTGGAGTCTCACATGTGGTTCAGATGTCAGTAGCCACTACCGGCATTAATTAAAAACGCCCCTGCCTTCTTAGTTCAGTGATTTAAAGTAAGAAAATGGTGGAATTTCTTTTCCTGCAATAGGGTACTATGGCCTAAATATAACCGAAGTACAAACTAGTGAAGTTGATGAATAGGCAAGTAATATTTATGCATGCTGCTTCAATCACTTTCTTCCATCTGTAATTAGGAAGCAGTGTTAGTCATAAAGTATAATGCCAGTCCTTATTTGTCCAACTTAGTTTTATCATGTTGTCCTCCTTGGTATACAATGAGGCTCACAGAGATTCAAAGTCCAACAAAGAGGACAGAATTCATCACACACCAGTAAAAGAACAATCTAAAAGCTAATTAGCAACAATAAAAGAGCAGACATTTTTAATGGGTAGATCATTGGGAAACTCTAAATTATGCAGAAAGCAGCAGTATCTGAGACCCAATTTCACTGTCAGAATTGCCTAAAAAAACCAGGACATAAATTAAATGAACCAGCCCTAAACTACTGGTACACAGCAAGTTTCTGTTGCAAGCTGTGAGTCTCACTTACATAGACAGGGATATAGTTAACAAAATCTCTGAGAGCAAAGTTGCTTTTTGCAAATGATTTTAAGGCCTACCCATCCTCCTTTTTATGCTTATCCTGTCTAGTTAGATTGTTTTAAGCAGAGGGTGGTGAAGGAGGGCTGGAGAATCACATACTTTCAAAGCCAGGTAGCAACAGTGTGCCTGCAGTAAACAATGAAATAAAGCTGGAGCAGAGTAGGATTCTTCACTAGCCAGCCCTACTAGTTTTTAACAATTCGGTTTTAAAGTGGATACAACTGATTTTAAAGTTATAGTTCATTTTTATTCCAGCATTGAATGTTTGCCATATTTATGTTGTGCTCCGCAGAATATAATTGCTTTAAATAAATAAATAATAAATACTGTCACTGTGTGTGTCTTCCTGCAACAGTCTAAGCAAAGAGCAGCTGCGTCCAGAATCCCTTACTGAACATGTGTGAACAGAGAGGAAAATGAAAAGCATATAAGCATGCTTAAGCAGCCAATCCCAAGCATATTATAAAAAATGGGTCTCAAAGTCTGGCCACCAAAATAAAAAGGATAAAAAATGGAGGCTGGTGAAAGAAATTGTTATTCTTGAATGCATTTTGGAATAAGATCTCTAGAACAGTGGTTCTCAACCTTCCCAATGCCACGACCCCTTAATACAGTTCCTCATTTTGTTGTGACCCCCAACCATAACTCTAACATTATGAATCACTATGTAAATAATGATCTGCAGGATGTATTTTCATTCACTGGACCCAATTTGGCACAAATACCCAGTATGCCAAATATGAATAATGGTGGGGTTGGCAGGGGGATTGATTTTGTCATTTGGGAGTTGTAGTTGTAGTTCCACCAACAATGGAATTGAACCAAAGTTGGCACAGAGAACTCCCATGATCACCAGAAAATACTGGAAAGGATTGGTGGGCATTGACCTTGAGTTTGGGAGTTGTAGTTCGCCTACATGCCACTGTGGGCACAATCAATGATGGATCTGGATCAAACTTGTTACAGATACTCAATATGCCCAAATGTGAACACTGATGGGGTTTGGGGAAAATAGACTTTGACATTTGGGACTTGTAGATACTGGGATTTATAGTTCACCTACAATCAAAGAGCATTCTGAACCCCACCAATGATAGAATTGGCCAAACTTCCCACACAGAACCCCCATGACCAACAGAAAATACAGTGTTTTCTGATGGTCTTTAGCGACCCCTCTGACACCCCTTCGCGACCCCCTTAGGGGTCCCGACACCCAGGTTGAGAAACACTGCTCTAGAAGGTTACGCAACAACCATTGGTGCTGGTCATTTCATTTCATATGTGCACATTGTTTTGAACACCAAAACCATGTTGAATTGCTCTTCTTTTTTTGAGATGTAGAAACGGATCTCTATTCTGGGTTGTTGTAGGTTTTTTCGGGCTGTATGGCCATGGTCTAGAGGCATTCTCTCCTGACGTTTCGCCTGCAGCTATGGCAAGCATCCTCAGAGGTAGTGAGGTCTCTATTCCTTTCCATGTTATTTCTGGCTCTGTTGTCACATTTTCTGTTAAGGAGGTAATGCCCAGGAACATAGGTACTTCATTAACTGAGCCATACCTGAACAGAGTTTGGGGGTTCCCTTTTCTAAGCTACCAGAACACTTCTTTTGAATCGCCTCAACTGACAACCCAGCCATCAAATATAACTTGACACACAGCAAGAGAGATCAGTGGTAGTTTTACATTACACAAGAAAATACTCATCTAAAGCATAATTAACACATGTAATACACAGGGCAAGAAACAAAGATTGACACCAGTTAAGAAAAGCCCTTAAAATGTATATAGACTTATCACCATGATCTCTGCCAGCTGAGTGATTCTGTGAGTTCAAAAAGTACTAACAAAAGATATCAGCAATACAATTCAAGTCAGATCTCCTCCATGCATACAGAGTATATCTCTGAATATGAGATGCTGTGGAGAAATAGAGGATGATCGCCTTCATGCTCTGGATGGGAACTTCCAGGGGAATCCTGTTCTACAGATTACTTGATGAAATTGACTTTTAGTCTGATTCAGCAAGACATCTCTCAAGTTCCTCCTTTTTTAAAAAAAGAAAAAGAAGAAAACCCACCGATTACAGTTTTTACCTTACTCTTGCATGTTTCACTACCCACAAACAATGAGTCAATAAGCAGAATGGTAAAGAAGTGCTTACAGAGAACTCTCATCCTCAGCAGTGGGGGAGAAGTTTGCTGCAAGCAAGCGACAGAACTAATACGCAACAATGAATTGTACAGTCATTTGAGGGGAAGAGAGAGCATAGTTTCTAAACTGCAAAATGCTTGGTGTCAACATGGCAAAAACATTTAATATCCCCCCACCAAGCTGTCACAAAGGTTTAGAAATATGGTAAGTTTCAAGATCAGACTTCTGATGTCTAACATTTCTAAAACAGGAACATCTACAGGTTAAGAATCCCTTATCTGCAATTCTGAAATCCAAAATGCTGCAAAACGTAAAACTGTCCCTGTGGGTGGCTGCGATAGTGGCACCTTTGCTTCCTGATGTTTCAGTGTACACAAGCTTTGTTGCTTGAACAAAATTTATCAACTTGTTATATTAAGTTACCTATAGGCAATGTGTAAAATAAACATAAATGTATTTTATATTGAGACTTGGGTCCCATCTCCAAGACATCTTCTTATATGCATATGTGTAAATACAGGTATTCCAAAATCCAAAACATTTCTGGTCCCAAATATTTCAGATAAGGGACACCCAATCTATATCTACATTTTAAAATATTCCCCTCTCTCATTGTTTCCTCCTTTTCAGGGAGAGGAGGAAAAATGCCAACAAAAGTAGACTGACATCCAAGGGCAAAATTAGTGGGTTAAATTTACTATTAGCTTATAGAAGGTCCATTGAAATGAATGGGATTTCTTGGTCACAATTAAGCAAAGTTCTAATGATTTCAGTGAGCCTATTCCAAGCACATTGAAAACTGCATTTAGCTCTATGTTTGAAACCTTGACCCAGGTCTCAAATGCAATTAACGCCACTGGGCAGATTGCATTTTGTTTCAAAGTACTGAAGAACTTCTTTCCAGTCAAGCTGCCAAAATACCTCATTAATTTTTAGATTCTGAGTCTTTAGAATTCCATGAAAATGAAATAAACCATCCAGCAATAACTAGCGGCACATTTCTCACTCATTTTCCCTTCAACAAAGAGCAAGCATTTACTATCAAAAGCTAGAGAGAACTTGGGGAGGTCTGTGCCCTAAATATTCCAGACAAGAACCAAAAGCTTGTTTGAGATACCAGCATTTACAATCCAATTGTCACAGGGGCTGAAGGATCACAATTTCTTCAGTGAAATGATAGTACACTACTAATAATAAATGTATTTGTACCCCCACCTTTTTCTCAGAACTGACCCAAAGCAGTTTTATTATATGCTGAAATAGTTCTTTTATTTTACCCGATCAGGGATAGAAAATATTCACAGATTTTTTTAGTTCAGGAGTCATTGATTTACACTGGATGGATTAATCTTCCAGGTATTAAGCAGAACTGACTACTGAAACATGATTTTGTCCTGGAAAATAGGAACTGAGAAGTCTGATACATAAACATAGACTCCCCATTTTTCAGAAGCCCCAGGTGGCCTCTTGCCTTGGTATGTCACGTAGATGAGTCAAAGGACAGTGAAGCGTTTGTCTGAGTAACAAACAGTTGGTGTTTGGAAGTAAACCTTGCTGCAAGGAACTGGAACTCTAAATAGGATGAGCAGGGCAACTGGAAAAGAGGGTCAGTCATATTCACAGCAGGCTTAGAACAGACTGGGTTTCTGTAGGTCTTCCAGAATACCTCTATATATATATATTAGGTGTGGGGTTTCAACTCTTTTATAAGTACACTATAAATATTTGTATGAATTTTCAAAATTAGTACAATTAATAATACACATAGATACATTTTGGCTGTACTTATTTAAAAGGTAAGTAATACAAAAATATGTATAGCATCGTGAAGTTTCAACCTACCTACCAAAGGAAGGCCCAATATGACAAATATACAAGAAATGTGACAAGAGAAGAGAAGAACACCCACTCTTGCTGGCCCACTTTTTTCGTGCCAGGAGTGACTTGAGAAACTGCAAGTCGCTTCTGTTGTGAGAGAATTAGACATCTGCAAGGATGTTGCCCAGGGGATGCCTGTGTGTTTTGATGTTTTACCATCCTGTGGGAGGCTTCTCTCATGTCGCTGCATGCGAAGCTAGAGCCGAGACAGGAGCTCACCCCGCTCCCTGGATTCAAACTGCTAACCTGTCAGCACAAGGGTTTAAGCCACTGCGCCATCAGGGGCTCCTGCTGATCTACCGACATCTCTATATTGTTGCTTTGGGCTTTCACATTAACTCCAACTTACAGAAATTCATCATAGGGTTTTTGTGGCCAATTTTGCTTAGAGGTTTGCCACCCTCTAAGTCACATTCTTCCAGCCTTCCTCTTAGGCTGGGAGAATGTGACTTCTTCAAGGTTTCCATGCCTGAGTGTGGATTCAAATCCTAGTCTACCAGCATCCTGATTCAACACTAAAGAACTACACCACACTGGCTCTCTGAGAGAACTATTGGGTGTTTTCCGCAGCATCATGAAATTATCACCTGTCCTCTGACTTCCCCATTCACTTAAGAGTCCTCTTTCAGAATAAGTTCCCTGCCCATTTTCCCCTCACTCCATATGTGTCTTGCCGCTTACCTGATTCTGCCAGCATCTTGACAGCTTTAGCCTTCGCCAACTCCAGGGCTGTGACCCAACGCTGCCTCTCAACCTCAGAGCTGGCCTTTAGGTGGTACGTCTGTGCCCCTCCATTGGAAATGATGAAGTTGCAGGAGTCCTCCACAGTGATGTTAGCCGTGGCCAGGTTGATAGTTCCACGGCAAGTATGTCGCATCTCTGCTTTTGACCTGTAGGCAACAGGAAAATACACAAGGATATGAACAAGCCAATGTCAGAGGTTTAATCTAAGAAAGAATAAAGAGGGGAAAAGGTCCAATCTCTTTGCTTGCTGTGTCCCCTCTTTCCTAGGTAAGAGGTAAGTGAGACAAACTAGTGGCTCATATACAACTAGTCTCATCCTGCTTTGATTCAGTGTAGAGTTTTGTCAGCAAAACAGAGAAAAGGGATTTTCACTAGTGCCTCCTCCTCATGTTCCCCACATCCAATACTATTTAGAATAGTTCTTCAGCCTCCAGAACATGGGATCAGAGTACTGCAGAAAAGAGAAACCACATCCCTCCTATTCTACTGATGAAAAACTGTAATTCATGAAAGAATATTTCATTAGTGGACTGATAATTTGGACATAGCCTAACTGTACTCACATAATGGGGACATAGTTTGTTATTATTCTCATATGAAGGTCACAATCCAAATATTTTCCTGGATGCAGACCACTTGATATGGAGACGTGCAAAGAATAAAAAGTATCAGATGAAAGCTAAAAAGACAGGCGTCTAGTTCTTGAAACTAGGTCTTGAAGCAGGCAAGGTGCAGGATTTTTTTCCCAAATGAATGCTTCAAAACTAGAAAAGGATGAGTCAGGGATTAATTTCCAGTTAATGTGAATAATGATGGTAGCACTACTTGTTTAACCCACTAAGTGTTGTTTTTTCTCTCTTGCACACAGCTCTGATTTTCTAATATTTTCAAATCTCTTTCTAGCATCCTATTTCCAGTAATGTTTGCATGGTGCTATTTGGATTACCAAATTTATTATTTCCTTTTTTCTCTCTCTTAGTCTTCTCAACAACCTCGCCTTTAACCCTGAACTTGCCCTGCAGAATCACTTGGTACACAGAAAACCAAGCCTCAAGGTGGGTTCTATCTTAATCCCCCCCCCCCCCCCCCAACATGATTGCTTTTTTTGTACCAGACAATTGTGCCCTGCCACATGACAACAAATAACTACTTCCATCACCCTTTTGCACTGATCACTTTGGCTACAATTGATTTGAACTAGAGTGCAACAACAACTAGAGGGTCATGTTTCCCTGTCCTCGTATAGAAATCCCCTCTCTCCTATGGAGAACACTTAATTATATGGGACACTCCCTTCAAAGTCTGAAATAGCACAGTCCAGGATGACACAAATTTCTGAAGCGCCTCTTTGCCCCTTGGATCAGTGCTTCTCAGGTTAGCTGATGTGGGTGACCAGCTACTGTTTTTTCCCCCCAGCGTACCAAGGGCAAGCACCATATTTCTTTTCATTAACAAAATCTATTTGTTTCTTACCCAGAAATGTCTTAGAGATCGGCAACCAATGGCTTTGAGACCAACAACCCCTTTGAATCACACTGTTTTGGATTACACTACAGGGCATCATAATTTTCCACTCCAAACACTCCTCCCAACCCCATATCCTCAGAGTAAATAATTTTGTTTGTTGAATCAATGTATGGGAATCACACATATATTTTGCATACAGTCATAGGTACTCTGACCCTTCTTTTGGTAAATTATTAAACGAAACTGAACAGTCAGTGAGCAAGTAACTTGCCAGTAACCTTTCCAATGCTGCCTTATACTAAAATGATAACGAACATAATAACAACGCTTTGGGGGCAGGATGGGCCAGGGGGAGGCCACTTTCTTTACCATTCAAAATAGGATTTCCCAGGCTGAGCTGGCCCATGGAGAGGGTGCAGCCTCCCCTCACTGACTGTGATCAGTACCAGAAGGCATTTCTATTAATAGGGCAATCTCTTGAACTTCATAGAACTGCCTGATAATTTCAGCAAGCCTGTTGTCCTAGCCACACACGCAGAGTGGACAGACCAGATGGCAGGGGATTTTACATTCAATATTGAGACACAGCCAGGGTTATGTTTGAGGGCGTTAAACCCAGAATCAGACAGATTAATGCTCATAATATGCACAGCGAAAGTGCTAGGCTTCCAAGAAAAGGACTGACAGAGATGTGTGCACATTCAGGCACTTGTATACATAGTTTCTAGAGAGCTGTGACACTTGTCTATTTGCCCATTTATGTCTGGGTTTTCTTCACTAAGGGGGTTTGCATGAGCCTCAAGGTACCGTATATACTTGAGTATAAGCCAACCCGAATTTAAGCCAAGGCACCTAATTTTACTGCAAAAACTGGGAAAACATATTGACTCGAGTATAAGCCTGGGGTGGGAAATGCAGCAGCTACTGGTAAATTTCAAAATAAAAATAGATACCAATAAAATTACATTAATTGAGGCATCAGTAGTTTTAATGTTTTTGACTATTTACATAAAATTATAATTTAAGATAAGACTGTCCAACTCTGATCAATTATTCTAATCTTCTTCAAGGTAAATGTGCTTATGTATCCTTCCAATAATAATAAATAGAGTAAAATAATATATGAAATAATATAAATTATGATAGAGTAAAATAATAAATGCAATTATAATAATAGAGTAAAAAATAAATGTAATAACAACAGCAGTAAAATAATAAATGTAATAATAATAATGAATAGAGTAAAATAATAAATGTAAAAATAATAATAAGTAGAGTTAATAACAACTGTAATAATAACATTAATACATAGAGTAAAACAATACATGTAATAATAATAATAAACAGAGTACTATGCTGAGCCAAATCTAGGTTTGATGCATGCATAGCTCAAGGTCTCTTTCATACTTCACAAATATAGCACTTTGGTACCATTTTAAATATAATGGCTGCATTCTATGGAATGAAAGAATGTGTTGGTTTATGAAGCATTTAAAAGTCTTTGTTGAATGCTAAGTAGTATTACAACAAATATTTGTTCCATTCAAGGTTCCATTAAAAATTCCAAAATTGAGCATTTTTACTTTCTCTTACAATGAATGAAATGAAATGTGGGATTCACAGCCTCTGAAGATGAAAGACAGAATTTGGTGCACCGTCCATGGATACAAAGTTTAAAAACGGATCACACATTTCAACTGTCCTTGAATTGGGGATCCTCTCCAACGGCAACCAATAACATATTTGTATTTTTGTATCTATATATCCTTCATCGTAGCATAAATATGCTTGTCTAAGTAGAAATTTCCAGAGCTTTTTGTTTCATGAGCTTATGTTGGTAAGGCACTTGGAATTTGAAGAATACCTTCATATTCAACTAGGTCACCATTCATCTCAGTTCCTGCCGTTCTCAAAAAACCCCATGACCAAGGCTGCATTGTTGCCCTGCCAGGTTTACCGAAATAACTAGCAGTGCCTTCAGACTAATGTTCACCCAACCCTGTGCTGCTCCCAGCTTGAGATAAGAACAGAGTTCCCTGTTTATTGATCTGGTACAAGGCAGAGCTATCTCCTTTCTGCTGTAAAGCTGAGCAACACCTAGGTAAGAGCTGGCACACAAGGCATGTGTCATTTTGTAGAGGTTGCTGTGTTTTTGTTTCTCCCCACTGCCCTCCTGGGTCTGGACAA
This sequence comes from Anolis sagrei, assembly GCF_037176765.1. Lineage (NCBI taxonomy): Eukaryota > Metazoa > Chordata > Lepidosauria > Squamata > Anolidae > Anolis > Anolis sagrei. The sequence continues at coordinate 234,800,437 of NC_090021.1, forward strand.
AAAGAAACTGGTCATTTCCTCCTCCTGGCAGGCTGAGTCCATGGGGAAATATGAGCCTCTGCTGCCAGCTATTCTTGTCCTCCCGAGTCTAGTTACTTTATGAATAATACAGACCAAGTTACAAGAGTGTGGCTAACAAGCAAACCTCTTCTGCCTGGTTTAGGGATAGTTCTTTACAAATCCATCGTTGATACAAGCCCAGGGCACCTATGTGGTGAAAATTTCCCAAGTAACTGTGCCCAGTTTCTGATACACTTTAGGGATCTTCACTAGGAAACTGCACCAACAGGGAGATTTTGTTAGAGAAAAGGAAGAGTCATAAATGGCTGATGCCAATAATATATTCTCAGGTGGGTACAGTAGGAGATGAATACATATTACAAAAATATAACTTACTCACAGCAGTGCTTAATAAAGGGCTGCAGATAGGCATCCATGGTTTATGTATTATCAGCGGGATTCAGTTGTGTCACAGCAGTGATTTCCATGTAGTTCAAGGACTCCTGAGGACAACTGGTGCTATGGGAAGGTTGCTATTTTAGTTCTCCTTGGATGTTTACACTACTATAAAGTCACTAACGCTCACAGATTTTCCCCAATATACATACACATCAGGAGGTAAAGGTTTTGGCACATGGTTGTTCCAGTGTGCCTTCCCAGAATAAGGAAAACTTTTAACAATATGTCCTCAAGTGCACTTTAATATTGACTTAGAATTGTCTGCGCGCCCTCATCTTTCTCTGAAAACCCTATCCTAATTTGTCTTACCTTGTTCATGCTCAGCACTTTTTAATTTAAAATTTGAATTATTTCATTTGGCCCGGCCATAGGTTTTTAAATGCTTTATGTTTTGATATTGTTATTGTTTATTGCTTATTGTGTATTTTCTGTTTTTGAGTTTATTTTAACTGTTTTGGATTGATTATTGTTATTGCTTTTGTTTATTGATGTGCTTTGCCTTGGCCTCATGTAAGCCACACAGAGTCCCTTGGGGAGATGGTAGTGGGGTACAAATAAAGTTTTATTGTTGTTGTTGTTGTTGTTGTTACTATTATAGCATTTTACCTCACCAAATTTATTTTTATTATCAAATGTACAAATGAAGCTGGAGACTGCTAAAACCTCTTTTAATGGAATTGCCAATTTTCACTCAAAAGCCCTCACACAATGTTACAAGACAGAGCAGAACACACATTCAGCCAATATGTAAATAGACCAGTATTTCCAAGCATGTCAGAGAACTGATATTTAAAGCAGACCAGAATACCAATGGTGTAGTAACAGGTAAGTACAGGCATAGCAACATTACAATTGGCTCACATGTCAGCTCCCAAACAAGGATATTCAGGAACTAAGAGCTCATTGGAATACAGGGTTAGTCAAAATGCATTTTCACTAACCCTGTACTAACCCTGTACTTTCAGCTTTCTCAGAAAGTACAGTTCCCAAGATCCTTTGCAGGAAAACCATGTTAGCTAAGCCAGTAAAATGTTAACTAACTATCCTCCATTTCTAGGAAACCCCTTAATTTTGGGAGGAAAGGACAACAAACCTGGTCATCTAAGAGGATACCTCAACATATATCAAATGCATTATGCAAACGTATTTCCAAAATTGTAATAGCTGTAATAGAATATAGTCCATAAAGGACAACCCAACCTGGCAGATATAAAGAAATATAGTCCAAAAAAGGTGCCACACCATCATATGCACAGGGAAAAAACACTACCTCATGTTCGCTGGAAGGCCCTAAGAAGGCGAACCTTATTCACAAAGATGGCCAAGAGTCAGCTGAGTCAACACTCCTCTAAAGCTGTGTTGATCCCATACCTCTCCTGGTTGAAGGATGCTGGAAATTACTTAGGACTATCCTGGTCATGGAGCAATGATGGCTTATCATGGTGCATGTGTCTTTGGATTGGGATAAACTTGATTCTGCCATAAATGGTTCCCTCCCTCAGTCCACTGATCTCTAGCATTTCTGCTAGCTGATTTCAGCTGGTAGATCTCTCTACTGACTGGCCTCTATGATCTGCCAGGAGGCCGTTTCATCCAGCACACAAGAGCCTTCTATTTATGCCTAACCTTTGACAGATATATCTTCATTTTTTATATCTGAGATATCAGAGCTGATTAGCCAAGCACAAGAGAGAAAGATGCCGATTAAGGAGAGTCGGAGGAGGGGGGAAAAGATCATACAAGAGAATGGCAGGAGTACTTTTGATGGTTAAGTGAAAAGCAAGCTTTCTCATAAGCTTAATGAAACATCTTTCTTGAAATCTGGAACTTGATAGGGAGTGAAGAGCAGTCCTTTTAATTTTTATTTTTACTTTCAGAAGGGTAGCCATATCTGTCTGGTGTGAAAAACAACAAAAAGTCATGTACACCTCAGGATCAACAGATATATCTGATGTTGTGATGTACTTTCAAGTTGACTTTGACTTATAAAAACTTTGACCAATGGTTTTCTTAATAAGATTTGTGTAGAGATTTACCACTGCCTTCCTCTAATGTTGAAATGGTGTGACTTGCCCAAGGGTCTCCATGAATGTAGATTCAAATCCCGGTCTCTCAAATTTCAAATACAACAACTTACTGGGTAAGGGCCCAGAGAAGGTGAAGGCTAGTAGCAGGTGGACAGTTACTCTATTGCTAGTCCATCTCATTACTCTAACTGTGGAGAAAAAGATTTCCGCTTCTCCTCCATCAGTCTGCTTTGCAGAAATTTTTTATTAGCTTTTCTTATGATGTTGGTCATGGAGGAAAGGCTCAACCTGGCAGCAGCCTTTTTTTTTTTTTGGCAGCCTGGCATATTTGGTAGGATTATTTACAATGTCTATTTATTATGACAAAAACCTTTGTTGACTACAGTAAAGATGTAGTGAACACTGAGCTGGAAGTGGGCCATATATATCTATGAAGAGGAGAGAACAGTTTCTATAAGTATACTTTACACTCCCTGTCTTCAAAATGGAAAGTGATAGTCATTCATCCACATACCATTTCTGTTCCCTGTCTCTTTGTGATGAAGAAAAAAAGATATATAAGCAAAGTCTAGGGAAAAGAGTGAACCTAGTCTCTCTTTAAAAGAATAAGAATCATTCTGTTGTTGAAGGCTTTCATAGCTGGAATCAATGTGTTGCTGAGTTCTCCAGGCTGTATGGCCCTGTTCCACAAGCATTCTCTCCTGATGTTTCACCCACATCTATAAAAGGCATCCTCAGAAGTTGTGAGGTCTGTTGGAAACTAGGCAGGTGGAGTTTATATATCTCTGGAATGTCCAGGGTGGAAGAAAGAACTCTTGTCTGTTTGAGGCAAGTGTGAATGTTGTAATTTTCCAGCTTGATTAGCATTGAATGACTTTGAAACTTCAAAGCCCGGCTGCTTTCTACAAACAAAGGATTCCCCCAGGCAGGAAGCAGTCAGACTTTGAAGTTGCAAGACCATTCAATGGCAATCAAACTGGCCTATTACAATATTCACAATTGCATCAAACAGACAAGAGTTCTTTCTCCTACCCTGGACATTCCACAGATATATAAATCCCACTTGCCCAGTTTCCAACAGACCTCACTACCTCTGAGGATGCCTGTCATAGACGTCAGGAAAAAATGGTTCTGGAACATGTTCATAAAGTCTAGAAAACGCACAGCAACCTAGAGAATCATTCTATTTGATTTCATAATTCTGCTTTTTTCTGATTCAGTATGCCACCCTGACTGATAACACCAAATGATTAAAAGTAAACAGAAGTAATTTACATCAATAAAGTAACATTCCTGGAATAATATCTTTTCCCTATTTGGTCTGTTGCTTGGCAGTCCTCCAGTTTTATGACTGGGGCCCTTCCAGACAGGCCCTATATCCTAGGACCTGATTCCAGGTTTGCTGCTTTAAACTGGATTATATAAATCTGCACTGCTAGATAATCTGGGATAAACCGAAAACCTGGCATCAGATCCTGGGATATAGGGTCTGTCTGGAAAGGTTACAGGACCCTTCCACACAGCCATATAACCCAGAATATCAAGGCAAAAAATCCACAATATCTGCTTTGAACTGGGTTATCTGAGTCCACACTCAGATAATGTGGGATTTTCTGCCTTGATAATCTGGGATATAGGTCTATGAGGAAGGGCCCATAAACACATTAAAATACAGGCTGAATGAACATAGGATTTGGAATAAGGGAGGAAAAAAATTGCATGGGATAAAAACTAATATTTATGTATAAGAATACGAATCAAACAGGCCACACAGCACTGAATGTTATGTAAGGCTCCTGAAAGAAACAGATTCTGAATGCCAATAAATATTTGTTCTTGGATTAGCAAAAATGCTACAAAAGGTTTTTCAGTCACCTAAACACAATGACTTGGAGAACCACAGGAAGAAGTAATACTAGTTAAATATTTTTAAAAGATGGTAGTCTAACCTTTTAAAAAAGATCTTAGGTTAATACACACACACAGGAAAAACTTATTTTGTAACATCTGCAAAATAGACAAAGATAGCAGCAGTACCAGAAAAGGTATGTATTCTCAAGGTCTAAACAATTACTTTCCCAGTACCAGCACTGTGTGTGATAGCCTGTTTTATGGGGTGGGGACACATTTCCAAATGACTTGTGAGCCCTATCTCAGGGATCATATCTGCAGGGTCACCATCTTCTCATTACACACAAGATGTCAAATAAAGCTCACAAATCTCAGAATTAGCCAAAAAACCTCCGAGATGATGTTCCTTCCCAACTGTGCATTACTACTGGCATTGGCTACAGAATGTAAACACAAAGGGGCATTCCAGCTGTGTTGGAAAAAATGCTGAGGCTGACTAGCCAGAAAAAAAGCTGTCCCAGAGCTAGCTAAAAAGAACAAAGTGAAGAAACAATCAAAGGTTACAAGCAGCTGAATGGAAAGGAAGAGAGTATGTGAGAGAACAAGTGGACACAAATATGAGGGAGCTAGGTATGTTCAACTCGGGGAAGAGAAGGTTGCGAAAGGACATCATAGCCATGTTTAAATATCTGAAAGGATGTCACGCTAAGGAGGGGGCGAGCTTTTTTCCTGTTGCTCTAAACCACTGGTTCTTTGGCCTACAACTCCCAGAAATCCCAGGCAGTTTACCAGCTGTTAGTATTTCTGGAAGTTGAAGGCCAAAACATCTGGAGACCCACAGGTTGAGAAAAACTGCTCTAGAGACGAGGACACAATGGATTGAAAGTACAGGGGAAAAGATTCCACCTAAACATCTGGAAGAACTTCCTTACAGTAACTGCTGATGGTGATGGAGTCACCCTCTCAGGAGGTTTTTAAACAGTGGCTGGATGGATATCTCCCATGAGCACTTTGATTGTGTACTCATACATAACAGAATGAGGTTGGATTGGATGGCCCATGAGATCTTCCCAACATTATAATTCTATGTGCAGAAGAAAAGGAAAATCACACATGAGGGATGGTGGTGGTTCTGAAGCTTCCTGATGTGGAGGAGCAGCACACTGTTTCCACATGTGCCAAGGATCAGCAGAACTGTATTTGTGCCCAGTACCTGCAATTGTTTCTTTCCACCTTGGAGACTCGCCAGAGGTCGCCTGCAAGTGTCTTGGAGGAGCACACGGTGCAGACAATAAGGAGATGCATGGGTCCAGGGTAGTGGTTCTCAACCTGCAGGTCCCCAGGTGTTTTGGTCAACAAATCCCAGAAATCCCAGCCAGTTTACCAGCTGTTAGGGTTCCTGGGAGTTATTTATTTATCAAGGGTATTTGTATCCCATACTTCTCAAACCCCGGAGGGGGACTCAGGACAGCTTACAATTGGATGCCATACGTATATAGAACACAGATATCTATTACTAAGATATACAAAGTATTATGTTTTTGTTGTCATTAGCTGCTGACAAAGAAACAGTTAGAACACAATTCACATCTATACAAATAAAAATGTAATGTTCATTTGTGGGATTAACATAACTCACAAACCACTGGGCGAATTGACACCAAATTTGGGCACAATGCACCTCTCAGGCCAACGAGTGACCATCACTCATAAAAACACTGAAAACACAGAGGAAAGGACTTAAAAAGAAAAAAAAAACCCCATCCCAAAATACATTACAACTTATGCACAAAACCACATATAAACATAAACACACATATATATACACACATATATATACACACACACACATATACACACAAAACACATAGACACAGACTGGGTCACAGCAACGCATGGCAGGGGATGGCTAGTAAACAATAAAAATACATTTAAAATATTGGCCCTTAAATATTAACACAACCAAGTCTGAGTCCGCAAATCCAAATCATAGTCCAAAGATCCAGTCCAAGGTCTCTTAATTGACAATTCTCACGAGTCATTATAGTTGTTGCTCAGCCAAAAGAGTTGATGGCCAAACTGAGAACCACTGGTCCAGGGACTGCAAATTTCACTCGAGGGGGGGGGGGGGGCATCTACACTGCAGAATTAACGCAGTTTGACAGCCTTTCGATTGCTATGGATTCCTGAGGTTTGCAGTTTACTGCAATCCAGAGAAAGCTAAAGCACTTGTAAAACTACAGTTCCCATGATTCCATAGTCTTAAAGTGGGGTCAAGATGCATTCATCTTGCCTGCCTGGTGCCACGTGGCAAGGCAATGGCAGGCACAGAGCTCCCTTGGCGAGGTTGTCGTTCCCAAAAAACCCCAGCCAGGAATTCCTGACCCGAGGAGAAAGGGCAAAACTTTTGAGGTCATGGCGCGGGGGGAGGGGGGGGCTGAGAGACTTCTCTGAGGGGTCTGTGGGCGGGGCTTATAAGAGGGGGCGTTCCCAGGCCTCGCCCCTCCCTGCCTCCCACCCCGAGAGGGCGTGGCCTCACCTGTAGTAACTCAGGAGCCCGTTGCTCAGCACGAACCAGCGCCGCTGATAGCCTTTGATGTAATTGGTCCATTTGAAAAGCCACCCCTCGCGCGCCGCTCCGGAAGTGGAGCCGCCTGCCCCGGAAACGGAAGCCGAGGTGCCCCCTGGAGCTGCGGCCACCCCCCCAGGGCCCAGCGTCCCTCCTCCGCCGCCGCCTCCTCCGCCTCCTCCGTCGCTGCTGCTTCTTCCGCCTCCAGGCCCAGGCGAGGGCAGCGGCGTGGCTGGGCCTTGTCCGGAGGCGATGGGGCCGCCAGGCGCCGCCGCCGTCCCCGGGCTCGGTCCGGCCGCCCGCAGCTCCGACATGGCGCCGCCAAGCAGCAGCAGCAGCAACAAGGGCAGCGGCGCCGCGGCAAGCCCGAGCCCGCTCTGCCAACGGGAGACGAGGAGCCGCCGGAGGCTGAGCACCTCCCTCCCTCCCTGCCCCCGCAACGGTACGCGTAGCGCCGTCACCCGGCCCCGCCCCCTCGGCGGCTACCACCAATGCGGGCGCCGCGGCCCCGACTGGCACCGGCCCTGGCGCTGCTATTGGCTCAGGAAAGCCACAAGGGGTGGGACCTGCTCCTTGATTGGTTGGTCGTGCGCTGTCATTCCTATCGCCGGCTCCTCCTCCTTCAACTCTTCCTCTTACTGGCCTTTCCTTCCGTCATCTGTGGTGACTGGCAGAAAGGCTCAGAGGCGGGGCGGGGCCTCTGACGTCATTCTGGAATGGGGGCTCAGCTGGTGAGGCATGAATGACATTCGGAGTGTGAGCGAGGGAAGGAGGGCGAGGAAGGAGGCCCAATGACATTCTACCCTTCAAGCCCTTTACCACTGCAGTGGTTCCTAACTTATAGTCCTCCAGGTGTTTTGGACTTCAGCTCCCACAGTTCCTAACAGCTGGTAAGCTTGCTGGGATTTCTGGGAGTTGAAGTCCAAAACACCTGGAAGACCAAAGGTTGGGAACCACTGACTTAGAGTTGACCCTATGAGGGAAATGTATGGAATTGTTGAGCAGGAACCTAGCAGCAGGAAAACATGCAAATGTGAGTAGATCAATAGGAGGTGTCTACAGACAACGCTGGCTCTTCGGCTTAGAAATGGAGATGAGCACCACCCCGAGTCAGACACGACAGGACATAATGTCAGGGGGAAACCTTTACCTTTTACCTAAGCAGGAAGACATCCAAAGGTCCCTCCAGTCTAGCCCCCTTCTGCCATGTAGGAACACAAAATCAAAACGGTCCCAACAGATGGCCATCAGTCTCTGCTTAAAAGCAGAGAAGGCAAATCAATTCCATCATTACCCCAGAGCTTTCCAAACATTTTGCGTTGGAGACGCACCTTTTCAGATATGCATCATTCTGCAACACAGTCATTCAGTTCCACTCACAAACAACAGGTTAAACCATCTCCTTATAAGAGATACACATACATAGATTATAACAAATCTATGCAGTCATGCCCGCCACATGACCTTGAAGGCATCTATGGACAACTCCAGCTCTTTGCCTTAGAAACAAAAATGAACACCATACCAGAGAGCTGGACACCAGAAACCTCTGAATCTCTAATGTCAGGAGAAAACCTTTACCTTTTTTGTGTGCACAACATATCTCATGAAAACCATATATATATATATATATATATATATATATATATGATTTATTATTTCAGATTCAGAGGTTTCTTGTTACATTTGCATGACACACCTACACACTGCAGGCAACACACTAACGTGTTGTAACACACATACATTCCAGGGGTCCTCTTATTGCCTGGCCATCTTCTCTTGACCTCGCTTTGTGACATGTCCCAGTTTTCACCTTCATGGAGGCTCCAATTGTTGGAGGAATTTGGTAGGAATGAGGTGGCATGAGGGATGCCGCCAGTATTGAAGTGCTCCGCATGTAGCCCATATATTGGTGTTTACTGTAAACTCCTGGACTCTTTGAAGTTGTGGGGCTGCAGCTGCCACATTTCTTGATCCCTGGCTGTACTGGTGGGGACTGATTAGAATCGGTATCCAGCTGCATTCACCTCTGACCTCACTGGTAATGGCATTAAAGACATAAGGTGTGCCTACACTGTAGGATGAATGCTGCTTGATCTCGTTTTAACCGCTTTGGCATGATACTGTGGAAAATGGAAGTTTCAATTTTACAAGGTCTTCTGCCTTCTCTGATGCCTCACCAAACTATAAATCCTAGCATTCCATTGCATGGAGCCATGCCAGTTAAAGTGGGGTCAAACTCCATAAATTCCATTGTGTAAACGCACTCATAGGCTGTATCACTCATAGGCTGTATCTTGTAATGTTTTGAGACTAACTTGTAGTTTGTAGTATAAGCTTTCATAGATGAGATCTGGATCAGATGCCAGATACTAACTAGTAAGGAACCACAATTCCAAAACATTGAACCTATATATAGACAATATCATGTTGGAGTGGCTCCCTAACACTGGAAAAGACGATCTCGTTAATTATAAATATTAAATAACCTTTGTACAAAACAAAGCATTTCTATTCCCAACCATTTTTTTTGCTGCTCTAGGAATGTCTCAATCAGGATATAGCCAATTACTGTAAAGATTAATAAATGTACTAGAAAGATAAATATTTCTTAAAAGTCAGGAAGAATTTGTTGTTTACTGAACATGGACTCTGGCTTCCTTATCCTGGATTTTGTATGTCCCTTACACAATGCTGTCTGTCTTACCTGTAAACACACTCTACATCTTTGCAGACACTACTGGAATTTGGATATTTGGAAACTGTGTTTTAGGAATATAAAATATACCCTTAGACTCAAGATCCTCAAGCTTAAGTAGCACAGCAGGAGTAGAGACTTTCACCTCGCTCCCCTGGCTACTGTCGGCGTGGAAAGGAGTGCCCAAATGAGGCCAAGGCCAGAGATAAAAGCAATAAGGCTGTCAGCAGGGAAAATGCAACTGATAGCAGTGGGAGTTTCTCAGTGCAGTGTGCAGGCTGATTGAGGAGGGCAGGATATTTTTTTTCAGCCAGAACACCCAATGAATTCTTGCCCTCATGCAGCAGTTAAGAGTTTGGAAACCTACCAGTGCCATCCAGTGAAGCTTTCAAAATAATCATGGAGAGCATAAAAAAGAATCTGGACCACTTGCTACTGAGTCCATATCGAGCTAGAAGACTTTCTGTATCATGAACATAGGCAAGCACCAGAACAGGATGCATAGGAATACCTTTACCATGCATACATTGCTCCCACTCTCTCTCTCAGTGCCTCAGGTTTACACTAGCCCTAGAACTAGCATGAGAATTTTCCCTTCCACTGACTCCAAATATCATGTAAGTGGCAAATCTTTAACCTTAATCTGTTGATCCAAAGGGTCTTTTCTATGTGCCTCTCTTGGCTGGGAGAAACTAGAAATGGACATAAGTGGGAGAGGACAGAAGTAGATGACATACAGGAATGGGTTTTGAGGTGGATCCTCCCCACTGATAACATCTGTTCTGCCAAATTGATGGTGGAAAAGGGGTTCAACAACACGTTATCACATATGCCAAAAGTTTCTCCAAATGTTCTCCTTTGGCTAAAAAAGGATCCATATGAGAAGTCAGGTCTTTATTTGGCTGACTGCATTTTATCATCAATCTTTCCTCCCACTCAACAAAAGCCCTAGTTCAGATGAACAACTATTATGCTCTTTTTCAGCTCTTGGCATTCTAACCAAATGCTCATGAGAACATTTATCTTGCAAGATTACAACTCTGATTCACAGAGTTCTTTTATTCTCCTTACCCCTCGTTATCCTAGAAACATGAAGCCATTATCAGGGTGGGATGTGTAAGAGATGCTGCCTTTTGGAATAAGGAGATCAACTCATATGTCTCCATAACAATGTTGCCCATTTTTCCTGGCTGCCAGCAGACAGAACAGATGTACGTAGTTCTGAACTAGTAATCACATACACATGTTTCTTCCCACTCTATAATCTGCAAGAAGGAATCCCCTTCTGTATTTCTGTTGTTGCTCCATGATATATGCTCTCCCTGTGGAAGTGAGAGGAAACATATAATGTTTTACCCACAGGGACAAACAACTTCTTGTGTTTTCCTCATAGCCTGAGAATACACTTATTATAGCAGACAGCCCACAAGTACAGTATAGCAAACATGCTTCTGCACCCTCAGTGGAGGAAAATGCAAATAAGAGTTGTTCCAACCAGTGACTGTCAAACCTGAGACTGCGATTTATAAAAGACTTCCACCATGCATGAGAAGAACCCTATACAACATCTGTTTTTGAAGAGCCCTTGCAAATATCTTCATCTTTATTTTGGTATCTTAAATGGCGAATCACCCCAAATGCTTGTAGAAAGGTAGTGATAGCAAAGCATTCTATAGTATTTTTTATTTTTAAGTTGCCTTCCTACTTCAGTGTTTGACCTACTGAACATTTTGGCTTGTTGCAAATTCACAGCAGAAAAAAAACAAACATTTTAAACCAGTTATTACTCTATAGATAAAAGAGACCTGAGTGACATCACATAGAGGCATCACTATAAGGAAATGTGTCCCAGTAGCCAAATTCCTTGTTTTTCATTATTCCCTTTGAAAGGTCTATTTTTGTCAAGCGTAGGGAACAGCTGTCTTTTCTGCTGAGATTGTATCCCCTCCAGTTTCCTGGATTTGCAAGCAGCTCAGCATAATATCAGTAATTCAATGGCAAATAAAAATTAGCATTATGTTTTTCATTTACACTATTAGCTGCATTCATGGAGCTCTTCTGCCCCCATCTGTTTTCTAAGCTAAACACTTGTGTTAAAGCTGATTGATAATAAAAGAAGCACAAACACTGTCCATATGCCAATTATATTCTGTACAGAACTGGCCCCTACGCAACAGAAATAGGGGAGAATAACTAGAGTTCAAGAAAGCCAGTCTTTAAGAATCTCAAATTTCCAGTAAACACTAGCAGCTTTAAGGGTTGGGTGGATTAATTATGATGGCAGCCAAGAGGTATATATTACAATTATACATGGTTCTTGCCTAGGTTGTGATCCAGCTTCTGCAACTGAGTTATTTCATGATTTAAATATCCATTTTATGGCTCTTTTTTTAGCTCTGAGCTACAGTACTGTTCTCAATACATTCAATATTTTCTGTTTGAGGCTAAATTCCTAATTTACACATTAAATCCCTACATTAAGCCTCTTGAATGTCTGCTTAATGAAAAACACTGTCAATGTGACAGAGGCCCATGTTACTGAAAAACAAGACCCATAGGCAACACCATTACAGACACTCCCCACAAGTATACATTTTTTATTTACAATACCCTATAAAAATGTAAATTTAGAAATTTTTCATTAATCATAACCAAACCAAAAAGTAAAAGCACAATAATAATAATGGACCACCTGGTCATATGTACTGAAGGGAGTGGGGCTAGAGGAAGGGATCATGAGAGGCTAAGAGGCTGCAAAGGAAAGGAAGTGGTGGAAAAGTTAGAAATTTGGATTGAAAGGGAGACAGAAGGAGAATGCAGAGGAAAGGCAGCATTAGTAACACGGGTTTACTTGTTGGAGAATACCTAAGTGTGCAAATTCTTTTTAAAAGCAGAGTAAAAATTTAAAACCCCACCACATTCAAATAAAAAGAGCACAAACCAGCAGGACCTAGCAGTGTATACTATTGTAATTCACTAAATTAATTTGTCCCAGGTGAATTAATTCCTGGTACCTTATGGGTTAAAGTCTATGAGGATCTCGGCCAGCTGAAGCAAAGTGTACGTCAGAGACAGAAAGCTCAGCTAGAAAATGAGTTCAGGAAGACTAGACAAATGTGCAAAAATGATGCTGCTTCATCACAAGGTTTAGAAAGGTGATCACTTTGTAAGGACTGAAGCAATACTATAGTACGGCATCTGACACTGGAAGAGAAGAATAATAGGCTCACCAGTGGGATAGACAGAAACACTTCCAATCATTTAATATTTCCAACACAGAGGCCGCTGGTTTCACCATTTCCACAGTGCAGGGATACAGGTAAGTTTGTGTCCCCCCTCTCCTGCCCAACACCCAGTGTTTTCAAGCAAGGAGACAGAAAGCAAAGCTAATCCCCCTACCAATCAGTCAGTAGTGTGGTGGGGAGAATAGGGTTTGTTTAGGGAGAAAAGCCATTGTGAAATTGGGAAGGGAAAGGAAGGCTTGGGGTGGATTTGATGCAGCAAGGACATGCACAACTGCAAACTGATGGGTGGGAAAGGGAAGCATGTCCCTAGCCAAGCTCAGAGCAAGAGAGCAATTTTCCGTGCTAGGACAGAGAGGCATAATCCCACAAGGATTTATTTCGAGAAGGCACTGCCTCCTCTTTGCCCACTAAAACACTCTGGAGGTGGCAGCAACGAAGGACACCAGCATGGCAGAACTTTGAGGCCTTCTATCGTATTCCTTGAATCAACCTGAAATGGCAGAGGGCAATAAGAAGAGCTGTCAGACTGACTGTAGTACTAGCTAGGAAGTTGAAGAGACATCCTTTTCAAACAAGTCATCTTTCAATTAAGGAAATAACATTTAAAATAATGAAACAGTAATAGGCCAACATCTAAAGAAAACTGTATCTTAGTGAAGGTTTATGCATTATACCATAAACATACAGCATAATGTAAGCAAAATGGCAACTTTCTGCCCCAAAGAGCTTGCAATCTAATCTCTATAGTGAAACCTCCCAACAGAGGGGAAGGTAAATACAATAGTAATGAATGCAAACTGATTCAGTTACATGTTCTTAGGCTTTATCTCTGCTGTGAACCAGAAACAAAGGTTAAGTCTAAAGACTTCTTAATTATGGTAAATATTTTATTTAATTCTTCAAAATCTTCAAAAATTAATTATCTCCAAAGTTTTCATATTTGGTGAATCCAAGCTTAATTCTATACTCAGCCAAACAGTGTTAAGTGTATCACCACACTGATAAGCGTCTACCAATACAAATTGTGGGTATGTGCCACCATCTTATTCTGTAGGAATTACTGTGAGTATTTCCTCAACTTATTTTTATGCCATTAGACAAAAACAAGTTTTCCCACCCTCCCACTCAAAGAGTAAACTCAACATTTGGAGATCAATACCCTCCTTCCTTCTTGCTAGCAGTTGTCTCTACTATTAATATATGGACAAGATGACATACTTACTGCAACTTTGTTTCTAGCACATTCAGCTTCTGCCGATCAACATAGCGAGAGAAGAGTGATAAGAGATTAGAAGGTGGAGTCACTGGCTTTGCCAAGGCTGCCTGCGGGATCCGGAGAAGCTCCCGGGTTGCCATGAACATCAGATCCGCCCTGCAGAAATCAAAGGAACAGCAGGCAGGGGAAAAGGGTTAGAGCTTGGTTGGTTCACGGCACAGAAGCTAGAGTATTCCATGGAAGTAACTACACTTACATTTCAGGTCTATTGCATCCTATGATATATTGCCAGGTAATGAAGATAAATAAGGTGGGTACAATATGCTTCATCTGGCATTTTAACTGCCATGGCTCAATGCTGTAGAACAGGCATCCTCACACTGCGGCCCTCCAGCTGTTTGGGCCTTCAACTCCCAGAATTCCTGACCATTGAACAAGCTTGTTAGGGCTTCTGGGAGTTGGAGGTCCAAACAGCTGGAGGGCCAGTCTGAGGATACCTGCGGTAGAATAATGAGAGTTGCAGTTTTTCAAGGTGCTCAGTCAAAGAGTGCTAGTGCCACACCAAACTACAAATCCCATGATTCAATAGCATTGAGCCATGACAGCTGAAGAGGTGTCAAACTTCATTAATTCTACACTGCAGATGCACATAATGTTTCATCTACTAATTTTGCAAATGTCATAAACAGAGGGAGAAAGGGAGAGAAAGCATGTATGCCAAAGAAAGATCTTGGTAAAACTTATTTGCAGACAGAATCTTATGGGATGTCTCTAGAGCTGTACTCATTGGAGTTTCTCTAATACTGGGGAAAAATTTGCCAAATTTGCCCTTCCCTTGAACCCTTCCAAAAAGCTACACCTGCTAGGAAGGTTAGGAGGTCTTCTTGACTTTAATAGGAAGTGGCTCTGAAGAAGAACTGACAAAGGCCACCACTCTGGTCACTTCCCCCTCAGAGGAGGAATTCAGGTTTAACCATGAACCGAGAATCAAGTTTGGTTGAAACCCACTTGGATAAGTCACTGCAAATGGGTGCAGGGGCAGCTTTACAGGACATGGTGCTGCATTCTGGATTGTCAGGATGAAGAGAACAGCAGTGCCAATTGCAGTTTGAATTTAAATTTAAAATGAGAGTTTACAAAACTTTAAGCTTGCTGAAGTAATACCCTTTGACACCCAAACCTTGTGGTGTGACAGGATTTGATAAGTAAACCAGCACATCTATCATAGAAAACCTTAACCAGGCAGAACCTTCTTTGAATGCTAGGACTCAGTGCCTCTAAGGGTATTTTGTGTACTTTTCTCTCATCCAGGAACTTTCACAATACTTCAAGCTTTCACAATACTACAGGAGATAGCAGAATTTCCCATTTTGTGGCTATTGTTTCTCCTAAGAAGGGAACAATCTTAGCTAATAGATTACACAATTCTTGAAAACATCTAGACTAAATTACTGCACAGCAAGTAAAGACTGGGGTGCATTTGAAGACTATTTGGAAGCTACAGTGGGGGAGGAAACTGCAGCTAGGCTTGCTCACATGAACAAAGGGAATACATCTCACCACTCTGCTTTCAGGCACAATTGAAGAGGTCCACGGGTAAAGAACTGACTTGGAACTCAACCTCATCTACCTTGCAGCTTCCTATTTTATTGCTGCAATTACTTGTTGTAGTATTTCAGAAAGAGTGCTGAGCCATGCTTGAGCCCAAGTAGGGAAATCAAACCCCTAGAGCAACAAACAGCTCTCAACCCCCACCCCAAATCATTTTCTATCCCAAGTGATCCCTTGAGAGCATGGAAGCTGATTTTGGGATAGTTTTGCTCCTTCCTGGCCCACTTTGGTCCCAAGAGAAGACTCTTTTTCAGCAGGATGTGACCCAAGAATTCAACTTCCAAGTCACTTTCGATTAAAATGGCTCATGAGTTTTTTTTTTTAAAAAAGCACTCTTTGATGCGCCGCAGGTAGTATTAGCAAGGCTAAAACACCTTTTCAATGCTTTTCAGGGGTTTGACCTTCCAAGGAGTCCTAGAGCACCAATTTAGCATTGACAACTATCAATTTCTGATCTATATGACAACAAATAATCCCCAATGTGTAATACTGGAATCAATGAAGCTTGGAATTGTATGAATCCTAAGAGATTAAAGTAGTCGGAAAGCACTTCAGATGTTCTTGAACTCCAGCATTTTTCACCACTGCCTGTGATTGTCTAGTATGGCAGTCCAATAACCCATAGAGCTGCAAAATTCCCACCCCAGGAACTAGCCTTCACTTATTTAGTGTAGATTATCTGGATCTGTTCAAATGCCATACTTAAAACATATGATTTTTAAAAGAAATAAATTTTAATGGCTGGAGATGGGCTGCACAAACTCACCACTGGTTGTCTTGCATGTGCTCTGTATTAGAGTCTGAATTTTGCAGTTCTTCTCCTCGGCTCAAGACCAAATACAGAAAAGAGAGGCCAAACTGCAAGGGTGGGAGAAAATAAATAAGGTTAGCAATTGCTTTCTTTTAGTAAGCAATGATTTCTTCATTAAGTCCACTTTATTTTCAAAGACTAGGCATTTCTTATTTGGGATCAAAAAAAGCCTCGCTTATGAATATGCAAAATAAACAGTCAACTAAATGAAATGATAAAGAGCAAGGGAAAATCTACAATCAGCACTTTCTACACTGTCATTAGCAAAAGGAGATTAAAGAATACTAACCTTTAAAACCCACGTGTAAGACCCCATATGCCCAGAACAACAACAAAAACCATAAACCAGAGCTTAATGGTAGATTGGATGAGACAGAGATAAAAGCCTACACCTTGTTCTGGAGCACAGCTGTGAGGTGTTGATTGGCAGATGGAGCTGCTGTTGTGCTCTGAGGTAGGTTCATGAGCTGCTGCAGGATGCAGGCCACAGTTCCCAGGGATAGGTGGTAGAGAACAAGGGAGAAGGGCCTCAGCAAACAGGGGAGCACCTGAGGGAGGAGAAAAGTTTTAAGAGCCACTAGAGTACACACAAGACTAGAAACATGCCACATGCTAGAAAGGGGACCAGAGCAAATCTAGATACCAACTCAATGATATCTGAACAGAAATCAGGTGCAAACATTTTTAATTAATTGAGAAGTATGAAGGGATACTGTTTCAGTAGAAAGAATGATGAAGGGTGAAATTAATATTACTATATTATCTATTAGGCTGGAGCCACCAGTGGTGCAATGGGTTAAACCCATGTGCCGGCAGGAATGAAGACCGACAGGTTGCAGGTTAGAATCCGGGGAGAGCATGGATGAGCTCCCTCTGTCAGCTCCAGCTCCCTATGCGGGGACATGAGAGAAGCCTCCCACAAGGATGGTAAAACATCCGGGTGTCCCCTGGGCAATGTCCTTGCAGACGGCCAATTCTCTCACACCAGAAGCAAATTGCAGTTTCTCAAGTCGCTCCTGACACACACAAAAAAACCTATTAGGCTTGTGCATTTTGTCTGAACCTCAATCTGTTTTTGCTGACTGAATTTTGGGAGACCTCCCAGATCCATTTTCATGCGTGTCCTGAAAATGGGTGGGTTAATGAATAGCTGTTTTTGGTCCGCAGTCGAGAAATGCGGCTAGATCTGGCCCATTGGCAGCATTGGGAGAGGGAGCTTCTCAGGCTCCCCTTCCTGTCATTTTTAGGGATACTGGGATGAAAATGACCACTTGGAGAACATATCAACCACTGTTTGCCTGCCAATTTTCATAACGTTTGACTCATCCCGATTTTTAGGATTATTTTTTTTTTTTAGAAATTTAAAAAATTCCCAAAAAGGTACCCTCCTGCTGCCCCGCCTGTAACTACTCCAGGAGCAGCAGCAGCAGAGCACCATTCCTTCCTGCCAAATGTCAAAGATGCACTTCCACATCACACAGCTCAGTGCCCCACTATTACACTTTCTTCTTTACTAATAAAAAGAAATAACAGCAAGCAACTTCTTCCAAAGCATTTGCTTTTCTTGTTCTCACAAAAAACGATGGGTTCTGTCAAAGTTTCTCCACAGATTGAAGCCCAAAACTAAGTTTTGTAATTATTTTTACTACTGGCAACGGTCAAAGGATTATTACTAATACTTATTATTATTATTGTTATTATTATTATTAATACTTGAAATTCAGAAGGCAGAGAGCACAGAGAGAATTTCTTTGCCAAGGAATGAAATTATAGGTAGGTAGGTAGGTAGGTAACTAGGTAGTAGTTTTCTGAGAATCAGGCTATTCTGTTTGTTTGCTAGCAGGAGGGGAGGAGAAAAAGGAGTTTAAAAGTGACTCAAGGCTCTCAGGGCCACCCAAATATTTTTTAAAGAAAAGCACACCAAGAGCAAAGATGCTCTTTCTTTCTCCCAAGTTCCCAAACACACACCTGCACCCCACCCACCCATCCCACACTTTCCCAACTATCAGTCCACTAAATAAAAAGAATCAAGAAAATAAAGGAAAATTGAAAAGATTAAATGCTAGAGAGAGGCCAAGCCAAAAAATAAAGCTGAGAGTGAGCGGCAAGGCAATCGGACTGAAGCATCTCTAGAGCCAGGACGCAACTGAGAGCAATTGAGGTGCTCGCCCCATTAAATAGACACAACTTGCATAAGACACGTCACAGTGTTCTTCTATTCTGATTGGCCCAACAGGCAGGGCTCACAGACAAACTCCATGTGAGCATGTAACAGCCCCTTTGCGCACTGTGTAATGCTGAATAGGAGAAGGGCCATGACTGGCTGATGCATGGCCTGTTTTGGCCGAAAAAAACCTGGTGGCTGAACCCTTACCATTACGGTCAGCCGAACAAGCCAGACTGGCCAAAGGGAACCGAACAAACGGAATCCATGCACAAGCCTATTATCTATGCAACAGCCAATAGTAACTCTTCTACCCTTTGAAGACAAGTACTATTCAGTTTTCCTTGGATTTTTTTCCAGTTTCTGTCTCACATATTGTCTTTTCTGACTTATTCCTTCCCACCATTTGAAGAATGTTATGTAACATATTGCAAAATGGTAATATAATTAGGCTGATTCACGCACATCAAAAGGGCAAAAGAGAGAGTGCAAAAAGAGAGAAGCAGCAAGCACCTCCTTATCGGTTGCTCTGGAATTTACTCAACAATAACAGTAGTATCCTATACAACATAGAATATTCTAGTAGCTTTTGGGATAACAAATTAAAATAACATTATCATCCTCAAAATATTTTAATGAAGCAAAGTGGGAGGGAGGGTAGAAATAAGTACACATTCTGGCTGTGGCTTTGCTCTTTCCAGAGCACCAACATGATCGATCTACAAGAAAAAGCTGTATGTGAAGCCATAATGCACACTGAGAAAGTCCCCTCAGCCGCAAGACAACTTTTCTAGCTTCTGAAAATAGTTCTAAAGTAGGTCTCCCTAAACTGGGATTTACTCCCAGACAAGTGTTTTAGGATGGCAGCTTCTGTGAACGGATTTAATTCCTGACAACCAATTCATCTTGACTGTGGAACATTACTTCTTTTATTAACAAAAATCAAAAGTTATTACAGATGGATTACTGTTCACACTTAAGATGAACCTTCTGTGACACCATCGGTCTCTGTGGGTGTATCTACCTCGTCCTGGGCATCCTTCTTGATTAGGAAGGGCAGGTTCCTGGCTGTTGCCATGAGAACGTTGGCAGCTTGTTCAGTGGACAAGAAAGGCAGGATCCGGCCAACCATACGCTTTCCTTTCCGGATGCACATAATCTGCACAAAAGGGTCATCGCTCAGCTTGCTGGAAGACAACACACACATTCTTGTTAGAAAGAACACCTCTACAACATCACAGGCAACTCCTTCTGTGTGGAGGCCCACATAGAAATTTATTTATTTATTTACTTTACTTGTATACTGCTCTTCTCAGCCAATTAGGCGACTCGGAGCGGTTAACAATAAGAAGCGGCAAAAATTCAATGCAACATCATACAGCCATTTAAAAAACAACCAACACACTAACACACTAAGCAAATAACATCAGTGACCATCAATAACATCAATAACAGTTCAATAGCGTCTCATAACTAAAATCATAATCCAAGTTCGTCATCCGTTGTTCCGATTCCTATAATTCTAGAAATTATAGAAATCGGAAATGTGAGTAACACTAACAACATAGAAGTGCAAGGAAATCAAAGGCCCCTACCCTACCTCCACCTTATCAAGGAGACACTCTCCTGTCACAAGGGCTTTCTTGATACCAAGAATTGTTTTCCCCCAATTTCAGGAAAATGTGAAGAAGGATCAATTAGACTTCATTTTATCCTGAATCAGGAAGATAATTCTGTGTCAAGAATGGCCCCTCAACAGGAGGGAGTTTTGTCTGTTTTATCACCATCTTTTCCTTCTTCATTCTCTAGTAAGCCAGAGTTCTCCATTAAGTTGTCATGGTGGTAGAGGCTCTTCAGCAATGCTATGCATACTATGTCACCACTACTTCCTCTTCACAACTCAGGCAACAGATACTGTATATAATGATTTGCTACCATTCAGTCAAAATCCTGCTATGGTAGCTTACTCGGTATCAGGATGGACTAGAGACACTTTGGAGGTAGTAGGTCACATTTTCTCCAACCGCATCCTATGCTATAAGGCTAGTTAGCAAATTTGGTGGTGGGGACTGTGATGGGGCAGTTGGAATGGGTGGGTATGCAAAAATGGCCAGAATGGTGCATGCATCCTGCAAGTCACATGTTGCCCACCTCTGGTACAAGGAGTCCATTCAAAACGAATATTCCATTCTTCTCAAAGAACTGTCTCTGAACAGTATAGGAATGCCTATCCCACTGGGCAGACTCTTACCTTTCCTGGTTGGATGTTTTCCCCCTTAGATTGTCATACATATCACAGATCTTCTGCTTCCTCTCCTCCATCAAGGCTAGCCTATCCCCTTCCAGGCTCAAGAGGTAGCGCCTCTCATAGTCTTCTACATCCAGGAGTAGGCTGTATGTCTAGTTATCATGAAAAAATGTTCAGACACATACATAGAAAATGGAGGGGTGATTCAGACAGGACTGCAATTCTTCTGCCTTGATTGGGAAATGGCTTAATTGGAAAGTTTGCTCAAACACTTTTTTCTGCACTCACAATTCTTAAGGAGCAGACTGGTGCATTAGATCAAGTATTCTAAATATTTTTCCACTAATGACAACATTTTGCCTAATATATTTTTGGTGACCCCATCTATATAGGAATGGCAAGGCTGGCTAAACAGACTGATAGTCCCCTTTATGAAATACAGCTGACACATTTTCTGTAGAGTCTACTGTAAACGGTGTGAAAGGGTGGACTTTTACTGTTGCTGAATTTTTTGGGACCCCAACACTGAACTAAGGGGACCCCATTTAGGGTCGGAACTCAGAGTTAAAGCAGTACTTTAGACAGAAATGCACTTCTGCCTGCCATTCATTTAAACTACATTCATTTTAGAGGAAACTGCACTGTAAGTAAGGTTATTTCAAGAAGTGAGCAATAATCAAGAAACCATCTACAGGACATTGAAATTTCAGTGGTAGCAACTCTAATCTAAATCCAAGGAGAGGGGTATGGTTTACCCCTCTGGTTTTCTGCAGCTCTTCACCAGGCAAAGGATCAGAAACTCCCCTTATAAGTCATGCTGGCATTAAAACTTACCTTCTCAATCGTGAAGAGAGTCTGACGCCTTTTATCTCGAACCTGTTTCTCTTTTGTCTCCTAAGGAACACAACAAAAATATCTGAAGGACTGCCCAATTGCATTTCTTCAAATAATAATAATAATAATAATAATAATAATAATAATAATAATAATGTGGTCCCAGTGGTGATTGGCACACTGGGTGCAGTGCCTAAAGACCTTGGCCCGCACTTAAACACAATCGGCGTTGACAAAACTACCATCTGCCAGCTGCAGAAGGCCACCTTACTGGGATCTGCATCTTGTTGTGATTCAAATAATAATAATAATAATAATAATAATAGTAATAATAATTTATTTGTACACCATCCTATCTCCCCGAAGGACTCAGGGCGGTTCCCAACATATAAGGCAAAAATTCAATTACCAGAAAGAAATCCATACAGACAATTACATCAAAATAAACACATTCGACAATATAACACAGCCTAATTTAACCTAATGAACAAAATAACAACTAAAAACATCATAAAATACCAAAGTCCTGTTAAACACACACACACACACACACACACACACACACACACACATATATATCTGCAACCTGAGTAGAACAGGAAACAAGGAAGTTTATTCATTACAAGACACCATAATTGGGAAGAAAAAGTGAAGAATAAGGGACTATAAGATAACCGCTTGAGGAGCCTAGTCAGCATAGTAAAGGAAACTTACGTCTTCTTCACCTCGTAGTGTCACAACAGCATCAATCATTTTCCGAGGATTGTTCACACTGGAGACTGTCAGCTTCCCCAGTGAGCCTTCAAACTGCACTGAAAGCATGAAGAAAAAGCAATGTAGGTGGAAATGCATAAGCAAACCTATCTGCCTAAATAGCTTGTCATCTCCATAAAGAGCTGTTTTTTTCCTCCTCACCCATAAAGTGTGCCTTTGTATGAACATCGTGGATAATGGCACTAATACCCGTATCTACTTGAGTTGAATGTGCTATCGAATCTAATGCGCACCTCAATTTTCAAAACCCTGACACCAAAAAAAAGTATTTGCTGCCAAATATGATGTGCAGTGGCAAAATGTGTAATTGGACAATTATAGTTGCTTCCTGCTTAGATTTCCTTCTTTAAAAACAAAAGTGTTAGAGCACCAAAGCTTCCAATGATGGAAAAGAAAATCTTGGGGTGCATCTATGATGTGGAATGAACCCACTTTAACTGCCTTGGTTCAATGCTATGGAATCATAGGGGCTGTAGCTTGAAAAGGTCTTGAACCTTCTCTGCCAAAGAATGCAGATACTTCACCAAACTACAAATTCAGGATCACACAGCATTAAATTGGGGGTGACATCCTTCAAAAAGGAGCTCCGGAGGCAGCTCCTGAAGCACCTTTCCCTTTTACTAAGGGGAAACACTAAGATTATTGTATTACGCAAATCTAATGCACACCCTAATTTTGGCAATTTAATTAGCCAAAAAAGGTGAGCATTCGACTCAAAGAAATAATGTACAGGGTTAGTCAAAATGCATAGGCCAATAAGCCATTCAATTGAATGGCTTATTGGCCTATGCATTTTGACTAACCCTGTATTTTGCCCACACAAGGTGCTCATAAATATGCAGTCCCACTTTTCCTAGCTATGCAGATGCCTAACTCTGCCTCTGCTTCCTCCACTGTGGAGGTGTCTAACTTACACATGCAGCAGAACAGTAGAGCTCTGAGGGGGTGAATGAACTGTTTCATTTTCGACTGCAAGGGAAAAATAATCTTTTCCTATAGTAAATTATGAACATGGAGAAATAAAGAGGAAATTAACCTAGCAAAGAGCATGCATATCATTTCAACCTAAAGTGCTTCTGTAGTTATAGGGCAATGTTAATACTGGGTACAATTCTGTAGTGATATCCTCAATCCCACCTCAATCTGAAGCAGGCAGGTCTCAGCTCGAAATTCTATTTCCTCAACCTGCTCTATGGATAGGCCAGAATTTGGCTAAACAAAAGGTACATACCTGGCTTATAGGCATGCTCTAACTTTGCAACTTGTGGGGTGATCAGCTTAGTGCGCTCTTTCTTAGGACCATCACCATGCATATCCTCAGCTGCAGACAATTTTTCCAGCTTCTGAAAGTAGTTCTAAAACAGAGAAAGACAGTTGGAAGCTCAGAACATCGGCCTGGCACCTTGACCCAAAACTACAAGCAAGTCAAAGTGCAAAGAGCTGCTTTCAGCTTTGAATATAGAGTTCAAAAACAAAAAGAGTCAGAGTCACAGTTAAAGGAGTGTCCGTGGTCTCTTGGTTTGCCCCTTGGCATGAGCAGAACATCAATGCAGCCTTCAAGAGGCCACCGGAATACCAACCTGATAATAGAAGTCATCCAAGTAGGGATCAGTGCTTTGAAGTTGCATCATCTGGATCTTGGATACCCAGTCCTTCTCCCGCTGAAGCATGAGATTGGCATATGGATCCTTTCTGATTTGTTCCTGGTGGTTATTTCGATGATTCCCTCGGTCCCCAACGGATCCATTTAGATTCCGGTGCTGACTGAAAGGAATGACCCAGAAATCGGGAAAAACATTACCAAACAGTTTTGTTCCACGAGTCCTGGAGGTGTTTCCTAGGAAGCTGTAGTGGAGTTCCATCTGAAAGACTCTTACTCATTTTATTTACTAGCCATATTTATATCCTGCCCTTCTCACTTTGATGGGGACTCGGAGCAGTGCACATAAAGACACAATTCGATGCTATACAATACATATCCATCAAATGAACATATGCATTAAAACAATTGTTAAGAACATTTTAATGCTATGCTAAGCTGGAAAACACAGGATCTCAACAAATGTTTGGAAGTATAGTCTGAAATTTTAAAATACATCCATCCATTTCCATTCTCATCAGCACTGGCTATTTCCCCCATTTCTCTAAAATCTGGACATATGCAGATTTAAAGGCAGATATTTTTTTCAGAGGCATGGAATCTGCGCAGATATCTCCAGGCACAGAATTCATGAGACAAATTGTGCTCAGTCCCTTGCAAGACCTCACTGCTTGCACTTTGAAAGCATTTATTCTTTCCCTCCCTCTCTCCTTCAACAGAAGCACACAGATGCATTCAACATTCACCTCCTGTTTTGCTGCTGCCTCTGATGTAAGAGTCGTCGGTGCTGTGGGTGAAGGTGAGTTGTATCTGGCCTGAACATCTGTGGCTGAGGCCTAAGGAATAAAATTTCTCTCTCAGAAGAGTACAATGGAGGATCTTCAAACACAATTCAGTTTTAACATGCTCAATGGGAGAAATGCAGAAGAGAAAGGAAAGGGATACCTTAGGTTCTGCAAGTGAGCTCCAGGACATGGGGAGTGATGTTGTGTTGGTGCAGGTGGTGCCCCAAAGAAGGCACGGAATCCGCTGGCTGGGGGCATAATCTGCCCAACTCTGCCTTGGAGGAGTTTGGGGTTCATGGATGCAAGTGGGCTGCTAACAAGGCCAGACACCCGTGCAAACTGGCTGGGAGACATCCTACCAGCCTGTAGGAGGGAAGAGGAGATGATGCCATTGGTACAAAAAACTTTGTCCATTTGAAAATGCAAGAGAGAGGACACAGACACAGAGCATTGCGTACAAAGGGGGTGAATTGGTACAGAAAAACAGAAAGACTTGGATGGTGCTGTGTGCAACAGCAACAAAAATGAGAAAAGCAAGATGATTATCCAGATGTCTACCTGTGCTCCTCCTAGCAGCTGTGCTCTTTGGAGGTGGGTGAGAACAGGAGTAACACTGGGAGGAAATGGGTGTCCCAGGAGGGAGGAATTCTGGGAAGAGAGAAATAGAAAACACCAGTTCTAACAGCAAAGTTTGACCCAGGGGAAACATTCTAGGATTCCATCTTCAGATGAGATAAGGCAGAAAGTAAGCTAGAACTGTCTCTGAAGTAGGCAGCATGGAAGGGGAGGCAGACAAAAGTCCAGAGGATTGGTGATCCCCTATGACATGGGACATGAAAGAGGATGAGAAGAAGAGGAGAAAGAACAAATAATTCAACACAGAAGTAGAAAAAAGGCCAACCAACACTGAAGAGTCATGTTGAAGGTCTCTTCGCAAACTGTATTCACAGTCTACTCAGTTGATTGGAAGAGTAACAGTAGATCATGACTACCCAAAGGCACTAAGTGCCAACTGCTGGACACGCTACTCGTAGTCTGTAATTATATTTGACAGTAACCGCTTCACCAAGAACAACCTGAGAGCATATACAAGAATGTATTGTCATAAAAATTACATGAAGAGAAGGATCTCAGTTTTAAATAGTTGATTATGACAGAAAAATATGAAAATAATGCTCTCTTCCTAACAATAAATGATTACAGTACTAAACAGAGACTTAACAATGCACAAAGATACCCCTAGGGTCTCCTCCTGTTGACAGACTACGTTGTCCACAGAACCCAGTGCATTCAAAGCCAGAAGGATTTGTCAAAATATAGTGATACTGAAGAGACTCAAGGTTACGTTTGTTAGGAATGGCCTTCAAGAACAAACAGTATCAGGGGAAGGATAAAGCAGATAAAGCAGAAAAGGATTTCAGAATGCAAGCCAGAAGTGTGACACAGCCAGAACTACCGTCACATTGCAGAGTTGGTTTGGAGACATCCTTTCACTGAAGGGATTTGTATAACGCTGCTGAATTGGGACTCTGATGTGAACAGGCTTTGGACATAAGATCTGTGGAATAAGAAAAACAAAATGATCACCACCAGTTATTTTAAGCTCTAGCCATTAATGGCTCCATCCAGTGCTCATACCCTGTCCTGTTTCTTCAAAATGGACAGGACTGAGGGAATTATACCGGTCGAAGCTAATTAAGTTCCTTTCTGAAGCCATGCTGGAGTTATATTACAATTAAGGAAGGCATGGTGATGTGCAGATTGCCAACCTCGGTTTTGCAATGGTGGTAATACAAGGATTACAGCCTAGTGTCATCATTGTCATGGCTTTCAAGACATAAACTATCAATGACACAGAAAGGACATGAAACAACAAAGAACAGCCAAAATGGCATTTTTTTTCTTCTGAGGTGGACTTTTATTTTACCTAATATCCTGAACACTACAGGGCAGAGAATACATCCTTTTCAGATTGTCTTTCATGAGACAACCATCAACAAAAAAACCTTGTTGTTGGTATTAACTTTCTATTCTGGCAGACAGGTCATGTGGAAGACAACACAGGATCTTCATCACACTAGATAATTTATCCACTTTCAATCTGGTTGTTGCCCTTTGCAGAATGCTGGAGTTTTTAGTTTAGGAAAGAGCCTTTAACAGGTTCACTAAATTACAAACCCCAGAATTCTGCAGGAGGCAGAAACCAGATTTAAAGTGGATTCATTCTCTACTGTGATGAGATCCTCAGAGCAGGTGTAATGTCACACTCAAAGAGCAGACAACTAAAAAGCATTTCAAAGAAAGCAAAGAGACATGAGCAAAGAGAAAACACTTGCCTTTGCAGATGCTGAACAGAAAATTTAGTATCAACCCCTATTTTGCAAAATAGTACAAACACTAAGCCATTCAGTCATGAGATCATCACCCTAGATCACCCACTCTTATTCCAAGTGGGGGGGGAGTAGTACCTGCTGGTTAAAGCTGGGCATGGTGGGCTGCTTAGGTGGGGTCCCAATGGGAACAGCCCTCACAGGAGGACTGCCAATGACTGGTGAGGATGACCGCCTAGGCAGCGCTCGCTCCGAAACATCCTGCTCCTCTTCTTGAGCTTGGGGAGGTCTCTGTGGGAGGGCATATTCTAGTACTGACACAGAAGGAACCTCCTGTAAAGAAGGAAGGGAGAAAATCACAAGTGATTAAAGACACATTTCAGAAGAGAGAGATCCCCATTCTCAAGTGAGAGGGCTCCTGGCACATTTAACTGGCACACAAAAGTGGAGCTTATGAGTCAGGTATGAAGAATGAGAAAGCTTGAAAAATACCTGTGATGACTGTAAAGAGCAAGTAGACACAACTCTGCTGACTAGTGAGTTACCTGCTTAAAATATTTTTGGTCCCCATCCTAGCTATTAACTTCTACTGCGTTTTAATGATAAGAGCTCCAAATTTTTAAAAAGCAAGCCCCAGGTAAGCCTAATAAATGAATATACTTAATAAATGAATAGAGCCTGCCCCATAGAGCAATTGTTTTTCCAATTAGTGTGAAACAGCAGAAAGAGCAAAAGCTGCAAAATGGAGCTTCGCAATTTCTCTGATGGTTTCCTGAAAATGAACACAGTTTAAGAAGCCAACAGCTCCATTATTATTTCACCCTGCCCTAAGCCTATCATCTATGAATGGATCTAATTCTCCTTGTAAATGTCTGGTGTCAATGCATTCTACTTTAGAAGAGTCAACAAGCAGAAAAAAATCCCACCTTTGTTTCTCATATCCAAGAAGGGAGACTGAATCACCAAGCCATCATTCAAGCAAATTCAAAATACTGCTTTAAAAGGAGAACTCAAACTGTAAAATACCAAGTCACCAGCATGATGACCTACAGTCACTATAGGTGAAGATGTATTCCACAGAGTAGTTTGTGCTATTGTAGAAATCTTCTTTTCCACACTAGGGTACTTGGCTCTCATAACCAACTTAAGGAAATGTTTATCCATTTGCTCTCTCTCCCTCCATTTGGAAGAGGTGTGGCAGTCATGGCACATATGGGATCATAATAATTGCAAAGCAAAAAAAGTAGCCTTTTCTAGGTTCTTCTCTGTTCTCTTCCTGCAGCATTCATCAATTTATGGTGAAAATGTGATTATTGCTTGTGATAAACCAACATGGCCGTATTCACTGTGTGTTCCTATATGGTAGGATGTTGAACTAGATGGCCCTTGCAATCTTTTCCATCTCTGTTTCTCTAAGCAAGAAAAATATTTGATTTCCTGGAAAATAAAAAGTTTTTTTTTTTAAGGAAGAGAGATAAAATAAACTGAGTACCTGATTGAGAAGTGGCCCTCTAATTCGCCTGAGTACTGAAGGCCCATCCCAGATGCTTGAATTAAGGCCAGTTGAGTGCTGGAAAGGAGGTAAGATGAGAATGAAAACCACAGAAAAATGTCTACAATTCACATTAATATCTAGGAGGTAATTTTATTCCTTCTCTTCCACTACCATGACTTGTTACACACCTGTACCAGAGGTCGAGTTTGCACAGCCTGCATGATGGCTGGGTCTTCCAGCTCATTATCAATCACCATTTTGCTCAACCTCTCTGCCAGGTTCTCTTCATGGTCCCCCAGCAGGTCCATCTCATCGGTGACTCCCTGGTCCACTTGTTCCCCTGCAGATGCAGGCTTTTCTTCCAGCTCTGCCAGCCTCTCATGGGCTTCCTGCCAGTCATCATCTACAGAGGAAGGACAGAAAGGATGTCTGCCTTGTACTCTTGGCCTTTCCCTCACTCCTTGTTCTGTGACAGCATCATCTGCCTACTCCTCACAGGCAAAAGACAAAAATAGCAAAAGGGCAGCCTTGGCAATATGAGTAACAGCAGGGCAACTCAGGTCTAGAGAACAAGATCTTCCACAGGGAAAAAATGAATGTTTCAATACAATTATGATATTATGCAGAAATAATATCCACATAATACCAGGGTTAAGATTGGAAAAGCCAGGGTACTTCTGTGACACAAACTCACCAACTGCACCAGCTCCAAATGTGTCATCATTGAACTGGTCAATATCTTCATCTTCCTCAGCCAAGTTATGATAGGCTTCATCATCCTCATCTAAAGGGCAGTCCTCCAGAGACTTGAAATAAAAGAAAACCACAGAACCGATTATAAAAACTGAAAAGTTCTGACCATCTCCCACTGTACCCTAAAAGAATATTCCACAAGCATGGGGTCTGAAAACTTATTAGAAATAAAACATCAAAGGTCATGTTTTAGTTGGTGTAGCATCACATTCACCTTTCCAATAATCTGCCTTAGAACTGCCACTCAGTCCGCAGTTACTTTGGGTTTTGTTGTTGTCATTGTGTCATTACTTTGGGTTTTGTTGTTGTCATTGTGTGCTTTCAAGCCCTAAGGTGAATCTATAACAGTGTTTTCTTTGTCATTGCTTTTCTCAAAGTCTGAGATAGTGTGACTTGCTGAAGGTCATTCAGTGGATTTCATGGCTGAGCAGGGATTCATACACTTGTTTCCAGAGTTGTAGTCCAACATTCAAATGACTACATTATACTGTGGGTTAAATCAATGGAAGTACAACACCCCTAAACAAACCAACAGTGTTTACAGTTTTGTTTCACAGCTGAAATCACACTTAGGGATCAAAATCATGGGAGTATAGCACCCTCGCACAAACCTACACTGTTTATACTTTTTTCTTCACAGTTGAAAGCTGCTTGTGTTATGAATCAGGATGATGTACTTTTTGGCAAAGCTAGAGATGTAGGGTTGAAGTTTAGTCTCAAGTTAGGATGCCTCAGGGAGGAAAAAAACTGTGACTAAACCTTGTTTTCCAATCATCCTATTTTCTCAAGTCAAGCCAGAAGTCTTACCCACCACTTTTAATTTCTCAACACCCAAATAATCTTAACTCATTGCACCTCCTTCTTCGCATACTGCAATATGGTACTACTACTTCAGCTCCCTTAAATATGTGGAGGAAGTTCTCTGGGAGCCATGTCATTCAAATGGAGCTATACGTTCCCTATATCAAGTCATTCCACTGGGTATCTGAGCTCAGTGCTTTCAACATTGACTGGCAGCTTTTCACAGTTGTAGGCAAGAAGTTTTCCAGCTCTCCCTGAGATTGAACCTGGGACATTCTGTATGCAAAGCCCATGTTTGAAAGCTGAACTGTGGATATTCTCCACAAAAAAACAATAAAAATATTTGACATAGGTTTCTGAACATGTGAAAGACCATATAAGCAGAACAGCTGAAGCAGTCAGCACTATACTTTTTTCTTACCACCTGTATTCCAGAAAACTATAGAATATTATCTGCTATATAAGGCTGCAATCAACAAACTACTGATTCTGCATGAGTTGTCAATTTTTATGAAAGTAACACATGAACGGAAGCCTAAAAATATATTCCAATAATTGATTAAATAATCGTTTAATACTGTCATCATGTCACTTTCGTTTTCCTATGCCAGCATATGTTTCATAAAGGGTTTCACTCATGAATCAGTTTAAGTTGCAACGTTTGAATTTTAAGTCACAACCATGCACCAATATTTATTAGCTAGGTAAGCACCTGCAGCCCTGAAGATGTGCTTCGGACTGTAGTTCCCATAATTTACGATCCTTAGTTATGGTGGTCAGGGCTGCTGGGAGATATAGGCCAAGAACATGAGGAGGGCTAGTTATCTATTTATTTATTTCTATCCTGCTCTTCTCACCCTTGCAGGGGGCTCAGAGCAGTGTACAAATGGTAATATTCAATGCCACACATCCAACAACATAAAATACATCAATGTAATAGACAATTAAAATATATAAATATCATAAAACCATTAAAACATAGTCCCCAGTCCTGAGGTCATCATTTGCGTGCTACATTGTGCTGATTCTATATTGCACTACCCAAACACCTGATTGCAAAGCCAGGTCTTCAATTTTTTCTGAACACCAGGAGGGAGAGGGTTCCATAACTGAGAGGCCACCACAGAGAAGGCCGCCTCTTGTCCTCACCAGTCACGCTTGTGATGGGGGTTGGAACAAGAGCAGGGCCTCCCCCACAGATTTTAATTCTCTAACAGGTTCATAAGGAGGGGTATATTCGGACAGGTAAGTTGTACCAGAGCTGTTTAAAGCTTTGTAGGCCAAAGCCAGCACTTTGAATTGTGCTCGGTAGCAGACTGGCAGCCAGCAGAGCTGACGTAACAGGGGGATTGTACGTTGCTCTGGTGAGAAACCTGGCTGCCGCCTGTTGGACTACTTAGAGCAGGCATCCTCAAACGGCGACTCTTTGGCTGTTTGGGTCTTCAACTCCCAGAATTCCTGACATCCGAACAAGCTCATTAGGGCTTCTGGGAGTTGGGAGGCCCAAACAGTTGGAGGGCTGCAGTTTGAGGATGCCTGACTTAGAGCTTCCAAATAGTCTTCAAAGGCAGCCCCACGTAGAGTGCATTGCAGTAGTCTATTCGACATGTAACGAAAGCATGGACTACTGTGGCCAAGTCTGACTCCCCAAGGTACGGGCGCAGCTGGAGTAAAAGTTTTAATTGTGTGAAAGCTCCCCTGGCCACCACTGAAACCTGGGGTTCCAGGCTCAGCAATGAGTCTAGGAGGACTCCCAAGCTGCAAACCTGAGTCTTTGGGGAGAGTGCAACCCCCATCCAGCACAACCTGTAACCCTATACCCTGTTCTGCCTTTCGACTGACCAGGAGTACTTCTGTGTATTCTCGAAGGCTTTCATGGCTGGAATCACTAGGTTCTTGTGGGTTTTTTCGGGCTATAGGGCCATGTTCTAGAGACATTTCTCCTGACGTTTCGCCTGCATCTATGGCAAGCATCCTCAGAGGTAGTGAGGTCTGTTGGAATTAGGACAATGGGTTTATATATCTGTGGAATGGCTGGGGTGGGGCAAAGAGCTCTTCTCTGCTGGAGCTAGGTGTGAATGTTTCAACTGACCACCTTCATTAGCATTTGAAGGCCTGGCTGAGCCTGGGAAAATCTTTTGTTGAGATGTGTTAAGATGTGCCTGGTTGTTTCCTCTCTGCTGTTTTGCTGTTGTAATTTTAGAGTTTTTTAAATACTGGTAGCCAGATTTTGTTCATTTTCATGGGCTCTTCCTTTCTGTTGAAATTGTCCACATGCTTGTGGATTTCAATGGCTTCTCTGTGTAGTCTGACATGGTGGTTGTTGGTGGTTGAGTACTTCTGTGTTGTCTGGATTCAATTTCTATTTTTTATACCCCTGAATTCCAACAATACCATTTTCATTGTGTTGCATACATAAAGAAAACAAGAATAGAATACTGATGAGCAGAAACTGAAAGTAAAAACAAGAAACAAAAGCCAATCCAATGTCATTTTGCTAAATGAACCATGCCTCATGTGACTATTTTTTAAGGGCACAGACACTCAGGCAATGAGTAGA
The DNA here is from genome assembly GCF_037176765.1 of Anolis sagrei. Classification (NCBI taxonomy): domain Eukaryota; kingdom Metazoa; phylum Chordata; class Lepidosauria; order Squamata; family Anolidae; genus Anolis; species Anolis sagrei. Next base: position 234,833,268 of record NC_090021.1, read on the forward strand.
AGGTGGTGTGAAAATATTTTCGAAAACAAGTACATCAATCACAGAATAATAGTGTTTTCCGTGTACTCTCAGGTGGGGCTTTTGACTAATCAGAAGCTATTTAATCAATTGATCAATTTGGTCAACTGACTCATACAAATGATCAAATAATGGTTAAGCATTTTGAAAGTTATGACTTCATTAAAAACAAAGGAGATAGTTCACTTAGGAGAGTCTACTTGATAAAACAAGTTGGTTAACTGTCAGTGTTAAACATGGAAAATGGTTTAAAGAAGAACTGAATACTTTTTTTTACAAAAACAAGTATTTCACTGAGTATTTTTTTCTCTTAGCTTTTATCCTAAACACTAGATCAGCTGATTAAGTATTTTATAAATAATATTTTTAAAATGAATTAAAATAACAGCCATAATTTAAAATAAAATGTAATTTTTACAGGCTGATGTAAAGATAAGCTGCCACCTAAACATTTACTTTCTTGGGTACAAATCATTTTTCAAAACAACCCAAAAACTCCAATGCAAGAAGATTGGCTTATGAAGATGTGTGAACTAGCTGAAATGGACAAGTTGAAGATCAAGGAGAAATCCTCGACCAACTTAAGAAGGTTTGGGACTTATTTATTGCCTTTTTATACCAGAGATGGAGACCAACTTTTACTATTGGTTATGTTTGGTTGTTTTTTTTAATTAGAAGAGTGTTACTAATAGCTGAATTGTGGCATTAGTGATATCTTATGGGTGTAGAAAAGTGAAGAAATTAAAACCAACAGGCAAAGAATGTGAAGCTCATAGAGTAAGCTCTGTTATTCTATCTGTAGTATTGTATATGTTTAATGGTAGGAGCTGTGATAGTTGCAGTGAGGATGATTGTTGTAGACTACGTTGTGTTAGATGTAGTTGTTTGTTTTTTTCATTAAGAATAAGTGTTTGTATGGTTTTGTTTTTGTGGTTGGGGGGTCAAGTTCTGTGACTATGTCTTTTATCTAGTGTTTTATATATGGTTCTTTTTTGTTGAATAACAAATGTTTTAAAAACAACAGTGAAAATATTTCATTGAGTAGCTGACCAACTCTAAACCATTTACCAGAACATACCCATATCTCTGGACTTAGTGTAGCATTATCACATTTTCCTTGTATTCAAAGGGATTTTGTAGCAGCTTAGACATAATGGAGAGAATGAAGCTGGTAGTACAGGCTTTCATATACTATGTCTAATTCCTCAGGTACATCTTCAGATCTGAGGACGTAGACTAATACATCTACACTGCAAAGGTAATGCAGTTTGACACCAGTTTAATTGCCATCACTCAATGCAACAGAATCATGGCAATTGGAGTTTTATAGGGTCTTTAACCTTCTCTGCCAAAGAGTGCTGGTGCCTCACCAAATGATGACTCTCATGATTTCATAGTCATGGCAGGTGAAGGGGTTTCAAACTGCATTACCTCTACAGTGTAGATGAACATCCAGTCTACAAAACCTTATACTACCTTAATTGTTTCAATTTATAAAGATCCCTTTGCATACTGAAAATCCAGACTAATTTGGCTGTGTCTTTGAATATTTTCGCAGAGTTCTATTATAGAAGAGACAGTCTTGCTGGCAGAAGGTTCCGGCAGATGAGGAAAACTAATATAAAAGGGACTATCATTTGATAGAATGGAATAAGGGAATTCAAAAGGCATTTAATCAATTCAGACTCCTCTCCATCTCATCTAAAGCCTTAGGGCAAAGATTAGTTTTGTTAGTTATCACTTTTGCAGTCAGGAGACCAGCCATGAACCTAATATTCTGGAGGGTGGGCCTTGGTGTGGGGTCTTTATGCCATTCATGCCACAGGCACAGTACTCAGGGAGAAAGATGAATTGCTTCAACAACTTATCATGTGAGAATTTACTGCATAATCAAGATATATTATATGTAGGAAAAGCTTTTCCATCACAATAATGAAGTAATAAAAATAATAAAACAGTCTCCTAGATTCTTGCATTGCTGGTAGGCATACAATTTAGCTAAGAGAAAACTAAGATTGTTTTCTGCTCTTTGGAGACTAGGCCACAGAGCAACAGATTCAAATTACAGGAAAAGAGACTCCACATTAGGAAGAACTTCCTGACGGCAAAAGCTGTCTGGCAGTAGAATATGCTGCCTTGGTGTGTGGTGGAGATTCCTTCTTTGGAGGTTTTTAAGCTATCTATCGGGATTCTTTTGATCGTGTGTTCCTGCCTGACAGAATGGGGTTGGACTGGATGGTCGTTGAGGTCTCCTCTAACTCTATGATTCCTAAAGCTAAGATCTTATGGAGAGCTTAAGATCTTCTGGGAAGGTCCTCCTTTCGATCTCACCTTCTTCACAGCTGCAGTTGGTGGGGACGAGAGACAGGGCCTTCTCAGTGGTAGCCTCTCAGCTGTAGAACTCCCTCCCCAGTGAAATTAGATTAGCGCTCTCCCTCTTGGCCTTCAGAGAGAAAAGACTTGGCTGTGGGACCAAGCCTTTGGTCAGCGAGCAGTGCAAGAATTGAATAGGGAATATGTGCAATTGATAACTGGAATGGCTTCGGATTCCAATTTTGTATGTGATTTTAATGTTTATACTAAGATGCTTTAATGTCTGAATGTTGTTTGTGCTTTATGTTTTAATATGATTAATGTTTTTACTTTATAGTTATATGTAATGTCTAGATATTATGTTTTGGTCTCACGTGTATGTATGGCATTGAATTTTGCCATTATTATGTTGGAAACTGCTTAATAATAATAATCCCAAGTATAGACTCTGCAAGGAAGCAGATGAAACACTAGATCACATCCTCAGCTCCTGCAAGAAGATCATGCAAACAGACTACAAGCAGAGGCATAACATCGTTGCTCAGATGATTCATTGGAACTTGTGCCACAAATACCATCTGCCTGCGACAAAGAACTGGTGGGATCACAAGCCAGAAAATGAACACGTCAAACTCCTCTGGGACTTCCGAATTCAGACAGCCAGAGGTTTGGAGCACAATACTCCTGACCTCACGATCGTGTTAAAAAACAAAGTATGGGTCGAGAAACTGGAAAAGCTGACACCATATGAGGATTTAAAGATCAACCTGCAAAGACTCTTGCACAAGCCAGTAAAGGTGGTCCCAGTGGTGATCTAGCACCTTGTATTAGCATGCCCAGATTACAATACATACTAGCTCACAACACAAGCATCACAAGTTGCTGCTTCATCAGAATCCAATCTACTCCACTGTAGAAAGTTCTCTCCCTTCTATGTTCTCCAAAGCTTGAGGTTTCACTTCTCAAAACAAAAGGGTAGCAAGACAGATCAAGCATAGCATACACTTATAAACAGAAATTATTATCGCTTACTTCCTATCTCTATATTTTTAAAATCTTACTTTTTACCTTTTTTTTTTTTTTGCAAAAAGTATTTTGTTGGCGCAAATATCTGCAGTAGTGGGAATTGTTGTTTGCTAAGGCCTTGGTGCTCTTTAGCAGAAAAGGCCAAGATCTTGCAAAACTACAACTCCCATGACTCCATAGTATTGGGCCATGGCAGTTCAAGTAGTATCAAACAGGATCAATTCTAGAGTGCATATCAGGCCTGGGCAAACTTGGGCCCTCCAGGTGTTTTGGACTTCAACTCCCAGAATTCCTAACAGCCTCAGGCCCCTTCCTTTCCCCCCTCAGCCGACCTAGCAACAAAACGATCCCTTTCCTAAAGGCAACTGTTAGTTTATCCGCTTGTTTAAGGATGAGACGACAAAGTTTGAGGGGGGCGTTGCTATGGCACCTCGTCCTCTCGGTTGCTGTTATGTCTAAAGGAGATGCATGTGAACCGGGAGGAAGAGAAAAGCCACAAACGTAGAGACCCCAGACTCCCTCTTTTCCGCGCCTTCACCAAGCCTAGACGGGCTCGCGCCCAAATCACACCATGAGCGGGCGCGAAAGGAACTCTTTTGTCCGCTACGGCCCTCCTTAGGCAGGAACCCCCCCCCCGAGGGTCAAAGGTCACCTCTTTCGCTCCGCCGCCACCTCCTCCCTCGGCCCAAGGCTGAGGGAGAAGCAGCCATAGAGCCGCCGCCTCCAATGGCCCCGGAAGCCCGGCAGCCCACGAGATTCCCGGGGCCTCTCCTCACCTGGTAGCGGAACATGGCTGGCGGGGCGCGGAGGCTCCGCGCGGACCCTCGCTTCAGTCCCGGGCCCCCGCCCCCTCCGCTGCGCTGTGCTGCGTCTTGACGTCTCCGGGCGGACGCAAGGATTCCTCTTGCGTAGCTACTTTCGGCGCGCATGCGCACCAGCACCCGCATCCGGCGCCCAAGTCCCGCTATTTAAAGGGCAAGCGCTTCTTTTTCCCCTCTAAGGGAGGAGTCCTGTCTTAAAGGGACACCGCTTAGTTTTTCTTCCTCTAGGGCGGGGCGATCTACTGCGCTTTAGTTTGAGTTCCTCGACAAGCCTTGAAATCACACAGAAATTACAGCACTGGAAAATACATCCAAGGGCCCTTCCACACAGCCCTGTATCCCAGAATATCAAGGTAGAAAATCCCACATTATGTGAGTGTGGACTCAGGGCCCTTCCACACAGCCCTATATCCCAGGATATCAAGGCAGGAAATCCCACATTATCTGAGTGTGGACTCAGATAACCCAGTTCAAAGATATTTTGTGATATAGGGCTGTGTGGAAGGGCCCACAGTTTGGACTCGTATAACCCAGGGCCCTTCCACACAGCCCAATATCCCAGAATATCAAGGCAGAATAACGCACAATATCTGCTTTGAACTGGGTTATCTGAGTCCACACTCAGATAATGTGGTATTTTCTGCCTTGATATTCTGTGATATAGGGCTGTGTGGAAGGGCCCCCAGTTAATTCCAGAAAAGGCAACTTTTCCAAAAATGCCTCGAAGTCATATACAGGCAGTCCCCAAGTTGCAAACGATAGATTCAGTAGGTTTGCTCTTAAATTGAATTGTTTGTAAGTTGGAACAGATACATTTGTAAGTGTAATTCCAGCTAATATACTGCATTTAGCTCTTTTTTTAGCACAGGGAAGGGCTAACAGCCCCGTGGTGTTTGTTTTGCTGTCTCTGCCACTGTTATGAAGATTTCACTTCAGTTTCTGTTGCTGTGATAATTGGATTTTGAAAAATGTGGCTTGTTGTGGAAACAAGGAATGGCAAGAAAACTTCAGTTAGAACACTTTCCCCCCATGGAAATTCTTTCAGGAATGAATTTTGCTTTTGAGGGGTAGATTTCTCTCACTTCCTGTTGCCTCACCCCTGTTTTTATAAATATGAATAGTTTGTAAGTTGGATGTTTGTTGCTCGGGGACTGCCTGCAATTCAAATATCTCAGTATGTATTTTTATTTAGGATTTGAAGAATTGTGACTTTTGCACAGAAAAAGTTATTCCTCCCAACAAAGGATGCCCCCAAGCAGCAATCAGCCAGGCTTTGAAGCTACAAGAACATTAAATGCTCATCAAGATGATCAATTGCAACATTCACACTTGCCTCAAGCAGGCAAGAGTTCTTTCTCCGACCCTGGACATTCCAGAGAGATATAAACCTCACTGGCCTAGTTTCCAACAGACCTCACAACCTCTGAAGATGTCTGCCATAGATGTGGGCTAAATGTAAAGAGAGAATGCTTCAGGAACATGGCCACACATCCCAGAAAACTCACAGCAACCCAAAATGTATATTATTTTATATACTGCTCCATAGGTGGCCCATTTCATAGGTTTGGAACCCTGTGAAACCCACAGTAACTCTAGAACCCACAGTTATGATGCAAGTCGAGGCACACGTCTTGCAGCATTATGTTTGAATGTAATATCACTCTTACAGCATTCCACGCATGAAAATTGGGAAATGTGTGGCCTTTCTTGAGGAAATGTCATCAAGAGTTGTCCATGAGAGAAAACGTTACTAATGAGGAAGACCACGCAAGCAAGGAAAGGATGCAGCAGTTTGCTTTTGCCTATTAAGAAAAACAAGATCACACATTTTCCTCTCTCTACTGAATTGAATTAAAGTACGTACTTCACGGTTTGTTGTAACTTAGCAATTGAGTACAAAATGGGAACATCGAAGATAGAGAAGAACTGGAATGTTTTAAAAGCAGCAGTGGGTGGACAGAGGATTGAGCAGGACAATCCCTGCAAAACCAGGATAGTTGGAGGGCAGAAATTAAGGCCTCTTCTACACAGCTGTATAAAATCCATGTTATCTGCTTTGAAGTGGATTATATGGCAATGTAGACTTGGCTAATCTAGTTCAAAGTAAATAATGTAGGTTATCTGCATTGATATTCCGGTTTATATGGCAATGTTGAAGGACCCTAAGTGGTGGGTAACTGTGGCAATGTGAAGGGCCACTTTAATGCTCTAAAACCCTCCAAACATTGGAATTCCACTTCTGGGTATTTTCAGTTCTAAACAGTGCAAGGAGGCCTTGCAGTCTATTTGAAAGGTATATTATTGCTGCTAGAGGCTTCCGGGGCACAAAAATTCACCTTTTTTGGCCAGAAAAACCTTGTGGTGTTGCAGAGGTACCAACAGTCATGAAAACATCCCTTACCTACTCTTCAATAGCAATCTGCATATTAATAACCGGCTTCTTTATCTCACTCAAGTTTTAATCAGTTTTTTTTTCTTTTAAATTTTCCATGTAGCCCACCCATTGCCACTGTGATTGTGTTTATTGTAATTTTATACTGTTGTGTTTTTACATGCTTTATGTAATTATGATGGTATTGTTTACTGTCTGTGGTTTCAGGTTGCATTTTCAGTTTTATGCTGTTGTAATTTGTGTTTGGGCTTGGCCTCATGTAAGCCGCTCTGAGTGCCCATTGGGGAGATGGCGGCAAAGTATAAATAAAGTTTTTTATTATTATTAATGCATACTCTGTGTTTTCAAACACATATGGTCAAAGTACAGTGTTTTTAGTTGGTTCCTTAGATGCCATATTGAAGGACAGGGGTGGAAAAGTCAAGTGCTACCTAAAGGCTACATAAAGCCTTCAGCAACTCTAGGAAACCCCTATAGCTTCTGAACTCCATTTAGCTGCATGGCTATGAAACCTCCAGACATCGGGACTTAATAAAATAATATACTATTTTGCTTCTACTCACCTTTTAACAACTTAATGGTCACTCTTCTCATAAAGACCCATTTTCTGGACCATGTTGGCCTCTGGATTTTCCCTCCTCTCAAGAAGATCTGGAACAACTTCCATCATTCTCTGTTCTTAATTAACAAGCTCCAGGTGTTGCTTATCACACCCTTTAAGGCTTGTTTCCTATGAGGAAATCACCCCAAGAAGAAGAAAAAAAGCAATTGTCCTTTCTGATTAATTCCCCAGGAATGTAGCTATCATTTGGACAAATTAAATCACTCTCCCTAATAAAAACTTTGCGTGCCTATTTTCTTTGGATACTGAATTGTATTTCTAAGTGCCCAACTGAAGGGTTAAATGACTGCAATGCTAGAAATTTAGAGGTTGAAGCCAAATTCCATAGGGGAGGCAATGGTGACCTCCTCCTCGCTTCATCCCTGCCAGACAGTATGAGCCAATAAAGGGTTGAAAGCTTTGCAGGCTATCTGATGTTGGGGATTGGCATCTCCCTCCCATCCCTATACTAATAGAGAGTTCATGCCGCAGTTACAGATCCTTACTGAAGAAGAGGAGACACTAATGGCTTGCAGAAACAAAGTAAAAGGTTTATTCTAGGAACTCCATCCTAAAATAAGAAAGTTAATCAGGCTGCTGATTAAATCTAATTTCATTTTAAGGAGGAGCTGAGAGAAGACTGGCAAAAGAGAAAAAGAAAAACATCCATAAGTTGTTTATTTATTTACAGTATTTATATACCATTTTTCTCACCCCTAGGGCTGAGAAACCTACATCACAGAAGAGTTGGGATAAACAGGGCCATTCAGACTATCCAACCCTAATATTACAGCCCACTTTGAGACATCCTTGGAAACCTGTGGCTGACAGTATCAAATAGCTCCTAGACCAGTGTTGGTCCATGGGCTATGACTCAAAGTGGCACACATGTCAACCAGTGTTGATCACTAGAATGAAGATGAACAAAACATACAAATATAATTCATAAGGAGAAATGATATCTTCACTTCTCCTTATACAAACCATCTCCTCGAACTCAGATCTAGATTTTGATTTTTGTTTGGGCTACCTAGTTCCACCCCCACACTGGATCCTGCTGTAGCTTATCACTAACAGCAAGAAAAGAACAGGGAATCAAACACTGGTCTGAGTTGTAGTTATATGTTCAAACCATATTCCACACTACCTCTCTGGTGAAATTTTTTAAAGACAAATCCAGGTTGTTGCTATTCTATGTTTTCAAACTGACTCAGACTTAGTGTGATCCTATCCTAGCGCTTTCTTTGCAATACTTTTTCAGTGGTTTGCTTTAGTTTCCTCTGAGAGACTGTCTCTCCAAAGACCATCCAGTGGTTTTACGTGGTATTCAAACCCTAAATCATAGTCCAACATTCAAACCACACCACCACTGAACTCCCAGGACATTATTTCAGGACTATGTGTACAATAGCTTGTGAATAATGATTATAAAAATAGTGGGTTGTTGTAGGTTTTTTGGGCTATATGGCCATGTTCTAGAGGCATTCTCTCCTGACGTTTCGCCTGCATCTATGGCAAGCATCCTCAGAGGTAGTGAGGTCTGTTGAAACTAGGAAAATTGGTTTATATATCTGTGGAAAGACCAAGGTGGGACAAAGGACTCTTGTCTGCTGGAGCTAGGTGTGAATGTTTCAACTGACCACCTTGATTAGCATTTGATAGCCTGGCAGTGCCTGGAACAATCTTTTGTTGAGAGGTGATTAGATGTCCCTGATTGTTTTCCCTCTGCTGTTTTGCTGTTTTAATTTTAGAGTTTTAATACAAATACATTGCAAATAATCACAATTAAAAACTTGAGATTTTTTAAAAATTCAGTGGCAATATTCTTACAGGCCACCTCTTTCTTTTGCTAAGTTCTGATAAGTAAAATTCCTGAAATATGATTGATTTGGATGGGCAGAGCAAGCTATTAACATTGACAAATGTAGGTAAAATCATCTACTTGTGAGACAAGACTGTCCTCTTTATTCCTATTGATCTCCTAGAAGGACCCAATACAGTTGGTAAAGCTGTTGTAAAATATCCCAGGTTAGGAACCAGAAGGCAAAGTTCAAAAATCAGCTTTTAAAAAGCAGTTGGTTACATAATTCCAGCTCCCTTATAGTTACAATATTTAGGAAGTATCATTTTGCAAAATAACACAATACTTAAAATTAGGTAAACAACAAGGCTTTAGTATGTTACTCTTTTGGCCATGCTATCTGGGGAATTGTGGAAACTGGAATCCTTAAAGGAACTTTGCCTAGCTTTGAAAAAACACTGTATTACTTTTAGTCGGGTTTTGAAAAAGCTTGAATGCCACAAGGTGCTATTAGTCCATTTACATTGCACAAACATACACACCATCACAAAAATATGTGAGTTTGCATAAAATAGCATGCATACAGATGCAAAATTAGAAAATTATTATTGCCATTGAAACATAACTATAAAGCCCATCAGAAATGCAGGCAAGCCTTCATTAATACAACTTCTGACAGTGAAGGTCCTTTTTACAAAGTCTTTTTACACCCACTCAGTACTTCCCTTTTCTCCATATCTTTTGCCTAACTAGAAAGGTTTGTTGACAGCATCGGCTCTAGGAGGATGGAACAAGAAACACAAGCACCAGATTTCAACAGTGTGCCTCTAGTAAGCAACACAATAATGCTTCAGCTGGGAAAGAATAGGGTTGTGCTATGGCCAATCTTACTGCAGTGACATGTGCAGGCCTACAACAATCAAGGTAAACAGCAGCATATTCCCTTAGTGAGGATGCATGAATAACAAAACAGAAAATTAGAAAACACCTACTGGTAATCTTGTTTTCCCAGCAATGTGTTAAAACAAAACAAATACCTATACATTTATCCACCAAAATGGAAATCACAATAAAAGGGGAAGACAGAGAGAGAAAAAGTTGTGGCCAAAATCAGCGAGCCAGTGAAGGAGCAGAGTGGATCCATTGCCCAGCCCACCGTGCTACTTCACAGCCAGGAAAAATGTAGATCAGATTTGAAGGCAGTAACAGGTTTAATTGAATTTCAGGCCTGAAAGGATATCTGATACAGAGTTTCTGCTCAAAAAGAATAGAACATAGCCATACAGGTACGGTGCAAGACATTTTATCTACTTCGACAGCCATTCAAAAACCCACTTCCTCCCCTGATTGGCTCAGCGTCAAGATCCAAGCTTTTGTTGGCTGGGGACTCCCTGTGATGTCAGAGGTAGATGGAGTCTCCTTTGTGGCAAGAAAAAAAAATGAAGAAATGCTATTTGTCTATTTGAAGCCAGGAGATCCTCCCAGGAGAAAAAGGCAAAACTTGAGAAATGGCCTGAAGCAATGTAAATAGTCCAGGAAGGGATTATATGAGTCCACAAAAAGAGCAAATCTCTGATACAATGAGAAGGCTTATGTAAATATAGACAACTGAATAGAAAGAATGCAGAACATTGCAAATCCTATTGGGGTGAAGTTCATATATGATATCTCTGAGACACCTCAATGATGCTCAATGAATCTTTTAACAAGAATCCTTTTTAGTTTGCTTTGCCTCCCTGAGGGGATTTCCTCCCAGCAGGACCCTGGACCTGCTTCCCAGATGTACAGTCCCCAACAGTTTCACAAGCACATACATTATATAGTTTTAAGTTCTTCTGAATGTCCTGGAACATAGCTGTGGCTGCAATCTACCAACATCCCAATCTGTATTACATACATATGTGAGCTTCCCTCCTTGTTCATTTATTATCAATTAATCATAAACATGAATACAGACAAAAGGAGACATTTCAAAGTCTTTTTAGTGCAAAAGCTCTACAGAAGAGGAATGTGGGGTTATCTTATTGTTTGAGGAACACTTCCCTCACACCTCCCCAGGGCTGCTGGGCTTAGCAATTGATTAGATTAATTCTTTAGGAATTTCCTGGCTCCAGGCAGTCTCTGAGGTTAGTCAGTGTGCAAGATCGTATCTCTGCAGCTGTGGAAGTTATATTGATCTGAAATATATATTTAATAATGTTTTAATTCATACTTTAGGGAAGGGAGTCATTTTTTATATAACAAATCACCCTGAAATTCATTTTAGAAGACATATCTCTAGAAGATTAAAAATGTTTTTGTCTATTTATGGCTACAATATTATACTTTTCTTGCTGGATGAAGGAACACATTACAGTCAGATCTCTGTATTTGCAGGTTTAAATTTTGCGGATCTGATTATTTATAAATTTAATTAAAATGTTCTCTTTAGATCCTTCAGTGTAACAACCCCTACCCCTGGACCCCAGAAGGTTCACCATAGAGAAACTAGAGTTTCCTAGAAAGATGTTCCCTTATGTGAAAAAACAAAATCACATTTCGTATTTACACAGTCTTGCCATGTCAGATCTGCTAGTGGCAGTCTCCCTCAGAGTTTATGTGGAGAAGACTGTCACTCTTACTGATAGTACTGTAAAATAATAATGTAAAGTAGAGATCAAACTGGCATGGGGAGAAGAAATAAACTCCCCTACCCAAGAAGACATGAAAGCTTCTATACCTTAAATCGCCTACTGTTGGGTGTAGCTAACAAAAGCTATCCTCAAACAGCTGGTTTATCATTCAATCTTGGAGCAGCTCTCAATTTGCCTGGAAAATCAAAGCCCCAACAACATCTGCAAAAATCAGCAAGGGAAGGCAACACTTCAGAGCAGAAGAGAAGAAAGCATTTTCATATTTTGTTCCTAATAAAATAGTGCCTGACTATTCTCCAATCCCCTTTTTTATAGTTCAGGGTACAAAGCCAGGGCCCTTCCGCACAGCCCTATAACCCAGAATATCAAGGCAGAAAATCCCACATTATCTGAGTGTGGACTCAGATAATCCAGTTCAAAGCAGATATTGTGGGATTTTCTGCTTTGATATTCTGGGATATAGGGCTGTGTGGGAGGGCCCATGGATTCATATCCTTGCATAGCCATGGGAAACGGCTGGGTCACTGCTTCTTAAACTATTGGTTCCAACCCCAAATGGGGTCCCCTTAGCTCAAGGTTGGTGTCCCAAATAATTTGGCTGCAAAAGTTTTTTTAATGTCAACTGGTGCCTATTGTGCAGTGTTTACAGTGGACTCTGCAGAAGAGGCTTCAGCTGTCCTTCACAAAAAGCAAAATCAGACTGTTTAGCAAGCCTTACAGATGCTGTTTTGTTATAAGTAAATGTTTGATTTTTATCTCTAAAAGACCAAAAAGGGTTGTGAATAGAAACGTTTAAGAACTCCTATATAGGTGACTTTTGGACTAGTCTCATTCAATCTTGCGAAGTCTTGCCTAGGATAAGTTTCCTTTCCAACACTTCAGGGAGGGAAACTGGGACACTTGGAGACACACAACCTCAGAGTGTTTTTAAAGTTATTAATGAGGAAGAATACACAAGCCAGGAGTGATAGTTTGCATTTGCCTGAGCCTCCTGGGAAAGGGCAATATTCTTCCCTCTCTCTCCTCTCCTTCCTCCTAATTAACTGCAAGCTAGTTTCACACTTTGAATTCAGTTTGAAGCCACTGAAGTAAGCCAGAGACAAAGTGGGAGAAAGAAAGTAAAAGTGGGACATTTAAAAAGCAACTGAAAAAGTGAAATGACAGAGGATTAATCAGGATTGTCTCTGACAAATTAGAGCAATTGAAGGTTATGGGATAGGATCACTTTAAGGAAGAGCTGACTTGAAGAACCGCAGTAACAAATGGACCAAGGCAGCATCTTTTGTTTTTTAGTTTTTAGTGCATGTGCTTTTTTAAAAAACTAAGACAAAATGTTGCAGTTTTAAATGTAGTTGCAAGCCACTTCAGGCAAAAAGCTGTGGTGAGTAATTAATATTTTAAACCACCAAAACAGATAATTTTGTATGCTTTAATGCTAGTTGCGGAATCAGTACTAAAATTGATTGACAGCAACCCAATACTAAAATTGCCAGTAGATGGCAGCAAAGAACACAGAAGGATAATTCAGTTGTCAAATGCTTTCCACCCCTTTCAGTTCAGTGAAGAACCCTTTTTGTTTAATAAACATACATGAGATTACCTGCTTATAGCTTAGAAACACTTACCAATAACAAGGTACTCTAAATGACCTCTAAATAATAAATTGCATTATGTTGCAATAATAACAAGAGATAGCCTCACTTCTTTTGTGATATAACAGTGACATTTAGTTCCTTATTTAGTTACGAAGTGGAAGGGTGGAGCAATAAATGCCATGTTATTCAGGTGCTGTCCCCTTGTATTTTATGGGTGGTGAAGCAAAGAGCAATAGAAGGAAAATGTGCTCTCCCTGCAGGTCAGCAGCTTGGAAGTTTTAGTTTCCAAGCCAATATTATTACTTAAATTCATTTATATATGAACATTTATTATCAGTTCATACTTCATCTGAAGAATTGGGTTAAATATCCATAAAATCATATGTGAAAAGAAATAACAGGTACTGCAACATTCCCTTTTCTTTCCACCTCCTTCCTTCCACCTCTTATGCTGCAAACTGCCTTCTGAAACTGCATTACATAGCAGTGTAGATGGGGCCTCAGATTGTTACAAATAAAGATGTTACTTATAATTACTGTATATACTCGAGTATAAGCCTAGTTTATCAGCCCCTTTTTTAGGCTGAGAAAGCTTCCCTCAGCTTATACTCAAGTCAAGGTTATTTATTCTTTTACTCTGCTATTAGTATTATTTTATTACATTTATTATTTTACTCTATTATTATTATATTTACATTATTTTGCTCTATTATTATTCTATTTATTATTTTGCTCTATTATTATTACATTTACAGTATTTTACCCAATTATTATTATTATTACAGTTATTATTTTAATCTATTTATTATTATTATTACATTTACAGTATTTTACCCTATTATTACTACATTTATTATTTTACTCTATTATTACTGTTTTTATTGCATTTTCATTATTTTATTGCATTTTCATTATTTTACTCACCTGTTTGGGCTGAAAAATGCGGTATAGAAATAAAGCAAATAAATAAATAACTCTATTATTTTTATTATTTTTATTATTTTAATAATAAGTACATTTACATTGAAGGAGGTTAGAATAATTATTTAATAAGAGTTGGACAGTCATATCTTAAATTACAGTTTTATGTAAATATTCAGAAACATTTAGTCTATTGATGCTTCAATTAATGTAATTTTATTGGTATCTATTTTTATTTTGAAATTGACCCATAAGTGGATGCATTTCCCACCCTCGGCTTATACTCAAGTCAATATGTTTTCCCAGTTTTTGTGATAAAATTAGGTGCCTCGGCTTACATTCGGGCTGGCTTATACTCAAGTATGTACGGCAGTTAATTTCAAGGTCTAGTCCTCTTCTATGCTCAGCCTGTGTGTTTTAAATATATACCCAATATTAGAAAGCCACCATACGCTTCTGTGATCAGCTTCAAAAGACAATTAAACTCAAGTAAGTGTCACATTGGCCTTGGAATTTCTTACTATTTGTAAAAGTTATTTTTTATTATCAAGTAAATTTTATTATCAAGTAAATAATTCACAATTCAAAGTGGAAGGAAAAAGGGAGAGGGGCCGACCAAGGGCAAGATGGATGGATGGCATCCTTGAAGTGACTGGACTGACCTTGAAGGAGCTGGGGCTGGTGATGGCCGACAGGGAGCTCTGGCGTGGGCTGGTCCATGAGGTCACGAAGAGTCGGAGACGACTGAACGAATGAACAACAACAACAACAAATAATTCACCTATTTTTTAAATTCGCCATTATGTGGTATATCTATAGATTTTCGGAATTCACCATTATATGTGTGTGCGTGTGTGTGTGTACATATGCTATAGCACATAATGAATTCTGAAAATATATAGGTATACCACATAATGGCATTGGGGTCTTGCTTCAGGGCAGGTGTTGGCAACTGGGGAAGCATACAGGGCCTTATTAGACCCCAGGAGATATTTTTCAGAATTCACTTATATCCATTCTTGCTGCCTCAATATTAGATTGTAGCTCTTCATAACCTCCCTGCTCACTAATCACTTTATACGAGTGTTTATGCCTCTTTTTCTTCCAACACAAACTTCTCCAAAACAACCCTCATCCAGTGATCTCCAGGAGTCACCAGGTCAATACCTTCACGTTGTCTTTGTAGGGGCAAAAACCAAAAAGATAATCCACAAATCCAAAATCCAAGAGCAGATTGCCCCTTCCCAAGGAGGGCGAGGAAGGACACCACGAAAGTTGAATCTTTAAAACTGCAAAATGCTATTTATTGCGCAGCTGAAGCAATAGTGACAAACATGCATATGGGTATGCAATAAAGGGGTTTGTCCAACCTAAAGTTGGTTGCATTGATTATTTATGACTTTCATTAAAACAGTTTGATTGGTACATAGAAATCAATCATCTCATTGGTTCCCAAAGATAAATCATTTCATTGGTCTAAGTTAGCTATGCAGTTGTTCATTAGTTGTTTGTGATTTTGATTGACATTATGGCACACGTGGGATCCTAACAATGGCACAGCTATAATATAACTATGGTCCATTGTTCTCTGACCATGACTGTATCGTATCTGTTAGTCTGTTGCAAACATGGCTTCAGAGCGACTGGGAAACTTGGGGGTTCTATCTAGCAAACAGCTAGCTGGTTTTGTCCGGATATGTTGTTACCCTTGAATAGTAACTTCTTCTTTGGAGCACTGATTTCTCAAACAATCAGCATTTTCTGTGAACAAAGGCCTACTGCAGAAATAGGCCAATATGGCAGTAAATCATGACATATGGGCATTGGGAATATATCTGAAAATTACCTTTTTAAAACCACGTCCCTTCCATTCCACACTTTTTCTCTTTTGCTGAGATGAAATCTTTTCAGCGAAGCAAATCAAGCAGGTTTTACAAAAGCAGAGCAAAAAAGCAGTTAATCTTATTGTTGCACAATGACCCCTTATTTTTGACCAATCATTTGTGTCCACTTGGGATGTTTCTTTTACCCTAAGGATGTATATTCTGTTGTCATCCTAACTGGGTTGACATCCAAGAGTTCTATCTGTTCAGTCTTTTTAGGGGCCAAGGCTGAGGGCAGCGTAACTCTATAAACACATGTTATCAAAGTGAAGCAGCACAATAATATCAACAGCATCATGATAATTGCAATTTCAGACATAACTAAATCTTTTAACCATTGCAAGTCAAGCACCCATGATGTGAGCCACCCCTGCCAATCTGAGTCTTCAGTGTATGTGAAACTGATTGTGTTGACTATTTGGTGTATCTTGGAAACATTCTCATTTTGCAACGAAATGCATAGACCTCCTTCTCTGAACAGGTGGTCTACTGTCAATCTGTGTTGCATTCGGGTGTCTTATTTGGAGGGATTCCAATCTTTATTATTATGTAGTTTGCCAGTTTCTCTAGTTGTGCAGAAATGCGCCAGTTAGTGCTATCCCAATCTATGGAAACAAGATTGCACCAATTCTTTGTGATTCTGTCAAGTATGTATTGTCAGTGTTGTATTGTTATGTGTCACTGTGTGCTCCTTTAAACTCTGGCCCATCCATATTGTTTTGTCTCATGCCCCAAGTGGCTGTTGTATATCAAAGAATCTCAATCTCGCAGGAATCAGGGATTTCAGTTGCACATGTGCCATTCCAGACTGGGGCAGTATCTTTCCTTTCTGCCCAACTTCTGTAAATATAATAGTGTCCTGGCCAATCTTGCCAGCGACTTTGTATGCATGTTGCAATGTAATGCGGAATCGTCTGCACATGTCAAATTCTGTTTGGTTGTATACGTCTGTGTCCTGTGTATCTGACAGGAGTACTGTGGTGTCGCATCTAGGGTATTGTCCCACTTGGACATGGGGCATGATAAGATGTCTTTGTAAGTGATGTTTGGGCTGAGCTAAGTGGTGCACAAAGGTGTACAAAAAGTCAAGGGGGATGAAGACCTCCCCTTTTTCAAAATGAATTAACTGGGGTCATCTGTATGATCAGTTGTCTGTTGTGTGGTGTTTGGAAAGCGGGCTGATTGTAAGTAACATACCCAACAGTCCCGTGCTTGCAATTTTTCTGCAATGGCATTTACCAACTGGTGGAGCATGTCCTTCTCCCATCCTGCTGTAATAGGGTGTGGCATCAGGCTGTAAATGACATCATCTCTGTCTCTTTCCAAAACATAATTCTAAACACTTGGCTGAAATAGCACAAACAAATGAAAGCTTATCAAGCTAGCAATCAAAACTAAACGGTATCAATCACCACTTTAACAATTCAGCAACATAAATCAATCAATTTGAGAAAGGATATAGTCTTCAGTAAAATTTTGATCAAGTCCAGTTCTTGCTGTCAGCGGCCCAAATGTGGCCATGCACATATGTATCAAATCCAGTCCTCATCAGGCCCAAATGTGGCTGCACACATCTGTATCCAACTTTCATGTCCTTTCAGTCTCTGGCATACAAAAGCAATCTGAGTCAAACTGGGGGTGTGTTCCCCTTCTTGATTGAAGAAATGAGTCTACTAAATTCCAGGTAAAATGAAGAAAGTCTCTAAGTCCAAAAAGTCTCTGTATCTAGCAAAGTCTCTAGTCTCTAAAGTCAGTCTCTGTGTAAAGAAAGTCTGTATCCAGGAAAGTCTTTAAAATAAAATCTTCATATCTCACAAGTCTTTAGCTCATCCTACCCAGTTGGTGGTGGTTTGGCTCCTGCGTTTTGCACTCCTGATTTGGGTGGGCTTGGTTCCTGTGTTTTGGACTCCCATTAGGCTTTCCAGGCTAGCAGTCTCGCTCTACCCAGTTGGTGGTGGTTCGGGTAGGCTTGGCTTTCCAGGCTGGCAGTGGTGCCTTTCGGATATCCAATTTAGGAACAGGGTCTCATCCAATTTTAGGAATTGGGTCCCATACAGGAGCTCAGGAGCTGAAAGAGATAAGCAGAAAGATAATGAGAGGAAAGGGGGAGGGGGATACTGATTACCCATCTGTTGAAGTCTTTTTGGCCAGTTCTGTCGTCAGCTCCATCAACATCCTTCGCTTCTACATCCATTGGCGGGCCTCTACGATCTCCCACTCTGAAGTCCTCTCGACCAATCTCCATCCTTTTTAAACAATTCTCCACGGTTTTCCCCACGATTCATCTCACAGTTCCTCTCCACGATTTATCTCATAGTTCCTCCATCCATCTGCTGTAGGCAATCCTTTAGCAATGTATACTGGCACTCTCGGTTGTCCATTCCATCTGCGACCTGCTTTTCCAACTTAAACAGTAAACTGTAAAAATGTCTCTTGAGCTGTTAACTGGCAATGTCTCTCAAATTTGGCAAAAATCTCTGGGGCCTTTTGCTAGGCATTGTCTCTTAAATCTGGCAAAAATCTCTGGGCAAGCTGCCCTATCTACCTGTTGTAATGTCCCGTTCCAGAATTACCTCTTTCAGTAACTTTGTAGAGGAATTTGGGCCAAAATAGCAAAATTTGTAGAGGTACTTTGCCCTATGTTTGAAGAAAAACTGTGAAGTTAGTCACTTTGGGCTAAGAACTATAACTCATGTCCAACGTTATTGTATCCACATAAAAAATCAATTCTGCTGTTAAAATCAATTATAAGGTTTCTTTTGAACTAATTATAAGGTTTCTTTTGAACTAAATGTCAAACAAAAAACAATGTAAAGAGTTCTGTCCATCAACCAATGCCTCAATCTATCTATACGCAAGCTGCGGCTTGACTTTTAAAAAGGCAAGGTTTTTTTTTTTCAACTTAAGACATGTTCTCTGCTGTGACCATGTTGCAGTTTTCACTTATTTCTAACATAAAAGCACTATAGTCATTCCATAGCCATCTGAAGAAAAGGCCATCCTCCAATGACAACAGAGGTTAGGGAAGGAGGGGTTGGATTCTCCTTCAAAAGAAAATGCATTTATAAATCCCACAACCTCTATTTAGCTGTTGTTCTGGGACAAAATCAGACTCTCTAATCAAAAACTTTCTGGCACAAAACAATTTTAGACACAAATCCTGTGCCTCTTTCCAAGAAAGGTTGCTGGGAAACAAAATAAAAACTTTAAACTCATAACCTTGAGGATTTTTTTTTGGTCGTGTCAGGAACGACTTGAGAAACTGCAAGTCGCTTCTGGTGTGAGAGAATTGGCTGTCTGCAAGGTCGTTGCCCAGGGGATGGCCGGATGATTTGATGTTTTTATCATCCCTGTGGGAGGCCTCCCCCACGTCCCCGCAATGGGGAGCTGGTGTTGACAGAGGGAGCCCATCCGCCTCTCCCGGGACTCGAACCTGCAACCTGTCGGTCTTCAGTCCTGCTGGCACAGGGGCTTAACCCACTGTTCCACCAGGAGGCACCTTGAGGATACCTGCCATAGATGCAGGCAAAACATCAGGAAAGAATGCTTCTGGAGCATGGCCATTCAGCCTGAAAAACTTATAATAACCCAAACTTTGAACTTTTTGTCCACACACAGATGTAACTTTCCCCTTTTGGCACAAGCCTCAAAATGTCCCAATCTGCAAGGAGTTAATGTCCAACAGCAGTCCATAGAGAAGGGAGGGCAAAATGAAGCATTTTCCCCTTTGAACCAGAAAGCTACAAGGAGCTCTGGTAAACATTCATAAATTTGAACACAAAAAAATCCAAAACGGTATTAGATACTTTAAAAATGTACCATTCATAACCATTGTTCTCTCTTCTGCCAGAGAATGGCAAGACAACACCATGTTCTTTTCCAGTTATCTCTCTTCTGGCTCTGTAAAGCAGGAGCCCTCCACATAGCATCCATTTTAAAACGACTCTTAAAAAAACATTTTAAAACTCCGGCACATGACTTTATCCTCTCATGACAGGCAGTTGCCTTAAAGATAAGAATTATTTCCATGTTCTTGAGCAAAAATAAAGTTAGAACTTCAGTTTTAAAAATGCACTCTTAAAACACAGTCAATCCATTCCATTTGATCTCATCCTAGCTGGTACCAATCTAAGTTCTTATCTCTATAACATACTGTACATTCAGGGCATTGTAAAATATCAGTTTCTAACAATTCTTAAACAGCCTGCTTTTAAACATTTTTAACACAGACAATGAGTTTCTATCAGTCTTCAAATTTTTCATTTTGATGTGCCCTGGCCTCTTTCAGTGCTTGAAAAACTCTTTTGGCCAGTCACAACCCTTGACACAACCCTTGACATCAGGTTTTTTTTTCTCTTTTTTTCCCCACACAGTTATTTATACAGCCCATGCAGGCAAATTTTCATGTTTTCAAAAGATACATATTCATAATGCAAGACTCATTTTTCCCCATAGACACAGAACAAATCAGGATTTTAACCATTTCAGAAGATGTCACATCGCATAATATTCATTCTCCAAATTCACACACATTCAATCTGCAAAGGATAGGCTGGTTAGTGGTTAGTGGTTAGGCCTTTTACACATTCACACACACAGAGAGAAACCTAGTTCACACACACACACACACGCACCCACACAAACAAGCTTCCCGAGGTCAGCTTCTGCATAAACATAAAAATTCAAAACAATTATTGAAAACATCAAACATTTAAAGATCACCCATTTTGTCATAATACACATTCTTCTTACATTTTAAGAACACAGCTTTTCAAATTGCAGCATTAGGGGTGTGTTGCTAAATATCAAAAAGACACATTTCGAACATAAATTCATTTTCCACTATTAACATTCTATATTTACTTTTCAACTCAACATGTCTGAGTGTCTCTCGTTCCCAGCCTTCATTTCATCAATGGAATCTGCAGAATTTCAAACTCAGTCCCGTATCATTTAGGCACACATACAAGGTCAAAATAGCCAAATCACCTGCCAACTTTTCAGGCAGTCTTACAGGCAGTCTTACTTTTAATATATTTTTTCCATGCCAAAGTTCAGGACACAAAGCTCTCTTTTTACACATCATTGTATTCCACATTCCTATCTTCTCCCAAGCACTTGAACGAGTCCCCCCATTTGAAACAACAATAATCCATCTACACAAGACAGTTCTCAGTTTCTCTTTAAAATCTTTTCATTCAGCACTCTTGGAAAACTAAATTAGGTATTCATTCTTTTTACACAGCGGTGCTTGCACAAATCTCAACCCAGTGTTGCAACACATAGATAATCTTTGCTGCCACTCACTCAGGATCACATGTGCACATCACAAATACCTCCAACAACACAAGGTCTCATAGAACCTAGTTTCCAGGGAATTTCACACAATTGACAATTCCCAGGGAGTATCTTGCATAATTTTCTCAAATCGGGAATTGATTCTTATTGGACATTGCTTGATGGAAACTGGCATTTCTTTTATTTGGCAGGTAAGGGTGTAGTTGTCTCCTCTAACTCCCATCTCCATGGTCCCATCACTTTCAAAGGCTAGACTTGCTCTCATCTTGCATAAAGGAGTTTTGCTTTGTTGTGATCCCATCCTGACTGGCTGCGTCTGTGGGTGACTTCCTTGGGGTTTTGATGGTAAAAGGAAGCCGGTGCTACTGTGCGACAGAGGCCGCTTTTTGGAGCTTGTGGGAGCTGCTTTTTGGAGCTTGTGGGAGCTGGGAGCTGGGCTGGGAGCTGGGAGCCACTGAAGGCTGGCTGCTGAGCTGTTATAGGAAAGCAGCAAGGAGGCTTGTGTCTCTATGCAGGGGATCTCTTGGAGTACAGAAAAAGGCAAACAACTGTTCCATTCAAGGAAGGGCCCCTAAAAATGCAAGATTCATGTCTTTTATAACATCTCACTGCTTCTGTCACCCTTTGACTCAAGCAAACACAAATACTATTTCTCCCTTTCAAACAGGTGGCTAGAATCCAAAGTTTTTGCATAAAATTCAAATCACACAACACAACATCAAAACAGCTTCTTTCATTCTTTCCTTTCCAGAATCACTGAGGCGAAGCCCTCTCCAGCCTCAGAATGCACACTCAAGATCCAACACAGAACCTTTGCAACTAAATCAGCACCTCAACACAATTTAACAGTTTGCAATAACGTTGAAATCAGTACAGATGAATTTGAAATCTCAGCAATTGCAATACATTTCAACGCAAAAGTTTAAGACATCAACATTAGTAAAAAAAAACATCAGCATAGGCAGTTTGTCATTTCATTTTTTTTTTTAACTCGACATCACATCAATCTTAAATCCTCCACATAAGTGTGGAAACAAGACATTTAGACCTTGTGCACATGGAAACGCACACACAAGTGGCCAATCACCCCACGTTTCTATAGGATTTCGGCTGGGTTATGTTTGATGGATTTTTTCTTTTTTTTCTTTTTTTCTCCAGCCAGTACTGAAAGTTAGTTCCTTTGGGAAGTGGAGTCAGAGCATCCGAGTCCACTCTCCCCCACACTCTAGTCCAAAGGATGTTTTTTTACTGCAGCTAATAGAAACTTCCCGCTAACTATACGAGTGTGGTCTCAACAATTCACTTCATCTCATAGCTTCAACAAATTCAATTCATCTCATACTTACCCTTCCCCGAAGCTTTTGCAGTAATTCAACCAGGCTCGGCCCACTCTTGGGCGGCAAGCCAAAAGATGGAGAATCCGGCGGCTGGGCCCAAGCACACACGCAGATGACTCCTTCCCTTCTCTTGCCGCCAAGAGATAAGCACCTGAGCCGGAGGCCCCAAATGCCTCTCTCGGCTAGTGCCTTCCAAAAAGAACGCCCTCAAATATGCAACATCTCGGTGGAACCTCCAGAAAATGTAGGGGCAAAAACCAAAAAGATAATCCACAAATCCAAAATCCAAGAGCAGATTGCCCCTTCCCAAGGAGGGCGAGGAAGGACACCACGAAAGTTGAATCTTTAAAACTGCAAAATGCTATTTATTGCGCAGCTGAAGCAATAGTGACAAACATGCATATGGGTATGCAATAAAGGGGTTTGTCCAACCTAAAGTTGGTTGCATTGATTATTTATGACTTTCATTAAAACAGTTTGATTGGTACATAGAAATCAATCATCTCATTGGTTCCCAAAGATAAATCATTTCATTGGTCTAAGTTAGCTATGCAGTTGTTCATTAGTTGTTTGTGATTTTGATTGACATTATGGCACACGTGGGATCCTAACAATGGCACAGCTATAATATAACTATGGTCCATTGTTCTCTGACCATGACTGTATCGTATCTGTTAGTCTGTTGCAAACATGGCTTCAGAGCGACTGGGAAACTTGGGGGTTCTATCTAGCAAACAGCTAGCTGGTTTTGTCCGGATATGTTGTTACCCTTGAATAGTAACTTCTTCTTTGGAGCACTGATTTCTCAAACAATCAGCATTTTCTGTGAACAAAGGCCTACTGCAGAAATAGGCCAATATGGCAGTAAATCATGACATATGGGCATTGGGAATATATCTGAAAATTACCTTTTTAAAACCACGTCCCTTCCATCTTAGAGTGATTCCAGAAGACACTTGCATCATGTCACTGCTTTGCTGCCTTCACTGAATGTAATGGGGGCTTCACAAAGTGTTCACTTGTAACCCTATATTATTTTTCTACCATCTCTTCCATCTTTATCTAGTGGGGAAAATCTGAGATGGGAGGAGAAAAAAGACACAGTGCCTTCTATTTCTGAGTGACAGGAGATCTGTCTGGAAATACCCTTGCGCAAATAGAAGATGTGAAGGAAAGATGCCTCAATTATCCTTTAATTAGCTTTTAACCTCTGTATTCAAATTTTTTTAAAACTGCACCCTGGTTTAAAATGCCTGGGAGTCACTTTGGATCCTGCTTAGGGAGAAAGGCAGGATATAAATTAAACCAACAAACCTTGAGGCCTCATGAAAGATGGCTGCACATCAGCTTTGCAAGATGAGGAAAGCTCAGCAGCAGTCATTCCACAGCAGTCATTTTTTTCTTTTTTGCCTTTTTGAAGACATTTGTATGTCAGGGAGGCGGTGAGTTGAACACACTGTTATCTTTGTAGGTGGTTCTGGGAGATTTGGAGTGATTTGGGGCAAAAAAAACCAAAAACCCCCACCCATCTATTGGTGGTGTTGCATCCAAGTACTAACCAGGGCTGACCCTACTTAGCTTCCAAAATCCATCAAGACCTGGTACAATTCTGGTACTTTACACAAATAAATATAATTTTCCAACAAGATCAACACCTGTTTTAGATTTTAAAGGCCAGACTACGCTTTTGAGACCTCTGCCAGGAAACTTTCCCCCAAAAGAGAGAATAATTTATATACGATACTTCACTGAACAACTACGATGTGCAGGAATAAGATAGAAATGGGGCTTCCCTGTTAAAGATTGCTTTAGCACATTACAGGCTGTATTCCAACTCTTATAACCATCTGTAAGATGCAAAACTATTCCTTGCTAAGTGGAATATAAATCCAGCAGCAGACTAAAAATAGCATAAAGAGACAGAAACCATCAGCAACAGCACATCATAATGTAAAGACATAACAGGATATTGTGAACACAAAAAGACAGTAATTTCAAAGTAGTTTATGGAAATCCAGACAATAACACCAGAATTTTACTGGAGTATCTTATGGTGCTGCTTACAGTCTGTTAATTGAGTTTAAAATGATAGGGAGAGAGCTAGGAGAAATTAAATGTATTTTCAGAAGTACTTTTTTTCCTGTAAAGAGGGAGTTGTTAGACGTGGGATGTAAAACTTAGTTTCCAAGATGCTGTATTATTAATATTATTTCAAAATACAAAGGGAGGGAATGATGGCAGTAATTTATTTATTTTACTTATTTACACTTTGTTTTATACCCCACTCTTTTTCTCCCTCATTGAGGGACTCATCACACTAGAGAATGAATCCACTTTAAATCTGGTTTCTGCCTCCTGCAGAATTCTGGGGTTTGTAGTTTAGGGAGGAGCCTTTAACAGCCTCACTAAATTACAAACCATGGAATTCTGCAGGAGGCAGAAACCAGATTTAAAGTGGATTCATTCTCTAGTGTGGTGAAGTAATCAGAGCGGCTAACACTCGGCAACAATTCGATGCCTTTCAAACCTAGGACAATACAAACTCAAAATACATATAAATCAAACACACATAAATTTTGACACCTCATATACAGTAAAACAACAGTACATAATAAAATAATATTAAAAACCAACCATATTAAGAACCAGCTCCATCTCGTAATACAGAGGGTTAGATATGATTGCTAAACCTGCCAGCAATAAAATAGTTTGCATCACAGGCAGAGAAAATGTCATCTTTCCTCAAAAGGTATACAAAGTACGGTATTTGACAGCCACTAATGGAATGCTGAGCTTCAAGATTCTTAGGATCTTTTTTGGCTGTCAGAGGGAGTATAGTCTATAAACAATGGCTCTCTTCTTTATACAACCTCTTTAGCCTTCTGTGGATTGGAAGGTTGAAAATAGAAGATGAAGTTGTACAAGACACACTGGAAATTATTTACTCAGAGAACATGGAACACAATTTACCTGTCTTCAAGGAGAATTGTGTTCTAATGCAGAAAACCTTTAAAGAACACTGGGACACAATATTAAACAAGAGATTTAACAGTTGAAGTAACCATTTCTTTAATCTATGATGTTACTCACTCATAGCAACAGCTATGGCTAGACAATATTTTCCTTGAAAAATTTTAATGGCTTTTACTTAACTTGGGGTTACTTGTGTAGTAGACAAAAATTGCTTAAAGGCACAGGGATGGTCAAGGTGGAAATCCGAGGCAGATCTGGGAAAAAACATCCAGAAGACAAATTGATGCTCCACAAAAGCAAGCTATACGTAAGAGTGGTGAGAAGGCATTGCTTAAACAAATCCACATCAAAGCCCCATGGGAGATTGCAAAAAGACGTGTGGCAAACACAACAGACTTGTAGGAGGAGATACTTATCTGCTCTCAGGAGACCGATATTGTACTTTTCAGTTTTGCTACATATATGTGATGCATGGTACAAAGTCAGCAGTGCCCATTGCCAGATCATTCCCACAACAGAGCATGGTGACGGCATGTTGTGGGGATTGAAAAATAGACCGGGCTAGGAGCTGGATGAATGGGTCAAAATACAGGGGATTCTGGAGGAAATTGTTTTGTTTGCAAGGGACCTGTGGCTGGATGGAATCTGACCTTTTTCCAGGAGAATGACATTAAACAGAATCCAAGCAACACTGGGTTGTTTAAAAATAATAATGTAAACTACCCCATCAAAGCCCAGACCTCAGTCCAACTGCTAATCAGCAACCGATCTCATCCAATGTGACACAGATTAAGCAATTTTGCCAGGAAGAATGGGCAAAAATGGAAGGATCCAGATGTGCAAAGCTGATGATGTCTTATCCAAGACACAAAGCTGTAATTGAGGCCAAAGGTGCTTCTATTATTATTTATTCATTTTTATCCCGCTTTTCTCCCATTGGTGGGATTCAAAGCTGTGTACAATAGTTAAAAGCAAAAGAAATTACATAGCACAAAAATCAGTAAAGCATCTCAAAACACTTTATCTCAGCCTCAGAAGAAGAAAATGGCAAGCTTCCTCTGAGTTAAATTCAACAACAACAAAAAGCCCTAGGAGAGAACTGCCATAAGTGAAAGTCAATTTGAAGCCACATTACAGCAACAGGTTCAAAACTGTGCCCTGCACAAGGAAAGAAAAGCAGGAAAATGCATACGTTAGCAAAATTTAGTAGAACTTGTACTTTCCAAAAGTAACCTCAAAACTCCAACCAAAACACAGGTTTAGGGTCAATAGCTCTGGGCAAGAAGCAGAGACTGTTCATTCATCTCCATGTCATTCTGGGAAATCTAAGACCATTATCTCTGGAGGAAAGGGCTCGTAGTTCTGTAGAGAATTACAGTTAAGTCCTCACTGGCCTGAAGAAGAATGTATGACTTCAACTTAGAGATGTATTTTTTCATCCTTGTGAAAGCAGTGATTCTGAATAATCAGCAATATTAATAAAATAAACACACAATGGTGGCACCTAATATGTAAGGAATAATTCTATAAATCCCTGTATTAAGTGAGAAAAGACAGTGCTCGATATCTGGATACATATTTCTTGGTTTTGTGGGCCTGCTTCCTTTCCCCTCACACTATTACCTTTCAAGGAAGTATGGCAACACTGTCCAAGATCAATCCAGGGGAGAGAAAAATGTTTATTTTACTGAAACTTTATCTGATTCTTCCTCAATTTTTATTTATTTATTTATTTATTTATTTTATCGTGTCAGGAGCAAACCAGACAGTTGTATTTTATTTTTTTAAACAAACAAGCAAGCAAACAAAATACAAAGTTTGCGAGCTTGGTAGTTGATTAAATGTCCTTTGACCAGTATCTGGCCACTTGGAGTGCCTCTGGTGTTGCTGCAAGAAGGTCCTCCATTGTGCATGTGGCAGGGCTCAGGTTGCATTGCAGCAGGTGGTCTATGGTTTGCTCTTCTCCACACTCGCATGTCGTGGATTCCACTTTGTAGCCCCATTTCTTAAGATTGGCTCTGCATCTCGTGATGCAGAGCACAATCTGTTCAGCGCCTTCCAAGTCGCCCAGTCTTCTGTGTGCCCAGGAGGGAGTCTCTCATTTGGTATCAGCCATGGATTGAGGTTCTGGGTTTGAGCCTGCCACTTTTGGACTCTCGCTTGCTGAGATGTTCCAGCGAGTGTCTCTGTACATCTTAGAAAACTATTTCTTGATTTAAGTCATTGACGTGCTGGCTGATACCCAAACAGGGGATGAGCTGGAGATGTCATTGCCTTGGTCCTTTCACTATTGGTTGCTACTTCCCGGCGGATGTCAGGTGGTGCAATGCCGGCTAAACAGTGGTGTAGGACAATGAGCAGTGCACATGGTTCTAAATTTCATGTTACAGATTCCTTTTACAGTATAGCCCCTGTACTCACAGGACTGGTATCAGTAGTTTTGTTTATCTACATTCAGCAAAGTATAGGCATTTTTCAAATCCTCCAGAGTGCCTCTGTGGTATTATTGGGACAGACGTTCTTCGGTTTTAATAGGGTTCAATATTATCCATAGTTTTGTGTTCACAAAGTTTGGGAATGTATTCTTCACAGATACGGAGGTTGTGTTGTATTGCTGAAAAGGTAGTAAAAGAGTATGGAATATATTTGAATCCAAAGGGAAGCTACTCCTTCATCTCCATTTGGTGCAGAGTAGCTGAAAACGCTCAGGTTTACTTCTGCTCCAAGAGGCAGAACTGCATCCACAACTTTCGTTGTTGTTCTGGACTTAGGGTGGGGATGTTGCAGGAGAGGATAATGAATACCCCTTTTTAACCACAACATCAAAAAGAAAAAATATACATTTCCATAATCAAGGGTAATTATAGCCTATGTCACTAACAGCCTAAGAAAGCTGATTTCAGCATTTTACAACATTAACACATGTTCATCCAGCCTACTGAAAAAAAGATTTGGAGTTAACCCCTGTTTTGCTTGTTGGTCTATGTAAAGTTTGATGATGTAAACACTGAACATTAAGTTACTGATTACTTTAGGTAGTCAGTTATCTAGTCAGTTCCCATACCTTCTTTTATTTGACAGCTGGGAATCAGAAGCCCTTGCCAATTCTGCTGAAATCACCCAGAGATCTGTAAGTGGATCCTGATGTTCTGGGAAGAACAAAATATAGCTCATAAATCTTACATGGTTTAATATGAAAAGGGTAACCAACATGTTCAAGGAGCTGGAACAATTCCCTTATAAGGAATGTCTGAGTCTTAGGAGGGAAAACCTGAGTGGGAAGGAATTCTGATGAAATTTTGTCTTTTTCTGTCCAGAATTTGGGATCATCCACTGAAGTGAATGGTGGGAAATTGAGGAAAGTCCAAAGGTGTCTTTCTTGATGAAACATAGTTAAAAGTGTGGAACACACTACTATAATGTAGTGATGGGCACTAGCTTGGAGAGTTTTAATGGCAACTAACTTTTGAACCAGTGGTTCTCAACCTTTCTAATGCTGTGACCCCTTAATACAGTCCCTCATGTTGTGGTGACCCCCAACCATAATATTGTTTTTGTTGCTACTTCATAACAGTCATTATACTACTC
Source organism: Anolis sagrei (assembly GCF_037176765.1). Taxonomy (NCBI): domain Eukaryota; kingdom Metazoa; phylum Chordata; class Lepidosauria; order Squamata; family Anolidae; genus Anolis; species Anolis sagrei. The sequence goes on from NC_090021.1 coordinate 234,862,468, forward strand.
TTATAACATAATGTAAATATCTGATATGCAGGATGCATTTACATTCACTGGACCAAACTGGGCACAAATACCCAATACGCCCAAATGTGAATGCTAGTGGGGTTTGGGGGGGGGGGGGGGGAGAATTGATTTTGTAATTTGGGAGTTGTAGTTGCTGGGATTTATAGTTCACTTATAATCAAAGAGCATTCTGAACTCCACCAGCAATGGATTTGAACCAAACTTGGCTCCCATGACCAATGGAAAACACTGGAAGGGTTTGATGGGCATTGACCTTGAGTTTGGGAGCTGTAGTTCACCTATATCCAGAGAGCACTGTGGACCATGCAGTGGTGGATCTGGACCAAACTTGGCACTAATACTCAATATGCCCAAATGTGAACACTGGTGCAGTCTGGGGAAAATAGATCTTGACATTTGGGAGTTGTAGTTGCTGGGATTTAAAGTTCATTACAATCAAAGAACATTCTGAACTCCACCAACAATAGAATTGGCTCAGACTTCCCACATGGAATCCCCATGACCATCAGAAAATACTGTGTTTTCTTATGGTCTTTGGCGACCCCTCTGACACTCCCTCGCGACCCCCTCAGGGGTCCCGACCCCCAGGTTGAGAAACACTGTTTTGAACTGTGGTGTTGGAGGAAAATTCTGAGAGTGCCTTGGACCGCAAGAAGATCCAATGAGTCTATACTCCAGGAAATAAAGGCCGATTGCTCACTGGAGGGAAGGGCATTAGAGGCAAAGATGGAGTACTTTGGCCATATAATGAGAAGACAGGAAAGCTTAGAGAAGATAATGATGCTGGGCAGGCATGTAGCTGGGGAGGGGGCTTGAGGGGCTTCAGCCCCCTCCCTCTGCCCCCGAAATTCTCAGGGTGGTCCACGAGAAGGCCTTACTGGTACATTATTTAAACTGTTACGTTTATTTATATCATGATCTGATCACCATGCTCAATATATCCCATATGCATGGGATATATTGAGCCCCACAGAATCAAAATCCTAGCTACGGGCCTGAAAGAAAAAGGAAGAGGGGCTGACCAAGGGCAAAGTAGATGGATGTTATCCTTGAAGTGACTGGCTTGATCTTGAAGGAGCTGGGGGTGGCCACGGCTGAGAGGGAGCTCTGGTGTGGGCTGGTCCATGAGGTCACAGGGAGTTGGAAGTGACAGAATGAATAAACAACAACAAATTCAAAGGTTGTTAGTTGTTGTTATGGTAATTTATTGCTTTAACAATCAGAGGCAGTGAGTTTCTGAATACAAGTTGTTTGAAAATATAAATGCCCCCATGTCCTTCATGTGGTTTTCTCAAAGGTGTTCATGGATCGCAATGAGAAGAGAAGTCTGGATTAGACAGGACTTTTGTCTATTTGGCTGGGCTTGTTGAAACTTTTTATTTAAAAATACTCAAAAGATATACACAAAAACATTATTTTATCGTTATTATTAGTCACATGAAATAATCACCTCTAGTTATATCACCACATTAATCAATCATAACAGATCTTTCTTTTAATCATTTAAACATTCCCTAAGGAAAAGGCATAAACTGTACTGCCATGAGGATTTATATGTCATAGATGCAACAATAATGGAAAAACAGGAGCTTAAATGCTAAGAAAAGTGAGCATAATATCTTGAGAAGCTTAACGTAATTTGAACAGCATAAAAAGAAGATGCTATTTTCAAAAACATGTCATTTTTTTTTAAAAAAAGAATGGATTATAATTCAACATAGGAGAAAGATCCTTAGCAAAAAAAAGGCCTATACAATACTGAACAAAAGATTTAAATGTGTCATGATATTTAAATATCAAAGAAATATATTGTTATGTTTTAAAGGCAATTTTATTAAAGGAAAATAATAAAACATGAATGTATTTTAGATATATAAGACAAAAACAAAACAAATACATGCATACATACATAGGGCTACAACTAAGTAACTATTGAGAATAACGAAATGGAGAAAACAAAATACACACACAGAGAGACAAGAAACAAACAAACCAAAAAGGATCTAAAACATCCCCCTCTCTGTCTGGTGGTTATTATCTCCTATTATTTATTTATTTACTTTATTTGTTTACCACTGTTCTCAGCCCTTAGGCGACTCACAGCAGTTAACAACAGTAGCAGCAAAAATTCAATGCCAACAACAGCAAGATATTTAAAAACAATTAACACAATGACAGACTAATCAATTAACAACAATAACCACTCACTGGCGTCTCATAACTGAAAACATGATCCAAACTCGTCATCCGTTGTTCCGTTCCTATATTCATTGCACTGCCTATTAAAACGTCTGTTCAAATAACCAGGTTTTCACCTTTCTCTGAAATACCATTAGCGATGGCCAATCTAATGTCCGTGGGAAGGGCGTTCCACAGCCGAGGGGCCACCACCGAGAAGGCCCTGTCTCTCGTCCCCGCCAACCGAGCCTGTGTTGCAGGCGGGATCGAGAGCAGGGCCTCCACGGAAGATTTAAAAGTCCTATTGGGTTCATAGGCAGAGATGCGATCAGATAGGTAACTTGGGCCGGAACCGTTTAGGGCTTTACAGGCCAACGCCAGCACTTTGAATTGAGCCCGGTAGCAAATTGGTAGCCAGTGGAGCTCGCGCAACAGAGGGGTTGTATGCTCCCTGCGCGCCGCTCCTGTTAGTATCATGGCTGCCGAACGTTGGACTAGTTGAAGCTTCCGAGCTGTCTTCAAAGGCAACCCCATGTAGAGAGCATTGCAGTAGTCTAATTGGGATGTAACCAGAGTGTGGACTACCGTGGCCAAGTCAGACTTCCCAAGGTACGGGCGCAGCTGGCGCACAAGCTTTAGCTGTGCAAATGCTCCCCTGGTCACCGCTGAAACCTGGGGTTCCAGGCTCAGTGATGAGTCCAAGGTCACACCCAAGCTGCGAACCTGCGTCTTCAGGGGGAGTGCGACCCCATCCAGCACAGGCTGTAACCCTATACCCTGTTCGGCCTTGCGACTGACCAGGAGTACCTCTGTCTTGTCTGGATACAATTTCAATTTGTTTGCCCTCATCCAGACTGTCACAGCCGCCAGGCACCAGTTCAGGACCTCGACAGCCTCCTTAGTAGCAGGTGGAAAGGAGTGACAGAGTTGGACATCATCTGCGTACAGATGACACCGTACTCCGAAACTCCGGATGATCTCTCCCAGCGGCTTCATGTAGATGTTAAACAACATGGGGGACAATATTGAGCCCCGAGGAACCCCACAAGACAAAGGTTGTGGGGTTGAACAGGTGTCTCCCAGTAACACCTTCTGGGATCTACTGCCTTTAAATCTGTGGGCTGCAGCCCAGCAGTGGGCTGTGAGAACAAAAATTTGGTCCATGAACCTCCTTCTTCTTTATTTATTTTTAATTTATTTTTAATTTATTTTATTTCCACAGAGCTAACTATCCCCACCCCTTTTGGTACTAATGTTGGAGAGTGGCCCCTGGTCAAAAAAGGTTGGAAACCACTGTTTTAAATGATATTATATAGTCACATTTGTACTTTTTGCCAAAATTCTATTAATTCGTTAATCCCACAGTTGACAGATAGGGTGTTTTTTTTTAATACTACAGATTCTTCCATCGCTGAAGCACTGTTTTTGTGTGTGATAAGAAAATCTTTATGCATCCCATCAGGGCAGTCTCATTTACTGTTTTGATTTTAGAGTTTTAATACTAGTAGCCAGATTTTGTTAATTTTCATGGTTTCCTCCTTTCTGTTGAAATTGTCTACATGCTTATCCCCGAGAGTGCCAACCCCTCTGTGGGTGTGTCACTTCCTCTTTCACCCTCTGGAGCAGGTATGGGCAAACCCAGGCCCCGGGATTGGGGAGGAGGCTGGATGCGGCCCCTTGGGCTCATTTTTCAGGCCCTTCTTTCTCTCACCATTCTATCCTTCCATCCTTCTCTCTTTCCTTCATCCTTAACTCCCTCTTTCTCCTTCCATCCTTCCCGCCCTTTCTTACCCCTTTCCTCCCTCTTTCTCCTTCCTTCCTTCCTTCCTTCCTTCCTTCTCTTCCACCCATTCTTCCTTCCTTTTTGTCTTTTCTTCCTCCGTACCTTCCTCCCTCCTATCCCTCTTTCTCCTTCCATCTTCCCTTCCCTTCCACCCTTTCATCCTTCCTTCCTTCCCTCTTTCTCCTTCCTTCTCTTTTGTCTTTCCTTCCTTCTCTCTGCCCCCCTTCCTCCATTCCCTTCCACCCTTTTGTCCTTCATTCCCTTTCCTTGCTTCTTCCTTCCATTGCATCCTTCTTTTTCCTTCCTTCCACCCATTCTCCTTCCTTCCCTCTTTCCTCCCTCCCTCCTTCCTTCCCTTTTGTCTTTGCTTCTGTCTCTCTTTTCCCCCATCCTTCCCCTCTCCCTCCATTCCCTTCCACCCTTTTGTCCTTCTTTCGCTTTCCTTCCTTCTATCACCATGTGGCCAGTCCTAGCAGGGAGTGCTACTAGCATGTTGGAAAGTTTGCCCACGCTCTGGGATGTCACCCCCTCTTACTTATTTACTTAGACAATCCCTTGTAGCTTGAGGATGATGGTCCTTCTGATGTGGCGTCTTGTTGGTGGGTCTGTAGGTGGCTGTGGAGCCCTTTTCTTGATCTGCATGTTCTCCTGCATGAGGACATTGGTTTCCCAATGGAAGGTGGTCCCGGTCAGGGTTGGCTTGATGCGCCTCCCTCTTAACATGTTTCTCCCTTTTGCTCTCCATTTGTGCCTCTTCGAATTCTGCAGCACTGCTGGTCACAGCTAACCTCCAGTTAGAGTGCTCAAGGGTTATGGCTTCCCAGTTCTCGGTGTCTATGCCACATTTTTTAAGGTTGGTTATAAGCCCATCTTTAAATCTCTTTTTCTGTCCACGAACATTATATTGGGTGATGGTCACTCGTTGGCCTGAGAGGTGTATTGTGTCCAAATTTGGCATCAATTCGTCCAGTGGTTTTTGAGTTATGTTAATCCCACAAACGAACATTACCTTTTTATTGATATAGAAGACTAGCTGTCCCCTGCCATGCGTTGCTGTGGCCCAGTCAGTGTATATGTGTTTTGTGTGTGTATATTTGTATTTGCATATATATGTGTGTGGTTTTGTGCATGTGTTGTAATGTATTTTTTTTGTTTTTTGGCTTTTTAAGTTTCTTCTGTTGTGTTTTTCAGTGTTTTTATGACTGATGGTCACTTGTTGGCCTGAAAGGTGTCTTGTGTCCAAATTTGGTGTCAATTTGTCCAGTGGTTTTTGAGTTCTGTTAATCCCACAAACGAACATTACATTTTTATTTATATAGAATATATATTCTATATAAATAAAAATGTAATGTTCGTTTGTGGGATTAACAGAACTCAAAAAACCATTTTTATTTATAAAGAATATATATCTCCAGCAAAGGATCACCGCCTTGTCGGGGCGCTGGAGCTTGAGCACCTCAATGATGTCATGAGCGAAACCGTGAAGGGCCACCCAAGACGGGACGGTTGTGGCAGAGAGGTCAGACCAAGCGTGATCCCTGGGGAAGGCAATGGCAAACCACTCCAGTATCCTTGCCAAGAAAACTAAATGGACCAGTACAACCAGAGATATGTCGGTATGCCATTGGAAGATGGGACTCCCAGGTCGGAAGATGGCCAAAATGCTACTGGGGAGGAGCAGAGGATAAGTTCAACTAGCCCCAGATGTGATGATGCAGCTAGCTCAAAGCCGAAAGGAAGGCTAGCGGCCGACGGTACTGGAGGTGAACGACGAATCCGATGCTCTAAAGATCAACACACCATAGGAACCTGGAATGTAAGATCTATGAGCCAGGGCAAATTGGATGTTGTTATTGGTGAGATGTCAAGACTAAAGATAGACATTCTGGGGGTCAGCGAACTGAAATGGACTGGAATGGGCCACTTCACATCAGATGACCACCAGATCTACTACTGCGGACAAGAGGAACATCGAAGAAATGGAGTAGCCTTCATAATTAATAAGAAATTCGCTAAAGCGGTGCTTGGATACAACCCAAAAAATGACAGAATGATCTCAATTCGAGTGCAAGGAAAGCCTTTCAACATCACAGTGATCCAAATATACGCCCCAACCACAGCTGCTGAAGAAGCAGAAGTAGATCAGTTCTATGAGGATCTGCAGGACCTACTGGATAATACACCAAAAAGAGACATTATTTTCATTACAGGAGACTGGAATGCCAAGGTGGGAAGTCAAATGACAACTGGGATCACAGGCAAGCATGGTCTGGGAGAACAAAATGAAGCGGGACGCAGGCTGATAGAATTCTGCCAGGAAAACTCGCTGTGTATAACAAACACTCTCTTCCAACAACCTAAAAGACGGCTTTATACATGGACCTCACCAGATGGTCAGCACCGAAATCAGATTGACTACATCCTTTGCAGCCAAAGGTGGCGGACATCCATCCAGTCGGTGAAAACAAGACCTGGGGCTGACTGTAGCTCAGATCACGAACTTCTTATTGCCCAATTTAGAATAAAACTAAAGAGATCAGGGAAAATACACAGACCAGTTAGATATGATCTCACTAACATTCCTAGCGAATATACAGTGGAAGTGAAGAACAGATTTGAAGGACTAGATTTAGTAAACAGAGTCCCAGAAGAACTATGGACAGAAGTCCGAGACATTGTTCAGGAGACGGCAACAAAGTACGTTCCAAAGAAAAAGAAAACCAAGAAGGCAAAATGGTTGTCTGCTGAGACACTGGAAGTAGCCCAAGAAAGGAGGAAAGCAAAAGGAAACAGTGAAAAGGGGAGATATGCCCAGTTAAATGCGCAATTCCAGAGGTTAGCCAGAAGAGATAAGGAACTATTTTTAAACAAGCAATGCATGGAAGTGGAAGAAGACAACAGAATAGGAAGGACAAGAGACCTCTTCCAGAAAATTAGAAACATTGGAGGTAAATTTCAGGCAAAAATTGGTATGATAAGAAACAAAGATGGCAGGGACCTAACAGAAGCTGAAGAGATCAAGAGAAGGTGGCGAGACTATACAGAAGATCTGTACAGGAAGGATAACAATATCGAGGATAGCTTTGACGGTGTGGTGAATGAATTAGAACCAGACATCCTGAGGAGTGAGGTTGAATGGGCCTTAAGAAGCATTGCTAACAACAAGGCAGCAGGAGATGATGGGATCCCAGCTGAACTGTTTAAAATCTTAAAAGATGATGCTGTCAAGGTGATGCATGCCATTTGCCAACAAATATGGAAAACACAAGAATGGCCATCAGACTGGAAAAAATCAACTTATATCCCCATACCAAAAAAGGGAAATGCGAAAGACTGCTCAAACTTCCGTACAGTGGCCCTTATTTCTCATGCCAGTAAGGTAATGCTCAAGATCCTGCAAGGAAGACTCCATCAATACATGGAGCGAGAGTTGCCAGATGTTCAAGCTGGGTTTAGAAAAGGCAGAGGAACGAGAGACCAGATTGCCAATATCCGCTGGATAATGGAGAATCTCGATAAAATAGTAAAGAGTAGAGACATCAGACTGGCAACAAAGATCCGCCTAGTCAAAGCCATGGTATTCCCTGTAGTCACCTACGGATGTGAGAGCTGGACCTTAGGGAAGGCTGAGCGAAGGAAGATCGATGCTTTTGAACTGTGGTGCTGGAGGAAAGTTCTGAGAGTGCCTTGGACTGCGAGAAGATCCAACCAGTCCATCCTCCAGGAAATAAAGCCCGACTGCTCACTGGAGGGAAAGATACTAGAGACAAAGTTGAAGTACTTTGGCCACATCATGAGACAGGAAAGCCTAGAGAAGACAATGATGCTGGGGAAAGTGGAAGGCAAAAGGAAGAGGGGCCGACCAAGGGCAAGATGGATGGATGGCATCCTTGAAGTGACTGGACTGACCTTGAGAGAGCTGGGGGTGGTAACGGCCGACAGGGAGCTCTGGCGTGGGCTGGTCCATGAGGTCACGAAGAGTCGGAGACGACTGAACGAATGAACAACAACAATGGAGAAAGGCAGGGAGTTTCAGAAAAACATCTACTTCTGCTTCATTGATTATTCTAAAGCCTTTGACTGTGTGGATCATAATAAATTGTGGCAAGTTCTTGGTGGGATGGGCATCCCAAGCCACCTTGTCTCTCTCCTGAGGAATCTGTACAAGAACCAAGAAGCAACAGTCAGAACTGACCACGGAACAACAGACTGGTTCAAGATTGGGAAAGGCGTACGGCAAGGCTGCATCCTCTCACCCAACCTTTTTAACATGTATGCAGAACACATCATGCGATGTGCGGGGCTGGATGAATGCAAAGCTGGGGTGAAAATTGCTGGAAGAAACATTAACAACCTCAGATATGCAGATGACACCACTCTGATGGCCGAAAGCGAGGAGGAGCTGAGGAGCCTTCTAATCAAGGTGAAAGAAGAAAGCGCAAAAGCCGGGTTGCAGCTAAACGTCAAAAAAACCAAGATTATGGCAACAAGAATGATTGACAACTGGAAAATAGAGGGAGAAACCGTGGAGGCCGTGACAGACTTTGTATTTCTAGGTGCAAAGATTACTGCAGATGCAGACTGTAGCCAGGAAATCAGAAGACGCTTACTTCTTGGGAGGAGAGCAATGTCCAGTCTCGATAAAATAGTGAAGAGTAGAGACATCAGACTGGCAACAAAGATCCGCCTAGTCAAAGCCATGGTATTCCCTGTAGTCACCTACGGATGTGAGAGCTGGACCTTAGGGAAGGCTGAGCGAAGGAAGATCGATGCTTTTGAGCTGTGGTGTTGGAGGAAAGTGCTGAGAGTGCCTTGGACTGCGAGAAGATCCAACCAGTCCATCCTCCAGGAAATAAAGCCCGACTGCTCACTGGAGGGAAAGATACTAGAGACAAAGTTGAAGTACTTCGGCCACATCATGAGGAGACAGGAAAGCCTAGAGAAGACAATTATGCTGGGGAAAGTGGAAGGCAAAAGGAAGAGGGGCCGACCAAGGGCAAGATGGATGGATGGCATCCTTGAAGTGACTGGACTGACCTTGAGGGAGCTGGGGGTGGTAACGGCCGACAGGGAGCTCTGGCGTAGGCTGGTCCATGAGGTCACGAAGAGTCGGAGACGACTGAACGAATGAACAACAAAGAATATATATATACTAGCCACTCTTTGCTGTGGCCCAGTCTGTGTATATGTTTGTGTGTATATATATGCGTATATGTGTGTCTATATATTTGTGTGTGTGTATATTTACATCACTTATATCCCGCCCATATCAGCCCGCAGGCGACTCAGGGCGGTCTACATATCAGCACAATTTGATGCCATCAATACAATACAAAAGCAAAAACAATTAAGTGCATTTAGACAAGAAAGACAGTGCAATAACAATTTAAAAAGAGCTATATCCTCTCATTCCAATCCTCATCCGTTTCATCGTCTTGGCCGTTCCTGGGTCATTCTCCATCTCAAGCTTGACTATTCCGGGGTTCTGAATGCCTGCCAGGTTTTCACTCTCTTACGAAAGGTCAGGAGGGAGGGGGCTGATCTAATATCCCTAGGCAGGGAGTTCCACAGCCGAGGGGCTGTGTGTTTGTGTATATATGTGCTTTTGCGCAGGCACTGTAATGTATTTTTTTGGCTTTGTAAGTCTCATCCACTTTGTCTTATTTTAGTGTTTTTATGGATAATGGTCACTCGTTGGCATGAGAGGCAGGGCTGTATCCAGAAAAAAATTTCGGGAGGGGTTGAAATTTTCGGGGGGGGGGTTGAAAATTTTACAGGGTGTGTGTGTGTTGAAACCTGCCTCCTAGCTCACGCTGAAGCAAAGAGCACAGCAGGGGGCAGAGCAGCCTTCAGTAGCCTGCAGCTCCGCCCCTGTCAACCACCTCCACCAAGTCTGGCCTCCTTAATGAGAATATTCAACACACACACACCCAACTTGGTTGCTTCACTACATCGGCTATTGCTGCAAGTAATGACAGTGTGAATAAATTGTCAATATTTGCTTGAGATAGTGCTTGCAGTTCTGGAGGGACTCTTTAATTTTTTGCATCTCATAGATTTAGCATGGGGATTTGGTTAACCAGTTAAAATTCATGAGTAAACCAGGGTTTTTTTTAAAAAAAATCTGAAACATTTCGGGGGGGGGTTGAACCCCTAACCCCCCCACCCCCCCCCCCCCCACCCCCCGCTACAGGCCTACTGAGAGGTGCCTTGTGTCCAAATTTGGTGCCAATTCGTCCAGTGGTTTTTGAGTTCTGTTAATCCCACAAACTAACATTACATTTTTATTTATATAGAAAAGATAGATAGGTAGATTAGCAACACCCTCTCTGAGGGGGTCCCCCGGTGCAGCTCCCACTCCCACGTGGGCCTCTCCAGGCGACACCTAACACAGGTTGTCCTCTCCTCCAGCAACAGGTTGGCTCTCTCTGGCTTGGGAGGGGCCTACCCCTTTAAGAGCGACTTGCGCTCAGGTAAGTGGGCGGGGCCTCCCGCTTTGACCCCGCCCACCCTGCGTATGTCATGATGGATTAGCGGCGGCGGCGGGGAGCTCAGCGCCCGAGGATCAGACCCAGACGGGGAAGGAGGGGGAGGAGGAAGAGGAGGAGGAGGAGGAAGAGGAAGAGAAGAGAGCAAGTGGGGAGGGGGCGTCTCTCCCCTCCGCCGCGGCCAGGCAGAGCGAGTTCCCCTCCCAGCCAAGGCAAAGAGGGCGAAAGCGGAGGAGGAAGCCGTCCTTCCGTCGGGGCCGGGAGGCCACTTCCTGGAGGGGAGTTTCGCCCGGGTCCACCTGCAGAAAAACAGGAGGAGGAGGAGGAGGAGGAGGAGGCACACACCTGTCCAAAATGAAGGACCGGCTGGAGCAGCTGAAGGCGGTGAGCAAGCCCCCTGCATCCACTTCCCTCTTTCCCTTCTTTCCTTCCTTCTAAACTGGGGAATTAATGCACTTTGACACCGCTTTAACTGCCCTAACTCTACTCTGGGACCCTAAGAGTCTTTCTCCTTCTCTGCCAAAGAGTGTGGGCGCCTCACCAAACTATAACTCCCAGGATTCCTCATAGCATTGGGGTGTCAAGCTGTATTAATCCCAACCATAGGGACTGTAAAGGGAAAGGGCCCACTTTGGAATAGTGTGGCTATTGGTGGGAATCCAAAGACTGGGTCCTTAAGGTAAAAGTCACCCCTAAATTTGGAAAATAATAATATAGAATATGGGGCGGGGGGTTGGAATAGGCTTCCACAGCTCTGTAGTTTCCAAACCTGCCAATAGTGGCTGGCAAAGTGAGGGTGGGACTGTTTAGTAGTGCTCTAATGCAGGTATGGGCCAATTTGGGTCCTGCAGGTGTTTTGGACTCCAACTCCCACCATTCCTAACAGCCTCAGGCCCTTTCCTTTTCCCCCTCCGCCGCTTAAGTTGGAGTCCAAAAGTAGTTGGGGTCCAAAACACCTGCAGGACCCAAGTTGGCCCACACCTGCCATAATGGATCTGAGAATATGTCCATTAGGGAACCACATGCACACCTTGCAATGTGGCACTGTGACCAAAATAATAAAACCATTTGAAGATGGCTAGGAGGGAGTCTCTGTTTCCCGCCACTTTTCCCCCCACCAAGATCAGTAGAGTTGGCAACTTCCTCTTTTTGGCTTCCCGCCTCCTGTCACTTTTATTTTTTTTTCCTTCCTTGGTGCACTCAGATATGTGCCTGCGGACATTATCTATATAAGATGTCACAAGAGCATTATAGGCCCAACCAGGGCTGAAGTGCTGGTTTCATATCCTCTCTCACATAACATTTATGGCTCAGTTGACTTGGAGCTGCCCCTCCCCTTGTTCTTCAATCCTCAGTTCAGAACATAATGTTCAGTCTCTCAGCTTGTGGTCACTTCTGAAGGTGCAGCTACACTGTAGAATTAATGCAGCTTCACACCACTTTTAACTGACATGATTCAGTGCTAAGGAATCATGGGAGTTGGAGCTTTGCATGCTTTTACTCTTGGGCCCTTCCACACAGTCCTATATCCCAGAATGTGAAGGCATGAAATCCCACAATATCTGAGTGTGGACTCAGGGCCCTTTCATACAGCCCTATATCCCAGAATATCAAGGCAGGAAATCCCACATTATCTGAGTGTCAGCTCGGGGCCCTTCCATACACCCCTATATCCCAGAATACCAAGGCAGGAAATTTATTTATTTACTACTAGCCGTCCCCTGCCACACGTTGCTGTGGCCCAGTCTGTGTATATGTGTTTTGTGTGTGTGCATGTGTGTGGGTGCATATTTTTGTGTATATATGTGTGTGTGCGGTTTTGTGAATTCATTGTAATGTTTTTTGTTTGTTTTTTGCTTTTAAGTCTCTTCTGGTGTGTTTTTCAGTGTTTTTATGAGTGATGGTCACTTGTTGGCCTGATACATGTATTCTGTCCAAATTTGGTGTCAATTCGTCCAGTGATTTTTGAATTATGCTAATCCCACAAATGAATATTACATTTTTTTATTTATACCTAGCTGTCCCCTGCTACGTGTTACTGTGGCCCTGTATGTGTGTTTTGTGTGTATATGTGTGTGTGTGTATATATTTGTGTATATATGTGGTTTTGCACATGCGTTGTAAAGTAATTTTGTTTTTTGGTTTTTTAAGTCTCTTCTGTGTTTTTCGGTGTTTTTATAAGTGATGGTCACTCGTTGGACTGATAGGTGTATTCTGTCCGAATTTGGTGTCAATTCATCCAGTGGTTTTTGAACTATGTTAATCCCACAAATGAACATTACATTTTTATTTATATAGATATTTGTATACCGACCTTCATAGCCCTTAGGCGACTCACTTCTGAAGATGTAGCTACACTGTGAAATTAATGCAGCTTCACACCACTTTTAGATGACACAATTCAATGCTAAGGAATCATTGAGTGAATATCTGAGTGTAGGCTCGGGGCCCTTCCACACAGCCCTATATCCCAGAATATCAAGACAGAAAATCTCGCAATACCTGCTTTGAACTGGGTTATCTGAGTCCAGACTCAGATAATGTGGGATTTTCTGCCTTATATTCTGGGGTATAGGGCTGTGTGGAAGGGCCCTCGGATGACCCAGGGCCCTTCCGCACTGTCATATAACCCAGAATATCAAGCCAAGAAATCCCACAATATCTGCTTTGAACTGGGTAATCTGAGTCCACACTGCCATATATTCCAGTTCAAAGCAGACAATGTGGCATTTTATTCAGCTGTGTGGAGGTTGTTCCAGTTCAAAGCAGATATTGTGGGATTTTCTGCCTTGATATTCTGGGATATAGGGCTGTGTGGAAGGGCCCCTTCTCTGTCAAAGTTCCTATCTAAAGTAGAACGACCAGAATTCCATAGTATTGAGCCTTGGCAGTTAAAGTGGTGTCAAACTGCATTAATTCTACAGTGTAGATGTACCTTGAAATCAACTCTTTAGTGCTTCTTGGGCCCCTTCCACAAAGCTAAATAAAATCCCACATCTGCTTTGAACAGCGATTTATGGCATTGTGGACTCAGGGCCCTTTCACACAACCCTATATCCCAGAATGTCAAGGCAGAAAATCCCACATTATCTGAGTGTGGACTAAGATAAACCAGTTCAAAGCAGATATTGTGGGATTTTCTTCCTTGATATTCTGGGGGCCCTTCCACACAGCCCTATATCCCAGAATATCTTCTTTGTACTAGGTTATCTGAGTCCACACTGCCATATATTCCAGTTCAAAGCAGAAATTGTGGGCTTTTATTCAGCTGTGTGGAAGAGTCCTCAGATAACCCAGTTCAAAGCTGATATTGTGGGATTTTCTGCCTTGATAGTCTGGGTTATATGGCTGTGTGGAAGGGCCCTTAGTTTTCAGCTGAAATCCGTCATTTTTAAAAGGAGGAAAAACACAAGTGTCTGGCCTGTAAGACAAGTTTGCTTATGCGTCTCCTGAAGTACATCTTTATTGAGTGCATCATCATGGTGTGACGTGATATGCAGATGGCATAAACACAGCTTCTCACAGTTTTTATTGCCAGAGAGTGTTAGTAGTTCAGCATGTGCCAGACTTGGCAAAGGCCTAGGCATGCTACTTCTTTCATATTTGCTGACTTCAAGGTGATGACCTGTTTCACACTCCTACGTCTAGCTCTTTTCTTTTTCTCAGTGTAAATAACTTGTGTTACTTTATTTATACCCCTCTCTTCTCACCTTGAAGGGGATTCAGTGCGGCTTTACAAACTACGGCAAAAATTCAGTGCCTCATTTTGCACATAACAAAAACATAGCACATTAAATTATAAAACAATTAAAACATATAAACAGTTAAAACCTATAAAACACAGTAAAATAGTTAAAAAACATAAAAAGTTCTGAGTCATTATTTCCAAACATCCAGTTTTCCATGGTCATTATCTGGACTGCAAGGTTAAAGTCAAATTCCACGTTACCCTATTCTTTGAATGCTTGAGCACAAAGCCAGGTCTTTAGCTTTTTACCTGAAGACCAGGAAGAATGGGGCCAATCTAATTATTTATTTATTTATTTATTTATTTTATTTACTTTGCTTATATACCGCTGTTCTCAGCCCGAGGGCGACTCACAGCGGTGTACAACATAGAAACAGGTTCAAATTCAAGACACAATCTAAAATAATCAATCTAGCATTAACCAAAAACATCGTCATCAAAAACATCATCAATAATACAAAAGCCATTCCACGTCGTCTCATCGTCTAAACCACAATCCAGTATCATTTTCCGTTGTTCCATTCCTGTCGTCATTACCAATTATTGCACTTCTTGTTCGAACGCCTTCTTGAACAGCCAGGTCTTTAATTTCCTGCGGAATATTAACAGGGACGGAGCCTGTCTGATGTCCACGGGAAGGGTGTTCCACAGCCGAGGAGCCACCACCAAGAAGGCCCTATCTCTCGTCCCCACCAGGCGTGCCTGTGAGGCAGGCGGGATCGAGAGCAGGGCCTCCCTGGACGATCTCAAAGTCCTGGTGGGCTCGTAGGTTGAGATGCGGTCGTAAAGGTATCTTGGGCCGGAACCGTTTAGGGCTTTATAGGCCAACGCCAGCACCTTGAATTGAGCCCGGTAGCAAATCGGCAGCCAGTGGAGCTGGTACAATGTCACTAGGGAGGGGGTTCCACAGCTGAGGGGCCACCACTGAAAAGGCCCTGTTTCTCATCCCCACCAGTTGCACTTGGGAAGTGGGGTGGAACCAAGAGCAGGACCTCCCCAGTAGATCTTAAAGCTCATAAAAGCTCATAAAGGGAGATATGTTTGGACAGATAAGTTGGATCAGTACCATTTAGGGCTTTATAGACCAAAGCCAGCACTTTGAATTGGGCCCGGAAGCAAACTGGCACAATGATTAGTTGCTGTTTAAATACAGAAGCTATTTCTGTTGTATGGGTTCTTGTTTTATGGGACAAGGAAGACTCCTTGTTGGCTGGGACGAAATAGTTGCCTAATGTCAAGGAAGAATGGTGTGGAAATTGTGGCCATAGAACTCACTTCTTGTTCTTTCTGATCAAAGGAGGGTATGGTAAAGTTTAGCAAGAAATAAATATGGAAAGAGAAAGCTTAGGAAAGTTATTTCTGAACTCTTAAATCTTAATTGTATAGCAATTTGGTGATGCATAACCTAAAGCATTTTTCAAATTCAGTTAAAATGGAGATATAATGTGAATCAACTAGTGACAAGTTCAGCTAAAGAGTGCTCCCAGGTAGCAGGTTCAAAAGACATTGTGCTGCTATACTGCCTTTCCCCTTTCTATTGTTTTGAAGAAAGGAAGGGAGGGAGGGAGGAAGAGGTAGCAAAATGGAGATGTTGTACATAGATGATGGCATTATGTATTCCTCTCCCAAATAACATTTCATGAATGAGACTGGATAAGAGAAAAAGCTGACAGCCCAATGATATAAGGTCATGGGGTGAAACTATAGTTTTCTGGCCTAGTGTAGAACATCTGTTAAACCTCTAACAAGAAAGAACACAAAGCGTTGTTGTTGTTGTTGTGTGCCTTCAAGTCATTTCCAAATTATAGTGACCATGTCACAGGATTTTCTTTGCAAGATTTGCCCAGAAGGGATTTGCCTTTGTATTTCTTTGAGATGAGAGAGAGTGAGTTGCCCAAGATCCAGTGGGTTTCCATGGCTAAGCGGGGATTCCAGCATGTTCTCCAGAGTCACATAGTTCAATACTCGCAACTGCTACACCACACTGGCCTTCTACAAAGCACTTGCCTGCCTTATTTTCCCAGTTTACTTTGTACAGATCAAATGGTCATGTCAAATATATGGAATCAAAGTTCAGATTTTATGGGTAGGTCTTGTCTCCCCCTTCTCACTTTCAACCTTCTGTTGAAATTACTTTCTTGAGTCAGGCTGAAACTGAATCAGCAACTACTGGTGTATAAAACTAGGACCTAATATTAATCTGCATTCTAGAAGAATGGGAGGTTCTGCAGGCTATCCTTTTCTGTTATAAATTCCAGAATTGGATTTGCAATAGGATTTAGGTCATAATATGCTATAACATGCCAATAATGCCCTTCTGTTCTCCATGAAACCTTGTTTTAGAATATATCTGTTGCCCCTGGTGCCACAATTTGTTCATGTGATAGCTTCCTGGCTATAAGATAAAACATGCAATGAATAGGATATTATCTAGAATCTAGATTGTCCTGGCTTTCTGATAATTTTCAACTAATTTTCACTTGGCTAACTAGATTATGTCACTGGCATAAGTTATGCAAACTTCCACCTACTTATTTCAATAGGCATACTTTTTTTTCTGCTTCTTCATGTCATGGGAAAGTGTAATGAGCCGTGTATTGCAGAAAAGTTGTACCTCCAGGCTAGTGGAAATTGCAACTAAATCCTTCCCTGGCTTGGCAAAACTTCCCAGTTGGTTGACATACACATCCGAGGATTAGAAACTTTAAAAAGAAAACCCTGAAATTTTCAGGATGTTGAAATTTGAATAGCATTTTGGACACTATAAAACAGGCATGGGCAAATTTGGACCTTCTAGGAGTAAATGTGGGGAGAAAAAAAAGGGCCTGAGGTTAGTAGGAATTGTGGGAGTAGAGGTCCAAAACACCTGGAAGGCCCAAGTTTGCCCATGCCTGCTATAAAACCAGACAGAATATTGATATCAGGCGAAGTAAGCTTGATATTCTCAATCTGAAAGGAGACTGAAAATATTGTTATTATTGTTATTTGTTTAATTTATACCTTGTTTGTCCTCATAAAATGACTCATTGAGTTAGGTTGGAAAGCAGCAGTATAGTGAACTTAAAAAAAAGAGTAAAGCTGATAAATACAGCTGACCTTCTGTATCCATGGATTCAACCATTTACGGGTTGAAAATATTCACCACTTCCAAGATTTTGAAAGGCAAACTTTTGGACAATGTATGTCCAGGACACCATTCTACTATTCCATTGTATATAGAGACTTCAGCATCCACACATTTTGGTATTTAAAGAGGGCCTTGGAACCAAAACTTAGTAGATATCAAGGGCCCACTTACTATGTGTCATTCCATAGGTGGACCTTCGAGCCACTCAAAAGAGAAATGTTAAACTTTATGGATTCTTCTTGTTCCAATGGTAAAAAATAAACTGGCTGCTACAAAAGCAAATGGAGAAAACAACTTGACCTTTTAAAGATGCATTTAGTTATCGAGTACTTTGTCTATTAAAGAAGATTGATTGCTCTGGTGAGAGATGATCCTAAGGGGCAACTTTTTATCAACTGATACCATTATGGTTGCAGGATGAGTTCTGAAACTATTCCGGACACGTTTATGCTTCTCTCTCCGAAACATATGCACATATGAAATGCCTTTCTTCATCAGGATCTGTTAAATCAGATTTTTCAAACTAAACTTTTCTTAAAATTGTCCATATGAAGACTTGTCATAAAATTTCATTTCCTGTAGGCTGGGTATTTGGGACGAAAGCTACTCAGAATTTTGTGGTCACTATATTGCATACATACACACACACATGTATATATACACACACAATCATAATTAGAAAATGTCTTAAGCTTTTGGGAGATAGAAGTGTATTTATTAAAAACGCTGAGCAAAGGATGTGTTCAAGGACCAGCTCCTAGCCCTATAAATAAGTCAAAGGGCACTATACAGGTGTTGTGTCTTTTCTTCCTGAATGAATTAAAAAGACAGAGGGCTAACAAAACTGGAAGTCATTTTTGTCTGGTTTGTGAAATTCTGAGTTTGGAGCAAGATGATGCCAAGGTGAATGTTTTCACCTGGAAGCACCTAAGGCGCATTTTCACTTATCTGTCGTGTCAGTTTCAATGGCTAGCACTGCAACTTTGTCTTGGCTGCTTAATGAATCAGGCAACTATTTACTCTTTAGATCATTTTGACGTTTGTCAATAGTGTAAGAACCAGCAGCAGGGCTGGAGTGGTGTACCTTGCAAGGATGTGTAACCAGATTCAGGAGCTGTGTAACAGGTACCTACCTGAAAGCTGGAGAGTTTCAGCTGCAGCTTCAAGGATTGTCTTTCCTAATCCTGCCTTGTTCTGCCCTGGTATGGGACATTAAAGCCTTTTTGCCTTTACTCCGAACAAATGAGAGAATCCACTGTAGCTCTTTCGTGTTTTTCCTTAGAGTATAGTACGTCCATTTCTAATAAAAGTGGCCTTGTTTACACTCTCACTTCGAACCAAACAGGACCCAAGAGACTGATACTTCATTTCTTCCACCTGTTCTAAAGCTAGCTTCTGAAATAATGCAATGCTTTCTTTGCGGAGGAAGAAGTGAATTATGGAGATCCTTCCTCATCTAGATATTTGTTTTGTTGGGAGGTATTCCAGATGACTTTTTGGTGTTTTTTTTTATGGCTTATTTCATGGAATATTACTGGGATTTTTTTTTATTTCGATGTCACTTGCAAACCTTGTCTCAACACTTTGTTCTTTTTATTCCTTTTAAAAATCAATTAATAAGGCAAAGATGGGATAATTGTGTAACAACTTTTAACTGGAGTGTAAGGAGGCCTCCATCTGGAAGTCTGGATGTGGCCTAGAGTGCAATGGGCAGTTCCTAAGCCAGGACTTTAGACTGTATTGTTGGGATTGCACTGCCCAGAAACAGCCAAAACAACTGGATTACTGGCCAGGCTTCTGTGAGGATACTGGAAGTTGTAGTTAAACTAAGTAATTTCCTCAAGCCGTCGTCATGGCCTGCCTTTTGTATTTCAGTGTAGGCCAGTACAGTTTGAATACAGCCTGAGGTATTGTTTGTCTTTTTAAAAATTCATCCTGTTATGGTTGGTTTTGAAGGGAAGGCCTTTGTTTAGGCCTACATCATCCTTGCAAGACCACATATTGTCTTATGTCTAGAGCCTTTTGTTGCATTTCCTGGCACGTAATTGCATGCTCTGAGATGTTGTTTTACTAAAGCAGAGGAGTGACACATGCAAAGCCCCTTGATGGTGGAAAAACTTGAGTTGTCACTCAGGCAGCCATTTCCTCCCTTTACCAATTTTAGGAGAACGGCCACCATAGCAATGTATGGGAGAGCTGTTTGTTTCTCTGCTCATGATTCAGAAGAGCTGGGTGCAGGGCAAAGGGAGGGAAAGAGTGACAGGGATTTAGTCAGGATTATAAAGCCATCAGCTGGGGGAAGAGGAGATAAAACGCTTGGGGGAGAGAGAGAAGGGGATTAATTTTATTTTTATTCCTCCGCAGACTCAAGTCCTAAATGGACAGTGAGAGGACATGCAAGCCACAGGAAGAGGTCTTGTTGGAGGTGCTATGATTTTGGACAATAGTTCGTGAATGCTTTTCCTGAAGGAAGGGCTCGCACTAGGAAGTGACAAAGGATAAACAACTCCAGCACGTAGCTTATTTCTGCTCTCTTGGGCATAGTTGCATTTCATTCTGGCATGGCTGGTTCAGGATGCTGTCACTGTGGTAGGAAACAGATGCCCATTTGCGGCTTGGTTGTGAACTCTAGTGTCAGGTTTTGGTTGTGACCCCATCGGTACACATCCCAGGTTATATTACAACAGTATTTTTGGGTGATACCAATTCAAATTGCATTTGGAGATAGAATTGGACATGTTTTCCCGTGTTAAAAAATGGAGGTACAGAACAGATGGTACAGTAAGATGAGGTTTTCCCTTAGGCCAGTGGTTCTCAACCTGTGGTTCCCAGATGTTTTGGCCTTCAACTCCCGGAAATCCTAACAGCTGGTAAACTGGCTGGGATTTCTGGGAGTTGTAGGCACCCACAGGTTGAGGACCCACAGGTTGAGAACCACTGCTTTAGGCAATGGATAAAGTATAAAGGATATATATTGGATAAAGTATAAAGTTGGAAGGAACCTTGGAAGGACAACAACTACATAATGTAGGCTCTACAGTGGGTGGCACAACCATCCTCCCTTGGAGTGAGCCAACCATCCTTTACTTAAATGCATCCAATAAAAAGAGTCCTGTTATTTTCCTTAATCTTACTTATTTTAGAGTTCTAAATCTAATAGAAATCCCTGGCCTTACAATAGTGTAGTCTATCTAACATAGAATCTAACATAGGGCCATCCAGTCCAAGTCCCTGTCATGCAGGTAAACACAATCACCCTTAAAAGATGGCCATCTAGCCTCTGCTTAAAAACCTCGAAAGAAGAAGACTCCACCAGACTCTAAGGGCAGCTTATTCCATTGCTGAACAGGTCTATCAGGAAGTTCATCCTAAGGTTTAGGTGGAATCTTTTTTTCCTGCAATTTCAATCCACTGCTTCATTGTGTTCTAGTTTTCAGAGCACCAGAAAACAAGTTTGGCCCCCCTCCTCAATGTGACATCCTTTCAAATATTTGAACATGGTTATCTTGTCACCTCTCGGCCTTCTTTTCTCCAAGTTAACAGTCCCGAACTCGCTCAGCCACTCCTCATTGGGCTTGGTTTCCACACCTTTCATCATTTTGGTTGCCCTTCTCTGGACACATTCTATCTTGTTAATATCCTTCCTGAATCGCAATGCCATATGACAGTTTATATTAACATGTGATATATTTCATGTGTCTGCTGACTTCTGGACACTGTGAAAACACAAGTACTCTTTTCATAGCGTTTTTCTCACTCTAAAACCAGAGCCCTCTGTTCCTGCTAAACAAACAATTAACATTTCAAGTGCTGGTCTATATGCAGCAGTTATATTTACTGCATAAGGGATGAATCAGCCCTAAAGTCTCTCTTAATATTGAGACTAGGCTCTTGAAACAGTAGACAACTCTTCTCTTTTGTGCCCCATGTATGAGCTCAACAACTCTTGACCATATTCTTGTTATTTTTGTGATTCTGGGGAAGTCTTACTCCTGAAATTCATGAGGTTTCTCAGTTGCCGTTCGTAAATAAAGTAATCCTAATCTTATTATTGAGGAGACCCCAGTGGTTCAATGGATTTCACCCTTGTTCCAGCAGAACTGAAGACCGATAGGTTGGAGGTTCGAATCCAGGGAGAGCATGGATGAGCTCCCTCTGTAAACTCCAGCTCCCCATTTGGGAATATGAGAGAAGCCTCCCACAGGGATGGTAAAACATCAAAACATCCGGCGTCCCCTGGGCAACGTCCTTGCAGATGGCCAATTCTCTCACAACAGAAGCAACTTTTGGTTTCTCAAGTTGTTCCTGACACACACACAAAAAAATCTTATTGTTTACAGCAGGTGTCCTCAGACTTTTAAAGCAGGATCCTCATATTGTTGGGGGTCCGCACTATAGTTTGGAAAAAAATGAACAAATTCCAGTGCACACTGGAAATATATTATTTATAGTACCCCCCCCCCCCCCGGGCAAACAACCAAAAAACATAATATTTATAATTAAGAGCAATTTTACCCAACATAAACAAACCAGTATTTCAATGGGAAGTGTGGCCTGCTTTTAGTTGATGAGATTAGTCAAGTTAATTAGGATTGTTGTTGTGTGTCTTTAAGTTGTTTCAGACTTAAGGCAACCCTAAGTCTAAAATTTAGAGTGGGGGTTGGGTCAGTGACTGTGGAGGGCCGCATCAGGCCCGTAGGCCCTCATTTGGGGACCCCTGGTTTACAGGTCTATATAAATACAGAAAGTAGACTGCAAATCATCAGTCAGTTAAGAACTGTTCTCCACTAGTTTGATTTTTATAGTGATGTTTAATTGCTACATCCACAGTTTGTAATTTTCTTAAAATTCGTGGAATTAATAGCCCTTGGGGCTTCATTTCTGTAGAGAGGAAGTAGGTACAAATGTGGGAAGCTCAGTCAGATATTTGACCAGACTTTGTACAAAAGTGCATCTACACTGTACACTTAATGCAGTTTGACACCACATTAACATCCATTGCTCAGTCCTATGGGGTCATGAAAGCTATAGTTTGGTGAGGCACAACCATTCTTTGGCAGAGAAGTTAAAGACCTTGTAAAATTACAACCCCCTTAATTCAGAGCATGAAAATTAAAGTTGTGACAAACTGCATTAATCGTGCAGTGTAGATTCAGTGTAAAGTCATATTCGTCACTGATCTATTCTCCCTCTCTTTTCCTCTGCTGTATAGGTTTGCCAACTTTATCAAGAGAGTTAATTAATTAATTATAATATTTATGTATTTCATGCTTTCCCCTATGATTGGGACTCAAAGTGGCTCATAACTTAAAGGAACAATACAGTTGAAAATATGCAAGAAGTAAATAATAAAATAGAACGAAATTCATTGCAAAATTAAATAATTACTCTCTGAATCAAAGGATAAAATGCAATTAAAAAGGATAGAAGATCTTTAAAACAGTCAGTCAAGGAAGGAAAAACAAACACAAGCCCTCTGGTAAACAATTCTCATCTGCCCCACCTATCTTAATTACACTTCCTTCTGAGAGATTCAGAGATTTCCTCTGCTCTCTTCTATGTTGCTTAGGAGTTCCTGCCGCCTCCTCCTCTTTCTAGGCATAATGTTGTCTGTCCACTTTCTGATCTACCTCCCAGCAATCTGGTACCCAGATTTGCATCCAAAAGTCCCACAGTCACTTAGATTCCCATTGGTAAATCGGCATAGTATTTCCACAGATATTTCTGTACATTCAGTGAGACTTATTCTCTCTTAAGTATAATGTGTGCTTCATAAACATTGAATTAGAGATGTTGTTGGCAACAATAATAGATTTTATTGTATGCATAGATGTCTTTTTCATGGTTGACTTTTAGTTCAAAGGAAAATGCTGAAATACCCTGTATTGATCCAATTGCTTGGGATTTCAGCCCATAAGTATAAAAATGGAGGGTGCAATTTTAAAGGAAGGCACTTATCTCAGTTCTCTGCCTTCTTGTTCCAGAATTCCAAATTTGATTGGCCTATTGATTTATTGATCACATTATATTGAAGTTTTATAATATGAAGTTTGTTTTCTCTAAGAACTAAATAAAATGAATAATGGATGGTGTTATACTTTTATTGGACTAATTAGTCATTTAAAAATTATATTTATACTGTAGAGGGAAGTACAACGGGCCCTTAGTATCAGCTGGGACTTGATTCCCCCCTCCCATCAGTACCAAAATATGTGGTGGCTGAAATTCCATTGTATACAATGGTATAGTAGAATTGGGACCCTTATATAAAATGGTAAAATCAAGGTTTGCTTTTTAGAATTAGGGAAAAAAAATAAAACCATGTGTGGTGGAATCCATGGATATAGAATATGTGGATATGGATGGCCAACTGTAATGTGTCAAAAAGACAAAATGTCACTTTTGAGGAACTGTGTGTCTGTGTATGTATATATGAGGACAAAGTTTTGTGGTATATAACTATTTACCCCATCATTCTGCCAAAAAAAATAATCCAGAACAGCTTCACAATTGAATAAAAACAAGGGAGCAGACAGTCCAACAAACATCAACTGTATTTGGAGATTTAAACATTAGCCCCAGCACTTTGACTTGTGTTTCAAAATGGGCTGTCAGCCAGATATGTTCTGATCTTTCAGGATGTGTTGCTTGGAGCTGG
This sequence comes from Anolis sagrei, assembly GCF_037176765.1. Taxonomy (NCBI): domain Eukaryota; kingdom Metazoa; phylum Chordata; class Lepidosauria; order Squamata; family Anolidae; genus Anolis; species Anolis sagrei. The sequence continues at coordinate 234,886,471 of NC_090021.1, forward strand.
TCATAGTCCACAAAAGCCCATGTTGTAGTAAATTGATGTGTCTTTAAGGCAGGGATCCTCAAACTTTGCTTTAAAAAGGGGCCAGTTCACTGTCCCTCAGACCACTGGAGGACCGAATTACAGTTTAAAAAACAAAAAACAAAAAACAAAAACTATGATCCAATTTCTATGCACATTGCATATATCTTATTTTGAAGTTAAAAAACAAAAAAACAAAAACAAAATGGGAACAAATACAATATTTAAAATGAAGAATCACTTTAACTCAATGTTATGGAATCCTGGAGCTGCAGTTTGATCTTTTGGCAGAAAAGGTGAAACCGCTTATAAAATGTTAAATCCCAAGATTCCATAGCACTACGCCATGGCAGTCAAAGTGATGTCAAACTGCATTAATTCTGCAGTGTAGATGCGCTCTATTTTTCATCACCAACAGAAAATACTTGGGAGAACTACACTCAGACATGTGGGAGTTGCAGTAGCTCCTGCAGTCAAAGAGCATTTTGAACTGTCCCAACAATGGAATTCAACCAAACTTGGCATGCAGAACTCCCATGACCAACAGAAAATACTGGAGAGTTTTGGTTAAAATACACTCAGACATGTGGGAGTTGCAATCAAAGAGCATTCTGAATTCCCCAGCAATGGAATTCAACCAAACTTGGCATGCAGCATGAGGGGAGACAGAAAGAATGAAAGGTGCTCTGCGTTAGCAAAGCCAAGACTGATTCCACTGAGAGGAAGGGCTGATTTATCAGTGGTTTATTTAATACAGTAGAATGACTCCAGGCTTTTCACCACCTAGGGGCCCAGTGCTGAAAAAAAGTATATTTTGATCTTTCCTCTTTTCCAGCTGCTTCCTGAATATCCTGATGTTTTTGTTGTTATCAACAGAACAAAGTAAAATGCATGGGATCTACTACAGTGGCAAAGAATGAATAGGGTTCACCCGTAGAATAATAATAGAATCGCTGAATTGGAAGAAACCACAAGGGTCATCCAGTCCAATCCCATTCTGCCAGGCAGGAATACCCAGTGAAAGCACTCCTAACACTGGGCCATCCAGCCTCTGCTTAATATCCCACACAGTAAGAGTCTCTTCCACGCTCCAAGGCAGAAGCGTGTTCCACTGTCAAACAGCTGTACTTGCTGTTTTTCCTGAGTGTCCTTTCATTCGGTCATTTAATTTAATTATGTCACAATTCCTAAAAATAGATCAGCCACACACACAAAGGAGTCTGTAAAATGAACTGTCAAAATTTATGATTCCAGACACCTAAGCCCAGTGTTGTTCACGGAGTTAGTTGTGACATGGTTATATATTAGCAAAATATTCAACTTTACACGTTTGCGATTAGCTTTGGTTTTCCCACCCTTCCTCTCTGCCAGACCTACCCCCTTTTCTTTTTGGATTATGTCTTTTATCTGTTGCCATAGACTGATGTTGACTTTTAGTGTGATCACTAAAAGTCAACATGGATTTCTCAAAAACAAGACATGCCAGACTAATCTTATCTCTTTTTTTTGATAGAGTTACGAGCTTGGTAGATGCAGGGAATGCTGTGAATGTAGCATGTCTTGATTTCTGTTAAGCCTTTGACAAGGTCCCCCATGATCTTCTTTCAAACAATAACAGTAAAATGTGGGCTAGACAATACTATTGTTAGGTAGATTTGTAATTGGTTAAGCATCCAAACCCAAAGTGTGCTCACCAATGGTTCCTCTTCATCCTGGAAAGAAGAAAGGGATGCCGCAGGGTTCAATCTTGGGCCCATTGCTATTCTTTATTAATGACTGGGATGAAGGTTTAGATGACATGCTTATCAAGTTTGCAGATATCAGAATTCAAAACAACCTTTACAGATTAAAGACTTGGGCCAAAACTAACAACATGGATTTCAGGGAGGATAAATGTGAGATACTACACTTAGGCAAAAAAGAAAATATATGATATGAAATGAAAGGCAAAGATACAAGGTAGATGATACCTGGCTTGACAACAGTCCATCTGAGAAACATTTTGGGAATCTTCATGGACAACAAGTTGAGCACGAGCCAACAGTGAGAGGCAGCAGCTAAAAACGTCAATGGGATTTTGGGCTGCATCAAAAGTATAATGTCTAGATCAAGAGAAGTAATGGTGCCTTTCTATTCTGCTTTGGTCGTACCTCACCTGGAATACTGTGTCCAATTCTGGGCACACCAATTTAGAGAAATATTGTTAAGCTGTAAGGTATCCAGAGAAGGATGACTAAAATGATCACAGGTCTGGAGACCTACTGGCTGTTAAGAATTGTGGGAATTATAGTCCAAAACACCTGGAGGGCTGAAGTTTGCCCATGCTTCTCTTTGAGGAGCAGCTTAAAGAACTGGGTCTCTTTAGCCCGCATAAGAGAAGGTTGAGAGGAGATATGATAGGTGTGTATAAATTTGAAAGGCTGTCATAAGGAAGTGGGAGCAAGCTTGTTTTCTGCTGCCCTGGAGACGAGGATTCAGGGCATTGGGTTCAAATTACAGGAAAGGAGTTTCCACCTGAACTTCCTGGCCATAAGAGCTTTTCAACAGTGGAACTCTCTGCCTCCGAGTATCGTGGAGGCTCCTTCTTTAGAGGCTTTTAAACACAGGCTGGATAGTCATCTGTCAGATGTACATTGTGCTTTTCCTGCAAGGCATGAGGTTGGACTAAATACCCCATGTGGCCTCTTCCAAATGTATAATTCTATGATTCTGCAATATGTTCCTGGGCCCTTTCATATTGCCCAATTATAGTACTTCGATTTTACTTTAATTGCCATAGTCTACCCTATGGAATCCAGGAATCTGTAGTTTATAGAGAAGATCATTCAATCCAGAGAGCTTCTCTGATGCCTCTGGCCAAACTACAAACCCTTGGATTCCATAGGATGTTGCTACGACAATTAAACTGCTATAATTGTGCAGTGTGAAAAGTTCCCCTGTATCTCAGTTCTTTATTTCCTGAACATCCTGCTTTTTCTTTCTCTGTGTATGAGTGTTTGCATATTGTAAATAACGTGTTTTAATGTTTTTAACTCTCGTTTTAATGTATATGTTATTTTACTGTATTTTACTGTATGTATGTTTTTATGGGGTTGAGAAGGGCAGTATACAAATGTAGTAAAAAAAATAAGTAAATAAATTAGGGTGGTGGTTTATATTTGAGATGCTTTGGATTTAACCAGATTATAATTGTAGTTCGGAAAAGTTATTTCCCCCCCGATAGTAATTCTCAGCCTGCTTGATCTACTGCAGTGGTTTGCAACCTGTGGGCCTCCAGATGTTTTGGTCTTTCAACTCCCAAAAATCCCAACAGCTGGTAAACTGGCCGGGATTGAGAACCACTGATCTACTGGGTGTTGTGAGATAATTGGAGTTGTAACTTTTCCCAAGCTCTCATTCAAAAACTTTTGTCCCAGCCATCTGATGAGTTGCAGTATTTCAGTCAGAAATCCAAACATAGAAAACCTATTGAGTATTCTACACAGGCTAAAATATAACCACATAGAATGCAAAGTTCATGGGCCTCTTCTGCCAAGATGTAAGTTTGAGTGTATAATTCATAATGTTGAAAGAGTGGGAGATAGGCCTATTTGCTTGGCTCATCTGCTCCTACCAGATGACCAACAGGCATCCTGTTCTCAGTGGTTTCCTGAGTAAAAACTGAAAATGCACTTCCCTAAAAAGATAAAAGGCTGAATTGGATTTCTAAGCACATGAGGTTCAGTATTTGAATGAAATCTATTGCTCTCTCTGTGTGTGTATGTGTATGAAATGGAGGAAGGGAGTGACGCATGCATGCATGATCACACCACCCTTGTACTTCAAGGGAGGAGAAGGGAGGCAGCTGCTTCTGCAGTAAGGGTTGGCAGAGTGCAGGGAGAGCAAAGGTCAGCTGACTGCTTGTGAGGACAGAATGCCATTGTAAAAATGTGGCCAGAGCACTTAGACCCTGTGCTTGTGGGCAGGGCGTGCGGGAAACCATTTATGTTGTCAAGGTATTCATAAATTCACAAGGAGAAGCAGTGTGTTTGTTGCTGGTCATTGTTGACCTTTTGCCTTTCTAGGGCATTTTTGCTTCCTGTTGACATCACTTTCAACTAGAGCAGACCTTATTTGGGCCTTGGTTGTGGAGCCTGCCAAAATTACGTTTTTGGACTACAGCTCTCCGAATTCTCAGCAGGCAAGGATAGTGACTTCAGTGGTTCTCAACCTGTGGGTCCCCGGATGTTTTGGCCTTCAACTCCCAGAAATCCTAACAGCTAATAAACTAGCTGGGATTTCTGGGAGTTGTAGGCCAAAACATCTGGGGACCCACAAGTTGAGAACCACTGGACTAGATGATTCTGGGAAATGTAACCCGAAAGCTTTTTCCAAAATTATCTGTTTGAAGGTATTAATATAAATATCATTGAAGATGAATTAGTTAGGATCAATCTCTCTCTTGCCTTCCAGATCAATAATGTCACAAGTCCTGGAAGAAGAATTGTAAAGAAGCTTCTAATTAGAGATTAATTTACCCAGACTTTCTCCTTGAAAAGCAGAGCTGTATGTCATATGGAATGTGCTCTTGGTGGCCACGCTAGCTCTATGTGTATGTAGTTCAAATCTGACTAATGACTGTGAGCTTTGCACACATGAGTGACTTAATACATACCCTTAAGGGCCAAGCAAAGGCGCTTCACAGTGATTGCCATTGCTAGCATGGTGTCTTTTTCCATCTGGGGCAAAACAATGCTGCTGTGGCTGATGTGAGAGGAGCGGGGATAGTCTTTGTTTTCTACCTCAAGTGCGAGAAGAGCTTATTCTTAAATAACAGTTGATTTGATACTCCTGATCATTCCACTATCCACTTTGTGGAGTCTTTGTGTAAAAGCACAAATTTATATATTTGCTGTCAGAAGATCTTTAGGATCTGAGAAATCTATTAAAGTTTAAGGCAAGGCTGAAAAAAGTGTTGCAGTGGTGAAGTATTTAGTAATGAGATTGAATTGGAAACATAGGAAAGTAAACTCCACAGCAGCCAAATGTGCTAGTTTTCAAGAAAAAGCAATAGAGGACTTCTGCTCCACAAGCTACATTTGATCCACATACCTCAGAAAAGTCTTCACCTCTCCCTGAGCCTTAAGGAACAGGAAACTCTGGCTTTGCCATTGAACTCTATGTGATGTCATATCATAGAGAAAAACATCTCGATAGCTCTGGATGTTGCATTCAAGGGGCCATCCGGCCCTTCTTGGAAATATTTCCTGGGGATAAATTGAGCCCTTAGGCAACCCATGGATCTCCACATCAACTATAGAATCTCACAGTAAAATCACTAAGATGGAAAGAGGAGGCAATGGTGATGGAATGGGTGAAGAATTTGTATAATGTGAGAGCTGGAGTCTAATGTCAAATTCTAGAGATAGCTAAGAATGTGTTAAACACATTACAGGAAGCTGGGGATGATACATAGTCATGTGTGGATCATTTACAGAGACAAACTGTGATCAAGATTGAAGGACAGAGATCTTCCGTAATGGCGACATAGGTTAGAGCACTATAGCTGGAAAATGAAACTGAGCAGGAAGGCAAATAGACAACAAACAATAACTTGGGCAAAAGGATCTGCCAATCACTTGCACTTCTTTCAGTCCAGCTTACTCACAGCACTGATCCAACTCTGTTCCACTTGGAAAGTACAGGGTGGCCAATATTTCAGCCCTACTCAACATGTTGTTACCTAGAAGCCTCAAAGCACAAAATGAATCCAAAGCAGCTTCCAGGCAGTCTATCTCCCTGGTGAGGTCTTTTGAGTAATGTCATGGAACCCAACTACAGGGGGCTCTTGGTATCCACCAGGATTTGGTTCCAGGCTCCCCTGTGGAAATAAAAATCAATTGATGCTCAAGTCCCATCAAATACAATGGCATAGTAAATGGATTCAGAACACATGGATAAGGAAGGCCAACTATAACCACTTTTCACTGTGAAAAGGTCATCTTTTTATACCCCACCATTGACTTTTATTGAGCCCAGGACTCCCTCCCCCCAGTGCTAAGTCATTAGTCACACATAGCATTGTTATTATTTATCCACGTTCTTCTCTGAATCTGTTGAAGTTGCCCTTGATGTTTTGTTGCAACAGACTGAACCAAACCAGGGGTGAACAGGTGACCTAAATGTTTTTGGACTGCAATTTCCATAATCTCTTCTCTGGTTGTTCTAGCTAGGCAATTGAGGAACATCTGACAAGACCACAACATCCCTATGATTGCAAGCCTGGAGGCAACAGCTGTTTCAAATTTTCCTTGTGCTTTGTAAAAGCAGGGCGAGAAATCTCCTAGAACAAAATCTAAAAGACACTAGGGCCCAGCATGTTTTGGAATAGATGTTTCTTCAAGAGCATTCTTGAGTGAAAGGTCTCAATTTGGTAGAACACACTGTTGAATTTTTTCTGTTCATTTTTTTTTCTCTTCAGGTTTTGTACAGTGCCTATTGATTTTGCACATTTTGAAAAGCAATGTAGTGATGGTGATGATATAATAATAACTTGTTTGCTGTGTACTAATCTTGTTGTATTTCAAATAATAATAATTTAAAGTGGATTTAAAGATCGAACTGCAAAGACTCTGGCACAAGCCAGTCAAGGTGGTCCCAGTGTTGATCAGCACATGGAGTACAGTGCCTAAAGACCTTGTCCTGCACTTAAAAACGATTGGCACTGACAAAATTACCATTGGTTAGCTGCAAAAGGCCACCCTACTCGGATCTGCATGCATTATTCGCCAATAAATCACACAGTCAAAGACTCTTGGGAAGTGTCCAACGTGTGATCCAATACAACTGCCAGCATAGTGATCTTGTTTGCTGTGTACTAATCTTGTTGTGTTTCTAATAATAATAACAACAACAACAATAACAACACCTGCCACATAACACACTGGAAATAATGGTTGTGGAGAAGAAACATGTTTTTGTTATAGACATTACAGCATCAGAAGACGGTAGAATAGAGGAGAAAGAGCGGGAAAAGATCACGAAATACAAGGACTTACAAACTGACCTAATATCCATGAGCTGTGTTGTTATGTACATTGACTATATAAATAATAATACACTGTAACAAAGTAGCACAGATTTTATTTTAGGCAGATATTCTTGGAGATAATTGCTCACTTTCTGATCCAGGAGTAGGAGTGAGAGATGCCAAAAACTTCTGCACTCTAGTATCAAGAAACAATGCAGCAGAACATATTTTCCTGTGGTGGGAATGAATGTGTGAGAATATTCTGTTCCTATTGATAGTTGCTTGCAACATGGTTGTCATCTTGTAAAATAACATCCATGTTTTGAAAAATTAATCTTTCAGAGGTAAAACAAGACTGGCTTGAGTGATGGACTAGGATTTGGGAGGTTTGAGTTCTAGTGTCTGCTGGGCCATTGAACTCATTCAGTGAACTAGGGTGAGTCCAGTTTTTCAAACCTGCCCTGCCTCTCTGGGTTGTTGTGAGGATGAATTGGGGAAAAGTAAAGCTATCCATACTATGTTGTGCTCATGCTGACTCCTTTGCAGTTTATATTTGATAATTTGGTCTAGGTGGCTGCTCCCTTCCCTTGAGAAGGCTAGGCTGGCCCCTTCCCTGAACTCCTTTGCTCAGCAGGCAGACCGTTTTGCTTAAATGAGCTTTTAATGTGTAATTTATCACAGGGAAGTTTTTACTGCAATGGTGCATTATATTCTTATTGTTATTTTTCATGCCTTTTGAATGATTGTATACTGTCTCAAAAGTTTTTGAAAGTGTTTTTAAAATTTAATTACCATATTTCTTTTGTTCTAAGATGCACTTTCCCCATGCAAACATATCTAAAAATATGGGGCATCTTAGAATCGCAGGGTCCCCCCCCCCCCAGATTTTTCTAAGCTTTGCAGACAGCACCACACATTTTGTTTTTACATAGAAACCCCACTTCCAATTTTTTAAGTTGTCGCTCTGCCTGGCTCTGGCTATTCCATTGTCAAATAAAGTGGCACACTTTGCAAGTGTGGAGGCATCATCATTTCATTACAGTGGGGCTTACTCAGCAAAACCTAGGAAGTTTCAGTTGTATCTTTGAAACCACCTACATAAAAAGTTGAGTTACTGTATTTTATTCATTTTGATCCCTTGTGGCACATCAAAACGTTTACTAGATTGCACTACGAAGCTGCATTGAAACTGAAAATTATTGTGTAAGAACATGGAAATAGAGCTGGAAACTGACATTTTGATATGAGTGAGTTTGTCTAATACATTTCTAAGAAATTCTAAAACATATTCTAAGAAATTTATTTTTTCTTAGAATCAAGTCTCTTTTCGTTTGTGGTGTGCATCTTAAAAACCGATGACATCTTAGAATCAAAGAAATATGTAATTGATTCTCTTTTGTGAGAAAGGTGGTGTTTAAATGAAATAAATACAGTAAATAATAAATAAAGAAGGAGGTGCCCACTTAGTTTTGTGCAGTGCTATGGCTCTCCATCTGGATTACTGAACAAACAGTAAGGGCAATAATCTGCTATAAATTAAGAATTCTTTGTTAACACTGCTCAAAGGTTTAGCATTGATTTCCTTTGCTAGCCATTAAAAATCAGGTAATCTATACATCTGTTTAAATGCTCTAAAGGCACCAGATTCTTTCTGATCTTGGAAGCTAAGTAGTCAGTCCAGGTTAGTACATGGATGGAACCCAAGGAAGTTCCTGTGCTATATTTCAGAGAAAGTTACAGGCAGAACCCCCTGCATATTCCTTGCCTAAGAAAACCCCTTAGTGTCCATGGGGTTGCCATAGGTAGAAAGCCATTTTGAGTCTCCTTATGGAGAGAATAGTAGGATATAAATAAACATAATAATAATAATAATAATAATAATAATAATAGGTAGAAAGGTGAGTCAAAGGCATATGTTCACATACACACACACATACAAGCGGCACTTCAGCTATCAGTACAAACAGGAGGTTGTTACCATGGATTATATCAGTCTACACTACCATAATCCTGGATTTTATATGGCAGTGTAAAAAAAGGTCTAAGTCTTCTGTTACATATTAATTTATAGAAGTTGTTCAGAGCTAATTTACAATATAGTGCCTTCCTAATCAAAAATAGGGAAAGAGATTTTTTAAAAACCAGTCTATTTTGCTGAAGCTAAATTAATTCTTTCCTTAATACCAGAAAAGTGTTTGCTTTGATCAGTTTTCCTCCGTTGTGGCTGTTTCTGCAAACGGTCATTACATAGACCTTTCTTAGGTTGTGACCACTGTGTGGACGGCTGCTTAAAACATTCAGGATAAGTCACAGTGAAGGAATAATTGATCTTGATCTTAAGAAGTAAATGTTTATTCAAAGTAGTTCCACTGACTTCATTGGGTGTTACCAAAGCTGTAAACAAGTAAAAGAACAAAGTACAGTCATTTCTCCACATTTGCGATTTTGGCTTTTGTGGATTTGATTATTCACAGCTTTGATTAAAAGCGTTCGCTCTAGAAATTCCTAGGTTTATTTCCTCCAGCCATGCTGGAGCACCTAGAGATTTCTGGAGATAACATCTCTCTAGGAATCCTTAGGCCTTCCAGTGAAGTTCTGTGGGCAGCTTCCAGTGGATATTTACCATAGTGTCATGCTGGAAGACCTAGAAATTCCTAGAGGTGTTTTCTCTCAGATAAAAAGAGCAATTCCAGTGATTTCAGCTATGGAAGCCGAAAGCCTAGTAATCCTGAGTAGGGCTTCAATTGTGTGATAAGGGAACAACCTAGGGCTCTGACTTCAGCATTATGGCTAATGTAACACTAAACAAGTCTCAATGCAGCCATTTTTTTTTCAAATATACGAGGGATGAATGAAAAGTAATGCCTTCACCTTCGTAACGCCTCAACAGATGGCAGTACTGGCATGCGGCAGGTACTGGCTTATTCAGTAGACTCTCCTCTGCAGCTCCATTTTGGTGGGAAGCCTTAGCATTGAATGGTTGTGTTGTTAAAGTGCGAAGTATGGAACCCTGCGCTGACGGTCGGTTGATGCGACTTAAGCAACATGCAGTCATTGAATTCTTGACAGCAGAAGGTGTCACCCCAAAGGAGATTCATCAGAGAATGCAAGCTGTTTATGGTAATTGTGTTAATGTGAGTACCGTGTGTCGTTGGGTGAGTAAGTTTAAAGATGTTGAGGTGACACCTTCTCCTGTCAAGAATTCAATGACTGCATGTTGCTTACATGCAGTCACATCCCCTGACCGTATGCACAGGGTTCCATACTTGGCACTTTAACAACACAACCGTTCAATGGTAAGGCTTCCCTCCAAAATGGAACTGTAGAGAAGAGTCTCCTGAACAAGTCAGTACCTGCCGCATACTAGTACTGCCATCTGTTGAGGAGTTATGAAGGTGGAGGCATTACTTTTTATTCAACCCTCGCACAATAGTAACTGCCCCCCATCACTAGAAAGTAAAGATGTTTGTTCTGAGAATTTGTTAGTAGATCTCAGCCTGTAGTGCAGTTGTTTTTGCAAATACTGTATAACTGTAAACATTATAAATGTAAACAAATCTAATTTGACTGTATAACTGTAAACAGTATAAATTTAAACAAATCTAATTTGACTTAAGATACATATTTGACAATAAGATGTAAATAATCAGCAGATGGAAATGGTGACATTATGAAAATATGTGTACGCAGTGTGCTCTGAATTCTTGTGTCTAGTTCATGTTTATATTTGTTGGATATTTTCGCAGGACTGTAAAATCCTTTGTTCCCCTTATGAAACTCTTTACTTTTAAGAGGGGCATTGAATACTCAAATTCATCCCGTTGTTTGTCAATGTCAGTGCTTTCTGCCTTTAAGTTATCCCTGAGTTCACAGTCAATAATCCTGTACCTCCAACAGCAGGTACAATGGCCTCTTGGTATCTGCTGGGGTTTGATTCCAGGACTCCACATGGACACTCAAATCCGTGGAGGCTTGAGTACCATTATATACAATGAAATAGTAAATTATGGTGCATAAAATGACAACATTAAGGTTTCCATTTTGTATTTTTTAAAAAAATATTTTCAAACCAGGGGTAATGGAATCAGTGGATATGAAAGACCAATTATACAGTATTTATACCTGAAAATCTGGATAGCATGTCACACACATGATGAAATGGATTATAGTTCGTCATAGTTCAGACTAATAATAATAATAATAATAATAATAATAATAATAATTTTATTTATACCCTGCCACCATCTCCTCAACGGGGACTCGGGGCAGCTTATATGAGGCCAAGCCCAAACAACAAATTACAATAAAAAGATACAAGTTACAATAAAATAAACAACATCGCAGTAAAACACAGAACATCTAAAAAAAAAAGCAGTAAACCAAACATAATGACAGTGAGTGGGCCGCATGTACATAAAATGATTTTAAAACTCAGGGTGAGATAAAAGAGCAGAATCATATGTTTGTCTTGAAAGATTCCTTGTGGCTGTTCATGGGTTTTGCTGCAATAGACTTAAGACAGCTACCCCTTTGAAAATCCCAATAGACACCCATCCTAAGAGTTACCCTTCTTGCTGCCCCTCTTTCAAAGTGCGCCCCCCAGTTTGCATCTTTCCACGCCCCCTCAGAACATATTGCAGTGGACGAAAGGACAGAGGACTTTTTGCAGAACATACTGTGAGGGTGTAATGCAATTAAACAAGGATACTAGCCATGCCATCTGTCCTAGTTTTCATCAGGCGGAGGAAGGAATCGTTTGCTCCAGTGAAGGCAGTCATCTCTTCCCCTCCGTACTTTGGCAAGACAAAATGCCAACATCTAGAACAGAAAAAGAGCATGCTAGCATCTAATTTATGAGAAGGTGAATTGGGGTGAGAAGGAGGGAGGCATGGCAGGAGAAAATGTCGAGGAATTCAGAAAATCTTTCTGCTCAGGAAGCTTAGCATAGTACAGCCGGTCTATGGATTTTGTTGTCCACAGGGGATCTTGGAACCAAACCCCAGCAGATACCAAGTGTTCCTCTGTAGCCACATGTTGGGATGAAAGAGCTGGAGGGAACAGAAAAAGTCTCCACCATTTTGTATTGTTGAGGGAGCAATTGAGTTATTGTAATAAAGGCTTGAGTAGGGAATGTCTGTAGCAGTAGGACGTGTATATGCGCATGGTGCCTGTCTCCTTGTGTGAGAGTAGGCTAACCCCCTCCCTCTTGGTCCTAGCAATCCCTTAATACTCCTTGCTCTCTGTGTGTGTAGGACTAGATGTGAGATTAGCTGTTCTCCTTATGAATGCAGATGGCTCAGTGACCTTTCAACTGACATAACCTCTGACCTCCATTTTGATCAACTCCAGAATGCTTTCCTGAAACAGGAGCATTGACTACCAAGCCAACAAACTCCATCTGCAAGGAGCTTTTCTAACGCTTGGAACTTGAAATGTTTTTTTTCCTTTTTGTCTCTGGGCTCTTGCACTTTCTCTTTTTTTCTTTTTCTTTATCAGAGAAGCTATAGAAAGGGAATGCGTGCTTATCTTTCCTTATTTGCACTTCAGCAGAGTGAGACCAAGATGTTTTGCTGATGGAGATAGAGTGATAGATGTCATTCCCCCCTCCTCGTTCATACTCATGTGCATATACATAGGACCCAAAGCTGGGCATGTTATTTGGTCTCATGAGTCTGAAGATCCCACAACTACCTCACTCCTTTTCTGTGTGTTGAAACATGCTACAACAACAACTAGCCAATGAAGTCCTGCCCTTTTGTGAATCCCCTGGGGGTGTTGCAAGGGGGTGTCAGAGGGGTCACAAAAACCATCAGAAAACACAGTATTTTCTGTTGGGATGGGTGTTCTGTGTGGGAAATTTGGCCAGATTCTATCGTTGGTGGAGTTCAGAGTGTTCTTTGATTGTAGATGAACTGTAAATCCCAGCAACTGCAACTCCCAAATGTCAAGCTCTTTTTTTCCCAAACTCCACGAGTGCTCACATTTGGGTATATTGAGTATTCGTGTCAAGTTTGGTCCATATATATCATTGTTTTGAGTCCATAGTGCTCTCTGTATGTAGGTGAACTACAGCTCCAAAACTCAAGGTCAATACCCACCAAACCCTTCCAGTATTTTCTGTTTATCATGGGAGTTCTGTGTGCCAAGTTTGGTTAAATTCCAACATTGATGGAGTTCTGAATGATTGTAGGTGAACTATAAATTTCAGCAACTACAACTCCAAAAGACAAAATCAATCCCCCCCCCCCCAACTCAATGGGGTATTTGTGCCAAATTTGGTCTAGTGAATGAAAATACATCCTGCATATCAGATATTTACTTTATGATTAATAACAGTAGCAAAGTTACAGTTATGAAGTAGTAAGAAAAATAATTTTATGGTTGGGGGTCACCGGCATTAGAACCACTGCCCTAGATCATATGCCTCTGTAATTTACCTAATAGCAAGGGCAACCCTAATAGTTTAGGTCATTGCTGCTTTACCTTTTCCCTATCCCCATTTCTATTTTCTGTTAAATACTGCAGCACTGATAATGGTTGACAGTAGAAGCTGTGGGGAATCGTTTCTACATCTAATGGCTGTGTAGAAGAGGGAAATTCAGCAGGAGCTGCTTGTCACACAACCAGCAAGCAACATCTGTGACCAATCCCTCATCTATAGGAGCCCTCTACAATTTTCCCTCTGGCCACCCAACCAGTGATCATTCTGTGGTAATAATGGTGTTTCTGGCTGGAGATCAAAAACCCCATGGAAAATCTTATACTCAAACCAAAGCACTTCTAACATCCCTGAAATCTTATTGATGATTTGCCTGATCAAGACCTTTCCTCTTTAGCAAGGAAGTGCTATTTGCTGGCAACTCCAGGCACACTATTACTTTAAATCTTGTTCTAGCAGGTGCAGTGGGTGATGCAGGGAGGGGGGCGAGACAGAAGATGAAATCTTTTAATTCTAGGTCACTGGCTCCCATCCAGTGTCAGATTCCAAATAGAAATTGCTTGCATCAAATGAAATTACAGCTGGGAAATGCTTCCTCTCATCCTTAACTCACAGCAGTCCCTTTCTGCAGGGCTTGGACCTTCTGTACACCTCTGAGCTCAAGCTGCTTCCTGCGTAACACACTTTCCGATTAGAGGCAAGAAACTATCTGCACCATCATCATATATTAAGAATGCATCTCTCTCTCTCTTTTGCAAATGTATTTAGGAAGCTGCATTGTTTGTTGGGAAAGTGATATGCAGAAAAACCCCTCCAAAGAGCAATATTGCAAAAAGATTGCTCTGGGCTCCGTGGAAGGGTTGGTTAGAAAACATGGCCACGTGCAGCCTATTTTCCACTGATTGGAAAACTATGCAAATGAGGGTAGTCATTGATAACTATTGATTTTTTGTGTTTTTTAGGAGATAGGAAGAATTTTTCATCTCTCACATTAATATTGTTTCCACTACTTACTACTTGGAATACTCCGCTTAATAGCCTTTGCACATGTTCTTTGTCTATTAGTCATATCCAATTGAAGATAGCAGAAAGTAGCTTGGCCTGCTCATCTTTCTCGCCTCCTCCTTGCTGCAGCCTCCCGAGTCCCTGAAATCGTCCTCTGTTCAAAGGAACCCTTCTGAACTATGGAACACTGTGTCTTGGGGCAGCAGTACAAGGGCAGGCATTGCCCCAAATTAGACTGATGTATCTTCTGGGTAATCTTTTAAAGCAGATGTGGATTTCTTGGTTAGTTCTGAGATCCTCTTCCTTGCTACTCCAACTCTGATTTCTAGTCAGGACTGAAAGATGAATAAGCTAACTCTGTTTTGATCTCCATAGCACAATTGTTATGGAATCTGATTACTCACAGTATGATGGGTTTTGTCTAAGAACCATGATGTGCTCCTTTGATATCAACCTGTATCTTTTAGATGGAATCCAGTTTTCACCAGCCCAACTGTCGCAGTGCAGTGGCCAGGGATTTTTTTTTTCTGTGTCAGGAGCAACTTGAGAAACTGCAAGTTACTTCTGGTGTGAGAGAATTGGCCATCTGCAAGAACATTGCCCAGGGGGTGCCCAGATGTTTTGACGTTTTACATTCTTGTAAGAGGCTTCTCTCATGTCCCCGCATGGGGAGTTGGAGCTGACAGAGTGAGCTCATCCGCGCCTTCCCCAGGTTCGAACCTTTGACCTGTCGGTCTTTAGTTCTGCCGGCACAAGGTTTGATCCATTGCGCCACGGGGACTCCTCAGTAACTAGATATAAAGGGCCTTAAAAACCAAGCATGGTACATTTTTAGCATAAGAACTGACCCGTGTGTCCTGTTGCTTAAGAGGAAGGATGTCCTACAGCTTCTTTAATAAATCATTCTGAGGCTTTATTGTGCATTTCCTTCCAATTCTAAATAAACACTCTCCTTGTTCCTTTTGTGACGTCTAATCGATTTCAGGTCTACCAGATATTCCTGGAAGAGTTGGCTTGCATAGTATCACATGCTCCAAACAGACCATAGACTGCTGCTAGTGCTAATAACAGAACTGGTCAACCAGTTAGAAACCAGTAATCAGTTGTCAGATTCTTCAATGCTGTAGAGTCCTTTCTGATTGCCAAGTTCCACAACAGTTTTGTCTTGATGTACTTTTGACTCTGAGTTCTACAGTGCAATGCTGATTCTTTTTTTTAACAGTATCAGCTTCTTCACCTTCTGTTTCCTTGAATGATTTATTTTCAGTCTCACCCCATGATTTTGGGAAGCAGCCAAAAAGTTGTGACAAAGGAAACGTTCACCTCGCTCTCAGAAAAGGGCATGTTGTCTTTTCCGCCTTCCTGAAATTGAAAAATAAATAAATCCCAGTGTAATGTCATAATAAGAAGATGCATATCTTTCTGACATCTTCAAGGAAGGGTTGTGTCAGCTAGGGCTGCCTTTGTGGTGACCTGTGTACTCACAATGGAGAAATCTATTGGTTCATCTTTTCTCTTTCCTTTTTGTAGTCCAGGAGTTGGGAAAGTGTTGCTATCAAAATGTTGGTCTGAAATTCCATTCATTGCCTATTCTGGCTGGGGCTTATAGGATGTCTAGAGCAGGGATAGCAAACTCACGTTTAGCAAGGGCCACATCAACTGGTGGCGCAGTGGGTTAAAGCGCTGAGCTGCTGAACTGGCTAACCAAATGGTCGCAGGTTCAAATCCAGGGAGCAGTGTGAGCTCCCGCTGCCATTTTTCCGCAAGGAGGAAAAGGTAACTCAGTAGTGGAAGAAGGTATCTTCCCAGTACTCCCTGTGTTCACCTCATGCCAAGAGTGGCCAAGACCAAGAGCATCCTTCATGCCCAATACATTTGCATTATTTGTTTTTATATTGCAGGAGACTTGATGGGAAATAACTTGTATTCATCCAAATATTGTGGGACTGCCATTTTTCTCTGTCCTAACCAGTGCAGCCAATGCTCAAAAAGGGTAGAACTTTCTGTCTAGCAATGTGGACAATACGATTGGGAAATGAGGTGTTTTTGATAAATGAATTGTTATTCCCGAATAAGACTGAAATTAAATCATTCTAGGCCTTCCTGGTGGCGCAGCGGGTTAAACTGCTGAGCTGCTGAACTTGCTGACTGAAAGGCCGGCGGTTCAAATCCAGGGAGTAAGGTAAGCTCCTGCTGTTAGGCCCAGCTTCTGTCAACCTAGCAGTTCAAAAACATGCAAATGTGAGTAGATGAATAGGTACCGCTCTGGCCAGAAGGTAACGGTGCTCCATGCAGTCATGCCTGCCACATGACCTTCGAGGTATCTACGGGCAATGCCGGCTCTTCAGCTTAGAAGTGGAGATGAGCACCAACCCCCAGAGTCAGACACAACTGAACTTAATGTCAGGGGAAAACCTTTACCTTTACCTACATCAGCCTTAGGCTTTCCTTCAAAGGGTCAGAGAATTTGTGGATACAAAGGACCAACTATCTTTTTTTTTTACATAGTGATCAGTGCTATTTAGTCTTTGCCCAGTTTGGGTCCCTAGATGTTTTTGAACAACAACTCTCATAACTTTTGATAATTCAGCATGTGGACTGGGGATGATGGAAATTGGAATCCAAAAACACTTGTGGTTCTGATATTGGAGAAAAAATAAAGGATGTTTTAAAATTTGACATTGTACCCAAAAGCCTTGTATCTTAATCCAAACCCCACTGTCCTGACTGAACAGAACAAACTGTTGTCCTCCAGATGTTACTGTATCACAACTCCCATCAGCTCTAATCATGTCTAATGATTAGGAATACCAGGGTTGTAGTCCCAACATCTGGAAAGCCACATAAAATGACACAACAGGCCTTGAGTTTGACACGTGATCTAGAGGATTCCTCACCTTTCTTATGGCCCTTTTATTCTCCTCTGTCCTTCTTTTGTTCCTTCAATAACCAACTGTGAGACTGGAGTCATTCTACATCAGTGGAAAAGAAATGTCCTTAGAAGGTCTTGGCTCTGACTAAGCAATGCCATTTACCACTCAACTTTCTAGTACTTGGTTTGTTGACCTTGGGGCCTTGTTGTCCTTTGTCACTTGTCCACCAAAGGCAGGAGGAGTTCCTCTACGGCCATTGCTCTACAAATGACACACTAAGTAAAACCAGTCAGTGCTCCAGAGCTGCAAAATCACATACCATTAGGTGTATTGCAGGAAAAATGAAGCAGACTGGGAAATAGAGAAAACAGTAACTTCTTGGGAAGGAGACAAAGGGCTTTTGTCTCTTTTCCCATCTGCAATTTTATGGCTTCACAAAATGTTGCCAGTTCTTTTCTTGGTATTAAGCCTAGCAGGGAGTTATATCATGTTCCTCTTCTATCTATAATAGCTTACTCTATTCCCTTTCTGGTTAGTGTCACCTTACATACTGCCATGCCTCTGTAACTCCCCCCCCCCCCCCACCAGTCATTCCTGATGAACAACTTACATTAGTGGTTACATTACTAAGAAAGTAGACGAAGATACAATTTATTGTGAGACTGGAATACAAGTTTGTCTGAAATGCTTGGGGCCAGAAGTGTTTGAGATATTGATTTTTTGTTGAATTTGCATATGTATGGATACACGCACGCACATACACAATGAGATATCATGGAGATGGTACCCAAGTCTGAACATGAAATTCATTGAAGTTTCATACACACCTTGTACACACAGCCCAAAGGTAATTTTATCCACAATAGTAAAGGTAAAGGTTTTCCCCTGACATTAAGTCCAGTCGAGTCCGACTCTGGAGGTTGGTGCTCATCTCCATTTCTAAGCCGAAGAGTCAACATGTCCATAGGCACCTCCAAGGTCATGTGGCCAGCATGACTGCATGGAGCACCGTTACTTTCCTGCCAATTGGTACCTGTTGATCTACTCACATTTGCATGTTTTTGAACTGCTAGGTTGGCAGAAGCTGGGGCTAACAGCTGGAGCTCACCCCGCTCCCTGGATTCAAACTGGTGACCTTTCGGTCAACAAGTCCAACAGCTCAGAGGTTTAGCCCACTGCACCACCGGCGGCTCTTTTTGTAAAAAAAAAAAATGTGGGTTGTTTTTTGAGGACCTGAAACATTAGAAAGCAAAGGTATCACTATCTCAGCCACGCCTGTGGACAATTTTCAATCTTAGAGTATTTTGGATTTCAGAATTTCAGATAAGGGACGATCTAACATTGTGCTAACATTTCCAGTAATGGAACGGCTGTCATACGTACTCACTCCAGCTTTCATCCTTGCCAAACATTGTGTTCTCTCCTTCCACCCCTTTTTTGGGGGGGACCCATTCACACTACATAGTTATAGTACAGTGATTCCACTTTAACTGCCATGGCGACATCCTATGGGATTGGCCGTCTGGGGAGGGCCATTTTGAGTTCTTAGCTAGAGGTCCTCTGGTGCCTCTGACCAAACTACAAATCCCAGGATTCCATAGGATGCTGCCATGGCAGTTACAGTGGAATCATGATGCATAGTCCAAAAGGGCATCTGGAATGCAAAATACGAAGAACACAGGATGGTGGAGGAAGGGGGAAGTTCGTTTGGGAAACATGCTAAGTCTGACTGTCCCTTTGGGCAATGGACCTGAAGAAAACGACACTACCACTACACTGCCACTTCCATATAAAATCCAGATTATCTGATTTCAACTGGATTATATAGCAGGATAGACTCATATAATCCAGTTCAAAGCAGATAATCTGGATTATATGGCAGTGTAGAAGGGGGCTCAGGTGGAAGTATACCATCAGAGCTTCTGTCCAAATTGTGTCCGGACCCCCCCTCCCCTTCACTTCCTCTTGCTTTTTCTCTTTCTCTCTCCCTCTGTAATGGAATGGATTGGGGCTCCTCAGGCTATCAGATGTGGCAGACTGGCAGTTTAGTGCAAGGTCTGAGGTTTCTGATGGCCACCCCTCTCTGCAACGCCACTCTATTATTGCCTATAGCATTTGACTCAACTTGCGAGAAGATTCCCCCCATGTGGTTCTTCTTTAATTGATGTTTTCTTGTCACTTTACAGAAACAAGATCAAGATGATGCTGATGATGACTTGGAAATTGCCATTGATAACACTGCCTTTATGGATGAATTCTTTGCAGAGGTGAGGAATGTTAGGAAGGGGTGGTGGTGGTTGAAATAGTAGCCCTAAATTCAAAATATAGAGCCAAAGAACAGAGATATGCTGGATTTTCATGAAGTTTGATGAGAGGTGGGATTATTAAAGTTGTTGTTTTTAGAGGCATCTGTAAAAATATAGCTCCCCCCCCCCCCAGGTTGCTACACTCTTGCACAGTTTTTGTGCAAACGTTGAAATCCCTTTCTGCCCATGCTTGGGAGTCTAGGCAAGAAATATTATACCTGTTTCATAGAGTGGGTCATGAGCAAAGAAGCTTGGCATCAGTGTCAGGGAAATAATTTCTTTTCCCCCTTCATTGGATTTCTTAACTTCCTTCCCTTAACTTTGCAGATTGAGGAGACCCGGCAGAATATCGACAAAATCTCAGAGAATGTAGAAGAGGCAAAAAAGCTGTACAGCATTATCCTGTCTGCCCCCATCCCTGAACAAAGTGAGTAGGATACAAACCTTGGTTAGAAAATCTGCCAACTCTTCTTTCTGTGAGGTTCTAGATCGGACTTTGCCTTACCAAGACAAAGGAATGATGATGGTAATGCATAAAAATGGACCATGCTGCGTTTGATGTATCATTGCCACACATATGGATCTCATTGCCACTCAAACAGAAAGTTAAGGGAGTGTGATAGCTTTGTATCTCTGAGGTTCAAGAAGGGATGGAGTAAGTTTCCTGAAGAGGTTAGATCCCAAGAAGTAGCCTCTGCTCTCTTACAGCCTCAAAATGAGAGCTTTTTGAGGCTTTTTTCATATCTTTCCTTCTTGTACCAGAGTGGTGTCTTTCTTACTTACTAGTGAGAGTAAGGAAAAGGAAATTATTATTATTACAGGCAGTCCCCAAGTTATTGACATCCAGCTTACATCCAATTCATACTTAATAATGAGGGTGAGACAACAGAAAATTAGAGGAAATCTGCTCTTAGGAAAGGAAATTCACTCCTGGAAGAGTTATCATGGGGAAAAGATACCTCCACTGAAGTTTCCTAACCAATCCTTGTTTCCACCACAAGTCAACATTTTCAAAATCCTATTGTCACAGGGACAGAAAGTGAGGTGACATCTTCTGAACAGGGCACAGACTGCAAAACAGAAATTACAGGCGTGTTCACTTTTCCCTATGCTATCCAAAACTCACTCATTCTCTCTCTGTCTCTCTCTTTTGGCTGGAGTAACACTTAAAATGTATATGTTCCAACTTACATACAAATTCAAGTTAACAAAGCTATAGAATCTATCTTGTCCATAGTCTGGAGACTGTCTGTATTATTATTCTTCCACTTTTATCTCTTAATCAAGACACAAAACGGATGTTTGAGACACAAAGCGGCAAATTTATTGCTGTTTACATGGCATCCAGTGCTAATATACTTGTTTGTGTTTTACAGAGACAAAGGACGATCTGGAACAGCTCACGGCAGATATCAAAAAAATGGCTAACAGTGTCCGAAACAAACTTAAGAGTAAGACAGTGTCCATTGGGTTAACTTGTCTTGGGAGTTCATATTTGTGTAGCTTGTCTTTTAATTAGGGCAGGCCTGCATTTTGAACAGCTGGTACAATTCTGTGGCACTTGTGGTGTAACCAGTAAGAAATACATGAACTATAGGTGTCATACTGTTGAGTTTAAATGCCGGTGTGTGTGGTGGCACACAATAATAATAATAATAATAATAATAATAATGATGATGATGATGATGAACCAACTTTATTTATATTCCGCTCTATCTCCCTGGAGGAATTCAAGTCAGATTCCAAACATAAAAGGCAAACATTTGATGCCCGAGGGCTCAGCGTGGCTTCCAGCCGGCAACAAATTGATGCCTCCAATGTACACATAATAAAGTACATAATAAAATCCAATAATTACATACATTTAAAACATTAGATCACATTAATTAATTTAAATTGGTTTCTGTTTCAATAACAGCCTGGTGGCCTTATCTGAGCTGAATTCTGTAGTTAGAGACTCCATCAAGCTTACTCTAAGGCCTGGTCCCAAATCCACGTTTTTAACTTCTTTCTAAGGGAAAGGAGGGACATCGATAATCTAATTTCACTGGGGAGTGAATTCCACAGGCGGGGGGCCACCACTGAGAAGGCCCAGTCCCTCGTCCCTGCCAAGTGTGTTTGCGCCAGAGGCGGGGCCGAGAGCAGGACCTCCCCAAAAGATCCCCAGAATATCTTAAACTAAGTATGGCTGATAGTTTAATGCAAAACCTGTCTTTGCTTTCCCTTTTTCCCAAAAAGAAGTGTCACAAAAATGAAAATTCACTGTTAACATAACACAGGAACCTTCTATTTCCAAATTGAGTGAAGTAAATTTTTAGGTATGCATTTACATATGTGGAGGGGGACACAAACAGCACATATGAACACAGTTAGGAATGCTGTGACTTCCGTATCTTCCAAATAAGGGGCTAAGGTCTCTTAATGGAGGAAGACAGAGAGGCAAAGCAGCCTTCCGTCTCTGATGTGCAACTCTTTTCCTTGCTTTCACAGGTATGGAATGCAACATTGAGCAGGATGAGGTCCGATCATCAGCAGATCTGCGGATACGGAAGTCCCAGGTAAGCGGAGCGCTTTTGCACTAGCATATTGTACTGTGCCTTTATCTCCTTCTAGCCATAATGAATGAGTGACACAATAAAAAATGGATAATCCACAAGTATATTTATGGGAGCCTCAATATATTTGTGCCTTATCTTGAGAAGAAGAAAAGGGATGCTGCAATTCTTGTCCGCTTTGAAGCCATATCTTCAAGTTTGCATCTTAATCCCAAATATGTGAGAATTAGCAGGGATTCTTAATACTGAAACTCTAAGCACATGTTCAAAAGCACTTAATTCTTTGACATGCTTTTGAGCTCCAGTACTTAAAACGGGTTTCAGGTTGAATTCTTTGCCTCGATTAAGCCCTGAAAGACACTTAAGGAAGGTGGAGCAGATGGAGGCAGGGATGAGTATATTTATGTATTATATCCTTTTTGTCTATCATGGTTTGTTTAATTTTTGTAATTGCATACTGTTGGTTCTATATTTAATTTGAAATATATATTTGTTTTATTATGTATTCTGTAGTTTTATATTGTGATCCATTCCAAGTCCCTGTGGGGAGAGGGAGGGGAAATAAATAAATAAGTTGTTGTTGTTGTTAGCTTTTCAGCTTGGTTAGAGATTTGGTTCCACCCAAGATGCCACTGAACATACTGTGTCTTGTTTCTTATAAACTTGATTTTGAGCTTTTAAAACCTTCTTTCCAAGTGATCAAAGGCAAATGGGTTTCATCTAAAGCTAGTAGAACTGTAGAACAGACAGTTCAAAAAAACCAATCCTGAAAGTTTTTTTTCCTTTCTTGTGGTCAGCATTCAGTCCTTTCCCGAAAATTTGTCGATGTGATGACGAAATACAATGAGGCACAGGTGGACTTCCGGGAACGGAGCAAAGGGAGAATCCAGCGGCAGCTTGAGATCAGTATGTATACTATTTTCTGAGTAGCCTTGGCTTTCCAGGCAAGATAGAGAAAACAGGAGATACTTGTTTTTCTTAGTCTTCTAGAATAGTATCTATCTGGGAGATAGCTTTTGTGACTTCCTGTGCTAAACTGAAAATCATTTTGAGTGCCTCAGGCATGTGTCACACTCAGAAGAGCCACCTTGATTGAATGTAATAGAGTAAATAAAATAAATAAATGTACCAGTCGTAACCAAAATAGTGCCATTTAGTTTCCTCCAAAACCTGTCACTGTTCCAACCATCTTTCTAAGATTTCAAACACTTTTATATTGTTGCCTTTTTGTAGCTATTTGTTATTAGCTGCCTTGGACATGTTTTTCCAGAAATGCCTAGATATGAATTTCATAAAGAAAACAAAGAGTAAAATTTCTGCTTTTAAATGTTGTGACGAGAAAGTACATGAAACCCTGTGGAGAATAGGGAGGTGCTAAAGTGAACATTATTGGGACGTGGAGGCAATAGTCATATCTTAGTGATTCCCTGTGGCTGGGATGGAGGTGCTTGTTGTCATGTTTGATGCCCACTCCTCTTTTTTCAACCAATCTATAGCTGGGAAGAATACAACAGATGAGGAGCTGGAAGAAATGTTAGAGAGTGGGAATCCTTCAATATTCACATCTGGGGTGAGTATCTCAAGCAACTGATTTAAATCCTCAGAGAAAGGGGAGAGGAGAAGCAGTAAATCCTAATCATAAGGTAATATTGATGGAAGGAGTCTGGGGCCTTTTGCTGACCCAACATCCACCTTGGTCAGTTGCACCTGACGTGAACACATTTCATTTTCAGATGATTTTTTGACAATATGGTTGATGGTATATCAGGGGATTGAGAGGTTGTGGGGGCAATCCTGGTAAACTGCCTTGAGTCCCCTTTGGGGTTGATAAGGGTGGGATATATAAATATAGTAAATAAATAAATATTTTTTGGAGATTGGGGGCTTCAGAGATTTCAAAATCTGTCAGGGGTGCTTTGAATGCAGTTTTCTTGCTTCTTGGCAGGAGGTTGGACTGGATAGCCCACAAGGTCTCTTCCAACTCTATGATTCTATGAAAAGAGAGCCCCGAGGGCTGCATGTTTCCAATAGATGAGGCTATATCTATGGAGTTATTCTTTGGCATGTCAGGTGTCATTACCAACAAAATGGCAGCAGAGTTTGTCTAGGAAGATAAATGAAAAGGCATGTATAGGGGAAAGGAAGCAGGATTGTGGCAAAGTGTTGGTGGTGGAAAAGGAAGAGATGGAGCATACTGAGAACAGTTTCAGGATACCTCTCATGGTTTTCTTAGGTGAAGATGTGATCACTCTAGTTTGCTTATAAGTAATAACCCTGTGCTTCTTTTAGATCATGGATTCTCAGATTTCAAAGCAAGCACTGAGTGAGATTGAGGGACGGCATAAGGATATTGTGCGGCTTGAAAGTAGCATCAAGGAGCTTCACGATATGTTTGTGGACATTGCCATGCTGGTGGAAAACCAGGTAACAGAGCTGCGTGAAGTGGGGATGAAATGTGGAGAGAGAAGTTGCTGGCTGAGATAAACAGGGTTTTTTTAACACACACACACAAACTCTTTTTTTTTTGTTGAAACTACATGAAGAGATTTAATAATCTGGAAGTACAGCCGCACTGATGGAGACTATCCCAGCCTATAAAGCCTACTTATATATTACATCTATATCCT
Organism: Anolis sagrei; assembly: GCF_037176765.1. Taxonomy (NCBI): domain Eukaryota; kingdom Metazoa; phylum Chordata; class Lepidosauria; order Squamata; family Anolidae; genus Anolis; species Anolis sagrei. Next base: position 234,911,303 of record NC_090021.1, read on the forward strand.
GCCTTTTCTCCCATAAGCTCAAGGAAACACTCAAGCACTCTTCCTCCCTGCTTTGTCCTTGCGCAAATCCTGTGAGGTGGTCAAGCTGAGAGAGAGCGAGAGCAATTGGCCAAACATTATGCACTGAACTTTCATCACTAAGTAAGGAGTTCAACCTAAATTTCCCAAGATTAAGAGGGTGGAATCTATGTTTACTGATAAATTTATTTGAGTTCCTTTTCTATTGTGTCACCATTGTGCCCTCACATGGGCCTCTTTTCCATAGTACACTGGCAGAAAAAAGCAGCCCATTTCATTCTGTGCTGCTGTTGAAAGGAAGTGCCTATCCATCAACTGCACTCTGCACATGTTTTGCACATGTTTCTACTGGAGCTTGGAAATATTACTTTTGGGTGGGATTCTAGAAATTGTATTCAGAAAGGTGGCTTTTCCAGAGTGGTTTCCAAATGAAGTAACACAGAGCAGCAGCAGAGCCTCTGATGTGGCCAGTGCTTCCTTGCATTACCTCTGCCCTGTGGGAGGGAGACTTTAGAAAGGGGCCCTCACTTTTAGGATGGCGAGCTCCAGAACAGGCAGTTAAGAACCCAGAAAGATCTTCTGGTGACAAAATATTGGATCAGCTTCAGTGGAAGTAACTGTACTGTGGATGGCTTTGGAAAAAAATAATCATCACTGCATGTTGGCAATGATAGGCCCTGAAATAGCTGTGGTTGCCAAGGGATAAAAGGGCTGCTGCACCATTGCTAAAAAAGTGCTTGGGATGGACTTCTCTGTCTGACCAAATAAGGCAGTTCTTTTGTTCATGGGTTTAGATATTATGCAGAGAGTGCTGTGGGGTGCAGAAACAAAGGGAGAAGAGGTGGGGTTTGGCTGAGAGAGAGGGTGCTGATTGCAGAGAAAAGGAGTTGTCAAATACATTCTGAAAATATAAAACAGTGGTTCTCAACCTGTGAGTCCCCAGATGTTTTGGTATTCAACTCCCAGAAATCCTAACATCTGGTAAACTGGCTGGCATTTCTGGGATTTGTAGGCCAAAACCCCTGGGGACCTACAGGTTGAGAACCACTAATATAAATGATCCCCCCCCCCTTTTTTTAACTGATGTTAACATGGATCCAGCCTAATTTTGATTTTACTGGGTTGGTTGCATAGTAGAGGAACATAGCTGACTGCAGCTATTTAATTAGGACTAATGTAGACAGAAATGGCCCATCATCAAGCAACTTAATATAATGGTGGACTGCTATAGACAGAAATGGGCAATTACTAAGCCGACTTGCATCCCAAAGTAGAGATCTCACTATTTTTTGAGAACTGGATTCATGGCTGATGAGTCTGAGGGTGGCTTATAGCCTGTTTCTGTCTCCAGATAGATTCCTGTCTCTTAGATTTCAGGGGCTGTGTCATTTGCCATGTTCTCCAATAATTGCTGTTATACTATTGAGCTTAAAAAGAAAGAAAGATAACCCTAATATTTTCCCGACTTGACTCGTTCAGTTATGAGGCAGAAACAAACTGTCTAATAGTGTTTAGGCTTTGAAACTGGTCTCTAAGGCCCCATTTCTTGTTTTCTGCTCACAATGCAATGCCGAGGAGGCGACATACAGGTCAAATTACGGTGAGTGCTTCTTTTGAGAATTTAAAGAAGGGCGGGAATGTGGGGTACATTGGTAGGTTAATGTGAATTTTGGTTGGAGGATGGTAGAAGCCAAAGTCCAATACATCCAGAAAAGTTTGAGTTGGGGAAGGCTGTGGAGATGAAATAACTATTTTTGGAAAAGGAGTCATTCTTCAGAAAGAAAGCAAGGGCAGCAAGGATAAATACTTTGATCTTATATAAATAATGCAAATGGTTTGTGTCTCTTTATCGTGATTCTATAGTATACTTCCATAGGAAGTTAACAAAGGAATTTTTCTAGCATTACATGACTTCTGGCAGTTGTTAATTCGATAAGGTTTACTATTATCCACAGCAAGCATGAAAATACTGTATATCCCCAGCAGATGTGGGAGGTCGTGCTGTAATATTTTAAGTTGTATTAAATAAAAGTATCTGTTATTTATCTCTTGTGCAGTCACTATATCTGGAAGTATAATAAAATACAATTTGAGATCGTAGAAGAACAGCTTTATACAGAGAGCAAGCTGGAAGAGGATCTGTTAGGATCCTGGTGACAGAAATGCTCTTAAGACAGTCGTTCTCAAACTGTGAGTCCCCAGGTGTTTTGGCCTACAACTCCCAAAAAACCCAGCCAGTTTAACAGCTGTTAGGATTTCTGGGAGTTGAAGGCCAAAACAACTGGGAGCCCACAGGTTGAAAACCACTGCCCTAAGAGAAGGCCATGGGATGGGACGAGGAAATGCCTAAAGTGGGGATGCTATAGGTGGTGGTTACATCACAAACTTCTTGCTTACTTGAGAGGAGGCAAACTAATAAAAGAGATCAGATATATGATTGGGTGTCTTTTGAACAGAACGAAAGAGCTTTACAGAATTAGGAAAGCTGAAGATATTTCCTCAGTGACCTTTCTCCATATCTAGTAACTATTTTCTAACATGCATTTTTCTCTGTGTGTCTCTTCTCCTTTCTCCAAACTTTCACAGGGAGAAATTATAGATAACATAGAACTCAATGTGATCCACACTGTAGAGCATGTAGAGAAAGCTCGCGAAGAGACCAAAAAGGCCTTGAAATATAAGAGTAGTGCGCGCAAGGTGAGCCTCTCCCATTGACTACCAGCTCTTCGTCATCTGGCTTACACTTTCTGCTTCTGCCTCTCTGTTTTGCTCCTGGCTTTCCTCCTCTTCCCTCTGCAAGGGAGCCATGATTGACCGCATAGAGAACAACATGGACCAATCTGTAGGCTTTGTGGAAAGAGCCGTTGCTGACACCAAAAAGGCTGTAAAGTTTCAGAGTGAAGCCCGAAGGGTGAGAAGAACTCATTGGAGCCTACCCTTCTCCCACCCTCTTCCACACCCCTTGTCCCCGTGTCTTCTGAGTTGCAGCCCTCAAAATGTTTTCTGCAAACCAACACCTCTTGCCCCTCACTACTCCTACCACCTTCATCCCTGTGGATTATTTTTAGATGTTTTTCCATCCTACCCACTTGCAGTATTTTGAGCCATCCCTGTGACCTGTGCAAAACCCAGCCCACTTGTCAAATAAAGATACGCCTACCTGTTCTTTCCCAGTAGCATTCAGGCACCCTATTTCCCTTTTTTTTGTAGCATGAGGAAGTTCTCTTCTTTCACAGCAGTTTTGTTCTCACATTAGAGCCTTGAGGATATATCTTTTTTTAATGTATTAGACTGCAACTCTACTACTTCTGCTTTGAGCTGCCTTATTTTATTATTGTGTTTTCATCTCTGTTTCAGGAGGGGATTTGGGGAGGGGGAAGGTCTTCTGGTTGGGGGTGGGGACCTTTCATGCTGCTCTGATCCACTCATGGGATTCCCTGCCACTGGTTTTACCGCAGTTTGACAGAGAAAAATTTAAACAGCAAAGTGATCTGGAAGCCGGAAAGTTTCCACTGTTGAATTTCCTTTAGCTGCTTAATGTCTTAGGAGTTCCGCAAGGAGAAAAAGGTGACTCAGTGGTGGAAGAGGGTATCTTCCCAGTACTCCCTGTGTTCACCTCATGCCAAGAGTGGCCAAGACCAAGAGCCTTCTTCATCCCCAATACATTTGCATTATTTGTTTTCATATTGCAGGAGACATGGTGGGAAGCAACTTGTATTCATCCAAATATTGTGGGACTGCAATTTTTCTCTGTCCTAACCAGTGCAGCCAATGCTCAAAAAGGGTGGAAATTTCTATCTAGCAATGCGGGCAATACGATTGGGAAATGAGGTGTTTTTGATAAATGAATTGTTATTCCTGAATAAGACTGAAATTAAATCATTCTAGGCCCTCCTGGTGGCACAGCGGGTTAAACTGCTGAGCTGCTGAACTTGCTGACCGAACAGTCGGCGGTTCAAATCCAGGGAGTGGGGTGAGCTCCCGCTGTTAGGCCCAGCTTCTGTCAACCTAGCAGTTCAAAAACATCCAAATGTGAGTAGATCAATAGATACCCCTTCTGTGGGAAGGTAACTACACTCCATGCAATCATGCCAGGCACATGATCTTGGAGGTGTCTACGGACAACACCAGTTCTTCGGCATAGAAATGAAGATAAAGACCACCCTCCAGAGTCAGACATGACTAGACTTAATGTCAAAGAAAACCTTTACCTTTACCTTTTTAAATAATTCTTCTGACTGCTGCCTTTTATGGCAAATTAGAATAAAATGTTTAAACTGAATTTCATATCTTTTCAACTTGCGTATTGAAAAATGATTGTTTTACTTTTAAGAATCTGAGATGACAGTAATATTTAGCTTGGGCAAGTGAAGGAAGATGCAGCCTTCCAGATGCTGTTGAGCTGAATCTCCCAGCAGCTCTAAGCAGTATAATCTGTGCTGCAGCCCAGCAACATGTGAAAGAATGCTGGGAGCTGCAGTCAAACAGTATTTGGATGGCCATAGGATTCCCACCTCATGTGATCCTCAACTAAGCCTTACTAAATACTATGAGACTTGCTTCTCAGTACATGTCCATAGAATTGGATTGGGAATCCCATCTAGGATCCGTGTGCCATAGTTAAATGTTGTATAAGTGGCTATGTTACCTGGTGTTCATCTTCAGGTAGCTCACATATACAGGCCATCACTTGGCATAGCAGACACACTGAGTGGTGAACTTGCAGGTGTTGATTTTCCTTTAAACAGCATAATTCAGAGTGTTTTTGCATAATCAGGGGCCCCCTGTTTCTGTCCCCCACCCTTCCTGGATTTCTGTCAGTTGTTGTTACTCCATGACATAATGCTAAACCTTCCCTTTTCTTTTACTCTTCTAGAAAACAATAATTATCATTGTGATAGTGGTTGTCTTGCTGGGAATTGTAGCTCTCATTATTGGACTTTCAGTAGGTCTGAAACAGTGAACCGTAAGTAGCCTGAGGTGTCACGTGAGGGAGCAGGAGGGCTCTTTCTGGTTCTTTGCTGACTCTTTTCCACTCTCACTGACTCCTTTGCTACTTATCTATCAGAAGGGTTTCTGCATATTTCGGTCTTTGTCAGGTAAATATTACTACTTCAGGAACAGGGTTAACTGTCTGTTTGCAAAGTCTGGATCTGCCTAATCCTTCACTTTTCCCCCCTTTAAGCCAAACTGCATAGTATCCACAGATAAAGTAATGATATGATAGGGGCAGATAGAGATCTCTATTAAACCTCTTAAAGATTATAACTCAGAGAAAAGGACTCTAAGGTAACCTGCTTCATATCCATATTAGCCCCATGTAATGGATTTTTGAAGTTCTATTATTATTATTATTATTATTATTATTATTATTAAAAATCTATTCTCATTCTCTCTCCACTTTTCTCTCTCTTGGTTGAGGGCCAAATAATGGGAAATATTTTGGAAAGGCATGACCTTTTAGAGATCATAACCTTTTGAAAAACCAGGAATCTCCATAGCCTTTTGGAAGTGTGGCCCTTTTAGAGATTAATTGGCATTCACACTATTTGGAATAATCATAACCTTTTGTCAAGTATGATCTCCCCGAGAAGAGTTAAATTCTCATCTGAGTGAATCTTTACCTTAGTGGTAAATATCCACTAGAATACATTCAAGGCAAACTAGGTTTCTCAGTTGTCAGACTGATATTCCTGGTTATCTCTCTGAACTGTTAGGAACAAAGATAGGTCAATGTACAAAATATATAGCAGATCTTCAGAAGTGTTATTTCAGTTGCCCAAAAAAATCTACTCTCCCCTAAAATATATTGCTTTTAAGTCATGTTCTCAAGAGACCAAAATAGTCTTCATTAAAAGTAACATAGTTGATTTACTTACAAATTTTATGTATTCAGCATACAAATACATTTCTTATTGGTTGGTAGTTAAAACAATCTGTTCTCTAAAGCATTCTGTTTTAGTCTCTTCTCTGTTGCATACAGACTAATACTCCTTTCAGTCTAATACATTACTGAACATTGACTCAATAAAGACTGACTATGCACTGCATCATACTGACATTACCAACGGCATACTAACTTCTGACTTCGTAAAGTGTACTGCTTCTGATGCAAACTGGCTTCTAAAATGGAGTCTCAGTCTGAATAGTCCCAGATCTGGTCACATGGTCTGCAGTCCCCCCCACAACCTCAAACAACATAGAGTTTAAAGGAAAACTGCATAGTAAACTACATGGATACAATATAGTAAGCAATCACAATTATATACATAACAACTAGTATAGAAGGTTGCTGTTTCCAATAAAAGAAGAAAGGGACATCAAACTATAGAGTTGGAAGAGACAGCAAGGGCCATCCAATCCAAACCCCATTCTGCCATGCAGGAATACACAAAGCACTCCCAACAGATGGCCATCCAGCCTCTGCTTAAAAGCCTCTAGAGAAGGAGACTTCACCACACTCCCAGGCAGCAGCATATTCCACTATCAAACAGCTCTTACCATCCGGATTTTCTTCCTAATGTTTAGATGGAATCTTTTTTCCCCCTGTAATTTGAATCGATTGTCCCATGTCTTAGTCTCTGGAGCAGGAGGAAACAAGCTTGCTCCATTTTCAATGTAATATCATTTCAAATATTTAAACTTGGCTCTTACGTCACTCTTTAACCTTCTGTTCTTTCTTCTTCAAATATCTCTGAAAAATTAGCCAATGCAGAGATTAATAACATTATATAAGCAACCAAGGTTCCTGCAACTCTAAAGATGTAACCAGATTGACTTATTTATTTATTTATTTACTGTACTTGTATACTGCTTTTCTCAGCCTGTCGGCAACTCTGTTTTTTTAAAGCAACAGTAATAAGAATAAGTCAGTCTGTACTTGGGAGGGTGGAAAGCTAAAATTCTTCTTTTGGTTTCTGATCTATTAACCTGTCCTTCTGGATTTTTCTTCTTCTTTCGTTTTTGCTTCTAAATATTTCGTAGCATTTGGGTTAGAGTGGGAAAGCATTTTTGACCAATTGGAAAGAGGCCACGTTTTGCCAAGGGCTTCGGGGTGTGGTTTATGAAGTTTCAAGAACAACTTTGCTGGCAGTGCCTTTAAAAAAGAGAGACAACTCTAATGCTGGCAGTGTCCCAAGAGTTGACACCTTCCTCAAACATACACATATACAGCTTGTCAGTTCTCCACACACTTGCCATTCTGTGTCTATAACAAGGATAAGAATTATGTTCCCCTCCAGATTTTGGATGGCAAGTTCAGTTGGTCCAAAAACCTCTGAAGGACCACATTATTCCATCCCCATCTGTAGTGCACAAACAAGTCTGCCCTGTGTTTGTAGAGTAATGCTAACAGCACGGCTTTATTGCCTTAACATCCCATCTGAGTTCTAGTGGTGCTACAAGGCCATCTGTGAAGATAAGAAAGGAACAGTGCTATCAACTGAGAATAACCATTGTGCCAACCTTTCCTTTAATCTCACTCTTGGAACAGGTTAATGGCAGTTGATTTTGAACATCCCTCTGTAAAATATTTGTATTCTTGGCTTCTGGCTCTAAACATCATCCTCAGATTGTGAATCATTGCTGCACCTCAAACACCTACCTTTACTCTCTTTTATTGTCTTATGTTGAGGTAGAAAATCTGGTCACCACTAAGATGTCTTGGACCATAGTTCTCTCATCGTCTGGTCATAACTTTTATTAGCCTATAAGAATGATTCAAAAAGTTTGAATGTCATCAGGTTCTCTATATCTGGCCTCTGCACAGTTTGCCTACACTCAGTTTAATAGAGAAAGTAGAATGTGAGTTTATTGTCTTCCCTCAAAACACATTCCCTTTGTTCTCCATCATTCTATAGTAATTTAGTACGTCCTTGTGTGTGAAAAATAACCTTTCCCACTTTGTTGCTTTCCTTTTCCTCCAGATGTTCCCAAGCTGCTCCTGCGTTGATAGCAAGACTTCCCCTCCTGATCCTCTCCACCGTGGTGTGACCTTCCCTTGCCTACCCTCCAGCCTGGCCTCTTGGATTAAGTATGAATGGTTCCCTGCAGAATGAGTTTACTTTCACCAGTGCTTCCTGTGAAAGCTCACTCCTTGGATAAAGCTCTGTAGCTGGAACATCCCATCTACCTTGATGAATCCCCCAAGTCTAGGGATGGCATAGCACTCCAGAGAGGAATCTCCTATCAAATCTGTTCCCTATCCATCCCTTCCATCTTTCCCACTATACTTGGTGCCTCCAAATGAAGCATTTCCTGTTTGAAGTCTACAGCCTTCTGAAACGTTCTACTGTACAGTTGAATGAACCTTAAAGGGAACTGTGGAGTTACAAACCTACCTCACTGCCTTGTTTTCAGTGGTGCCTTTTTCATTTTGAACCATGATGTCTAAGAAATGCCAGACATTGTTACTTATAAAAATGTTTAATATTATTGGGTAGGAGTCAAAGTGGTTCCTACCATATAATTCCAAACAGCTATCCAGCTGTATACTTTGGCTAGTCTTTGAAGGATGGAGCAGATTTTTCAAGCCCTACATTGCTTGCAAGTTGCAGCTCTTATCTCATTGGCAGTCCTTCAGCACACTTTGCTCACGAAGTGCCTAAAAAGAGGTTAGGGCAAAGAACTATGTTGAATACCTAATACAGCAAGATTTTTACACAAAGTTTGAATCGCGCCATCTCAAGGAGAGTGATTATTTTAGGATCTAATACACTCCCAATGTGAAAATGCCAATATATCCAGGATTTCTAGATCATGGTCACAGTTGCATTTTGCTGAAGGGATGTAGCATTAGCATTAAAATCCTCCAGATCTGAGCTCTTTATGTTCCTTTTTTTTGTTTCAGCTTTGTGCTTCACAATAAAGTTTCCATACTTTGGGCACTTAGAACTGGTCTGTGAGGAAAGGGAAAGCTGTCACAAGATGCCCATAGCTGAAGACACTCTTTAGAGTGATGTGTTGCCTGTAAATTTGATAGCTCACTTCACTTGTTTTGAATGCAATTCAATTTCTGTGTGGATGCAATTATTTCCTAATTGAACATTTAATTTTACTTGAGTGAGTAAAAACATGATGCCATGTTTTCCCTCCTTATGTAATTACATTTGTTTGAGTTTGTCTGATGACATAAGGATTGTGATTAATCAAAGGCATTGTTTGCTTTGAGATGTTGGTTTTTTTTTTTTTTTGGTTTTTTACTGTGGGTTTCTACCTCCTATGAAAAGAAGTGTTGAATGCACCCTGCCCATAATAGCTGTTTGCAATCTGGCAACTTGGTTACAGAACAGGGAAAAGCTGGTTTGGAGAAAAACATGGAGCTACTTGATAAGGAAGGACAGCTAAGAAATATGCCTTCCTGACATCTCAGTTCCAAGCCCTCCTGTTGGATAAAAGTTTTGTTGAAAAATAATTTTATCTATGTTAAGAGTTGCAATTTTTTTATTCACATGATAAAAAAATTCCATTTGAGCTTTGTTTCCAAATAATGAGTTTTAAATTTATTTCTATGAGTAACTTAGTTATTATTACTACAGCTTGTAAACGCTTTGGTCCTGTTGCTGCTTTGCTTTCAGCTGGACCTTGTCCTACACAGGCATTGTTCATGATAGCTAGAGGGCTGGTTTGCATATTTGTGATATGTAAAATTGGCTAGGAGTATATCATGCGTGAAGAAACAAGTTTGACCAAGCCAAGCTGTAGTGTAAGAGCAAGTGCCAGATTTTTCTCTTCAGTCTTGTCATATATACAATGATAGCATGATGACTCCACTTTGACTGCCATGGTTCCATGCTGAGCTTTGGAGTTTAGGGAGGATTATTTAGAATTATCAGATGGAGAAGGTATGCCTCCTCAAGCTACAAATTCTATGACTCCACAGCATGCAAACGTGGTAATTAAAGTGGAAGCATAGCTTTATAATTGTATAGTGTTAAGAGGGTCCAGTAAATTCACTGCATGGAAGTCTAACTCAGGGCTTAGTAGTAGTAATATTTATACCGATATTTTTAAGGGCAGGTGCACTCAAAATTATTTTAGATTTACTCAGATTATTGGTTGGAAAGATAACCTTAGTTGATCTCATCTATGTGAGGTAACAGCACTTTGAGTGGAATTTAAGGGTTTATTTTCTGGGAAATATGACCCCCTTCTTAGTCACTAGCACATCCTTCTTGGAGCACCTATTTCACACAATACACCATTCACACCCTTGTTGTGCCGTTTTCTAAATATTCCTCATGTGTTCCTTTGTAAGAAGCATTTGGATCGCCCCCAAAAGTGAGCGCACAGACGGAGCTAGGAGGAGGATGTCATTTCCTCTAGGCTTTGATGTCTGAAACTTGCAGGGTGGTGGTTGAAGCAATGCTTGGAATGACCAGCCTTAATAGCCATCTGATTTATCTGGACAGCAGCAAATTAGGTTCTGTCAATGCTTTTTAATTTTTAAAATGTAAAAATAAATGAATTTATTTAAACATAAAACATGTGGCATGCATGGTGAACCTCTGGACTGGGTGTTGGCAGTACAAGCAACTGTGCCTCTATTGTTTGGGCTCCTTTATTTCCTTGGTGTGATAAACATTATTTTTGGACAATGCCCAAGTTCTGGGTGATGTCCAACACTCAGAATTGAGAGCATTGTAGTCCAAACATAATGCTTCTGTGTATACTTTTGTGATATCCTTGCAGCCTATGTGGTGGAGGGGAGGGGAACATTACTGGTACAAACTTAAATGGATTGAGTTCTGTGTAAGCACATTTAGAGCACCAAACAGCACTGGAATCCTTTCTCCCACAGCTCTTTGGATAAGGTTCTATTTTAATGGGGGCTTGTATATGTGGAGATTGTTTTGAAAATCTACCTAATTCATCTGAAGAAATTTTACAAGAATCGAAAAAAATGTACTGAGCATGTGTATACTTTTGTTGGAAAATGCAATTTCTCAAGCCCTGTCCTTAAGTGATTTGATACATTCTGATAGTTTTGATCTGTCCATCATATTCTACTCCTAGCCAACAATGTGCTGCTACCTAAACATTTTCAACCTTTTCGAAACAAGCTGCACATGTCATTGTTCTGATACTAGTATCTCTGGCATGCTTTCTTCATAAATTGTCAAGAACTCTTCAGGAACCAAAATAGTACTTTGCTGCTATGTGAAACTAAAGAACTGAGGAGACAGGTACCTTCTAGAATATTCTGGTGTCATCTACATCTGTGAAAGAAGAACCCATAATTTCCTCTCGTTCTTGTAGATGAGATCCCAGCCTTCTAGTCCACAACGTGTTCCTATTACCTGCAAAAGCCCTGCCCCCTTTTCCCTCCCTCTTTGCACTAGCCTCATTTTGCTTGAATAAGTCTGGGTATATTTGCTTTTAATTTTTACTTTCACTGAGCAGAAGAAGATCATGATCATGATATGCTGCATCATTCTTGTCATCATCCTGGCCTCTACTATTGGGAGCTTCTTTACCTGAGCACCCATCCCTTGCCCCTCGCCACTTGCCTCAGGTGAGTTGCCAATAGAAACAGGATCTCATTGTTAATTGGAGTAATTTTCAATCTATCAGCACATTGCCGTTTGTTGTACAATTTTCCAACTGGACTAGCACAGATCTAACAGTGCTGCTGCAGAATGTCTCACCAGACCACACAAAAACACATCATGCTGCCATCAGATCTGGAAAGCATTAAATGGAAAAAAGATGTCAACCTAGCAATAAGCCTTTGCAATCCAGTGGGGTGAGAACAGAAGAAGCACTAGTTGAAATTTACAGAAAATTAAGATGAGAATGAGTTGAGAGATTAACAATTGTTTAAAGACAACGTTTCATCAATGTTGTCTGCTATTGTTTATTGCTTTCCTTTTCTGTTACCTTCTCACTAATTTACTTTTTCTTTTCAGAATGGATCTGCAAGATGGCTTTTTTCTTTCATGCCTCCCCAGGTCCTACAGTCTGCAGTGCTTCCTCTTTTTATGGACATATCATCACCTTTCAGAATGTTTTAGCTAAATACCTGGCACCTGGGGTATCAAAAGCAAAAGCCAGAACAAGGCCCAAGCTTAGAATACTGGCATGGAGTATACAAGAGCAAGTGTGAAGATTACTGGAGCACCGGGGCCTTGTTCCTAGCTTCTTCCTTTAGCCAAACTCAGTTTTTATTGGTTCTTTAGAAATATCCAATTGGCCTTGGCTTTCAATTGTGCTGGATCCTTCTGCCCAGTGGTAACCTCTGCAGTGAAATGGAAACATTTGGGGAGAGGTCTTAACAGTTTTTTGTGTAACTCCTCTAAAGATAGTTAGATCACGGATCACTTGCTCTCCCACGATTTTAAGGTGTTTTCCCTAGCCATGCTTTCTCTTCTTGCTCAAAAAAAGTCAAAGGAAAAAAATTAATAGCTCTTCTTAATATCTCCAAAGGTTTATGTGTGGAGTTGTGTATGGAGAGACAGAGTTTCCTCAGCAGTTGACTAATGTTGCTACATAAGCCCCATCACTCTTCTGGTCTCTCTCTGTGTGTATACATATACATACACACACACATATATGCCAAATCTATTTTTTTCAATCTATTACAAAGAATTCTTCAGGCTCTATCTGCAGGCACCTCTAGTGGATCCATGGGCCTATTCTACCAATATTTTTTGTCCATTTCTCACAGTTGTATTAATATGTATAACTTATTATATAGGCCCCACAATATATTTTTATGTATATAACCAGTGTTCTGGGCAAGGGAACTTGTCACTTATTTTAACAACCTAAGCTGTATTTACTCAAGCGTATGTGTTTCCTGCCCCGTGGTATTTCCATTAGCTCCTTCTCCAGCTTGGGAAAACCCTCATGTTGTTTTCCCTGTAAAAATAATTATCACCTGGCAGAGGAAGGGAGATCTCTGCAACTGCATGATGACCTGTCATTCCTTGTAAAAATTCAAAAGTCCCAGCCACTAGTGTGTGAAATGGGAACATGGTATTTTGTGTTGAAGAAGAGCTTATTCAAAGCTTTAAATTGTGGCTCATGTAAGCTACTTTGTTAGTATCGAGAAGGCATGGGTGTTAAAGGAATTTTCCTGAATAAAGAATACACTTGATTGAATTGGTATCCGTAGTGTTAGATTAAGTAAGAAGTAAGTAAGAAACTGTTCTAATACTGTAGTACATGATGAATCCTTATTTCTAGCAGGAATTCACATGATGCTCAGGGTTTGTTCTCAGTGCTGCACAAAAAAATGAATTAAGCTCCTTTCTAGTTACAGCCTTCTTACTCCTTTTCTATCAGGATACATAATTATATACACTGCTGCCTTCTTCCAAAAGATGGCACCCAAGGCAGTTTTACAAGAACAGATGCAAATCTGTACTACTCCCCAATGTAGGTCCACTCTTTCTACATTCTGCTTCTGTGCTAGCCCAGAAGCACATAATTGAATTTCAGTACTAATGCACTGAAGTTAAGCACTGCAGACAAATCAATGCTACATATACCTTGTGAGATAGTATACTTTGTGCAATAACCACTCTAAATACTGATACTTTAAAGTAAAGTACAGAAAAAGAAAACCAAAAAGGCCAACATCATAGGATCTAGGCATTAAACTTGTCAACTAAATTCTGTGTTTTCCAGATTCTTGATTCACTACAAAATCACAGCTCTGATCTAAGGCACAGCAATCTAAATGGCAATCACTGGAATGCACAAGTGCAGTACTAAAAAGTACACCCGGTTTATTTAACCCAGATCCATGTAATTTCAACTCCATATTGGCAAAATCTGCAAGCTCCGTGTTATAGGCCACTCATTATTGACAGGAACCAGGGAGAGAAGATACAGAACATGTAAAAAGTTTCCAAGCAAAAAGTAACATTCTGCAGTGGTATATTAAGTGAGGTTCACACAACCCCATTTATACTCTATCAGGAAGAAAGAATTTCCCCCAGTAACGGCCCTTCTGCTGCAAGTCATAGGGGCTGAGGTATTTCCTTATCCCCAGCATGTTGGCCATGGCAATGCGTTCAAAAGTCCATGGATTCTGGTTGTTGCGTCGCCTCTCCTCCTCTTTCTCATGCATCTCTTGTATGGATTGCTTGCTGACAGCTTGGGCTGGGAAGGGCAATTTCTGCGCCACCTGAGTTAGAAAGCGCTTCACCTCATCAAATTCGCAGTGCCCTCCGACTTCCACTATGAGACGGCCCGCTCTCACTGCTGTCACATAGTGATCTATTGCACCTTTGCCACCACCCATCCTCTGTCCTAGCCCTTTCCGGGTGATGGGCTTATAAGGAGGTGGGACTCTCCACACAGCAAACATTGTCTTGGGATTTAGGTGCCGGTTGATAGTCAGGCGCATCATTTCAAAGTGACCCCAACGGAGGTATCCACCACCCATAGCCTGCAGACAGGAGAGGAAAACATATTATTTGTAGTCAACATAAGGAAAGATGTTACACTTGAACAAACCTGCCGAAGCCACAAGGAAACACCTTTTAATCTGTCCACACCCTTTTCTAACACCACAGTATAATTTTATTCCACATCACTGAAAAGCTACAAGATGGATCTTTACACTCACCAGGATACCATATTGCCCTTCAGTGAATTCTGTGGCTTCTGTTGATGGACCACGGATATCATTTAAATTCTTGCGCTCTCGCCTGACTTTGGGCACAGCTGGGGCTTTATCAACAAATTTCAGTTTGGGTTTCTCAGGAATGGTGATACCTAGGAGGAATAGAATCATACAGTCTTCTTCCCAGAATAGCAAGTCTAATAGCAAACATAGAGAAGCATTACTGGAGGAACTGGCTCTGAAACCACTTCAAGTTGTATGTATGTGCCTCCAAGTTGTCTGTTGACTTTTGGCGAACCCATAAATTTCATATCATTTTCTTAGGTTATGACAACTCAATACTTACATTTGGCTTAATACTTAAGGAAAACTCTGGATGACTTAAAATATCACATTTCTAGCTACAGAATATTTCACTGATTTGTTCCTGTTTGAATCTTGTGTCTATCCTTTCACAGTTTCTGTGTAGAGATTTCTTATCTGAAGAAAACTTTTAGAGAAGGGAGCAGATATCATCAATATGTTAATTTCAATAAGTGGCTCTCCAGAGGTTGCAGGCTGCAGCCATGACCCTGGCTAATGTAGCCAATAGTGAGGGATCATAGGAGTTGCAGTACAAAAATATTGCAAGGCCAAACTTGCCTATTTATGATCTAGAGCTGTGATTCTCAACCTGTGGGTCCCTAGGTGTTTTGGCCTGCATCTCCCAGAAATCTCAGCCAGTTAACCAGCTGTTAGGATTTTTGGGAGTTGCAAGGCCAAAACATCTGGGGACCCACAGGTTGAGAACCACTGATCTAGAGGCTGATGGCAAAGGGTACTAGAATCTAAGAGCAAGTGGTAAAAACAGCTTCTTCCAGTATGTCACAGAGAAAAGAGCTCTTGAAGTATGTTCAAGAAATGTATATTTGACCTTGCTTCCTTCTTAGAGCAACTAAAAAGACTAAGGATTTGTGCATCTATGTACAAGTCTACACGTCTGATTAAGGCAATATAAACTGACCCTAATTTGAAAGCTTATTTCTCAGACTTCAATGAATCATCACTTCTTAACCTAGCAGAAGGGATTATGAAGCCCTCCAGATCTTATAGAACTGAAACATCTAGCACTCTTTAAAAACAATACAATAATTAAAATGATGAACAATTTTAACAAATATAAACTTATTAGTCTTTCAATGGGAATTGCAGGCCTGCTTTTAGCTGATGAGATATGATTGTTGTTGTTTTGTGCTTTCAAGTCGTTTCAGACTTAGATTGACCCTGAGTGAGGGCTGAGTAAATGATCTTGGAGGGCTGTATCCATCCCTCGGGCCTTAGTTTGAGGACCCCTGCCTCAGAGCAACATACAATTCCAATATATATAACTTATAGCTGAATACTGTTAAAACTTGTATAATTCACCCCATCCTCATTTTTTTTAAAAGAAAACTCATTTTATGCCCACATAAACATTGTTTCTCAACATACCACTGTAATCTGGAGGAAGGACAAATTTCTTCAAACCAGCAGTGAGAATTTTGCTGCCACTGGAATCTAAAGAGAAATATAAGGAAGATAAAATACTTGAAGTTGATGCTAAGCAAAAAGTGAACCACCACAAAATCACTGACAAGGACACTGTCTCTCTAATGTACCAATTTATGATAAAATCATAGCTTTCTACATTTGGAAGAGGAGCTGCCTGCAAGAAGGAATACTGCTTTTATATCTTTGGCAATTTTTGCTCTAAAAAGATGCTGAGAAATGCAGACTACCAAGAAATAGCTAAAGGATAAGGAAAAGGGTACTCACAGGATAAAAAAATAACTTTTCTTTCCAAAAACAAAGAAAGTTTAGCTTCAGCAATTAACAGAAATTAAGAATTGATACGAAGATTACCTATTTTACTGTTGCAGCCCAATTACACAGGGGAACTTGCTGAAGATAAAGGATTTCTGCATCACTGCTGTTAATATGTAGAAATAACATGTTGTAAGGCCCCCTGGTGGCGTAGTGGGTTAAACCGGTGAGCTGCTGAACTTACTGACCAAAAGATTGACAGTTTGAATCCGGGGAGCAGAGTGAGCTCCCACTGTCAGGCCCAGCTTCTGCTAACCTAGCAGTTCGAAAACATGCAAATGTGAGTAGATCAATGGGTACCGCTTCAGCGGGAAGGTAATGGCGCTCAATGCAGTCATGCTGGCCATGTGACCTTGGAGGTGTCTACGGACAGCGCCGGCTCTTCGGCTTAGAAATGGAGATGAGCACCACACCCCAGAGTCGGACACAATTGGATTTCATGTCAGGGGAAAACCTTTACCTATGGTCAAAGTGCAGTGTTTCAACTTGGTTCCTTAAGTGCCATATTGAGGGGCAGGGGTGGAAAAGAAATGGAGATGAACACCACCCCCCAGAGTCAAACACGACTAGACTTAATGTCAGTGGAAACCTTTACCTTTAAGCATGCTTTACATCAAGCATGGAATTAGATGATGTTTCTCACTCTTTAGCACAGGGTTCCTCAAACCTTTTAAACAGAGGGCCAGGTCACAGTCCCTCAAACAGTTGGAGGGCCGGATTATAATTTGAAAAATGCATGAATGAATTCCTGTGCACACTGCACATATCTTATTTGCAGTGCAAAAAAAAAAAACACTTAAAAACAATCCAATAATTAAAATGAAGAACAATGTTAACAAATATAAACTTATTCGTATTTCAATGGGAAGCGTGGGCCTGCTTTTGGCTGATGAGACAGGATTGTTGTTGTGTACTTTCAAGTCGTTTCAGACTTAGTTTGACCCTGAGCAAGGGCTGGATAAATGACCTTGGAGGGCAGTATCCGTAGTTTGAGGACCCCTGTTTTAGCACATAACTACAGGCAGTCCCCAGGTTACAGACAAAAAAGGTTCTGTAGGTTTGTTCTTAAAGTTGAATTTGTATGTAAGTGGGAAGTGATGCATTTTAAGTGTAACTCCATTCCATATGTGTGTGTTGGATAGCATAGGGGTGAACATAGGGGTGAACACTCCCGTGGTGTTTGTTTTGCTGTCTGTGCCCCTGTTCAGAAGATTTCACAGCACTTTCTATCTCTAGAATAATTGGATTTTGAAAAAAAGGTTTGTTGTGGAAACAAGGATTGGTGATAATGCTTCGGTGGAGGCTCCTTTTCCCCATGATGACTCTTCCAGGAGTGGATTTTCCTCCTGAGGGGTAGATTTCTCTCGTTTCCTGTTGTCTCACCCTCATTCTTAAGTATAAATTGGATGTAAGTCGGGTATATGTAACTCGGGGACTGCCTGCCTTCCCTGAAACCCCGAGCCAGGAAGGCTCCAGAGAGGGAAGTAGGAAGCAAAGCGGTGCAATGCTGGGCGTCCCTTATACGGAATTCCAAAATAGTCCCAGGCATTTCGCGTAAGGGACACTCACCCTATTCCAGGAGAAAGAGAAAAGCTTGAAAGCAAAGAGAGGGGGTGCCCTAAAATGGTACGCTGGCACTTTAAATGCCCCCTCCCCTCACCGACCTGCTGGAGCCCCGGCGAAGGCGAGCCGAGGGAGACCGAGCCGCCTCCACATGGCGAAGCTGGGCCAGGCAATGCCCGGTCGGCCCCGGGATCAGCAGGCCCCACCAGGCGTGGAACAGGCGGCCGAAGAGCGGAAGGCCCTGGAGCGCCCTTCCCAGCGAGGTGCACCGCCTTCCTCCGCCCGGGTGGCAGCACTTCCGGGAAGGAGGGAGTGTGCGAGTGCAAGGAAACAATAGCCAGGACGATTGGTTCCGGAGAATAAATGACCCCCCTCCCCACCACCACGAAGTAAAGGAACGCCAATAATGTATAATATTATAATGTAATACAATATAATAATAATATGATATTATAATTATATATTTTATATTACATGTAATATTACTAATAATATTACAATATAATGGAATAGTACAATATAGTGAGGGTGTCTTGGACTGCGAGAAGATCCAACCAGTCCATCCTCCAGGAAATAAAGCCCGACTGCTCACTGGAGGGAAGGATACTAGAGACAAAGTTGAAGTACTTTGGCCACATCATGAGGAGACAGCAAAGCCTAGAGAAGACAATTATGCTGGGGAAAGTGGAAGGTAAAAGGAAGAGGGGCCGACCAAGGGCAAGATGGATGGATGGCATCCTTGAAGTGACTGGACTGACCTTGAAGGAGCTGGGGGTGGTGACGGCCGACAGGGAGCTCTGGCGTGGGCTGGTCCATGAGGTCACGAAGAGTCGGAGACGACTGAACGAATGAACAACAAACAATATAGTGAAGTATAGCGCTGATATTGTACTGTGCTAATGGTATAATGTGTATATGTGTGTGTGTGTATATATATATATAATATTGTAAATATTGTAAGATAATATATATTTATATATTGTAAGCCGCTCTGGGTCCCCTGAGATTATTTATTTATTTGCGACATTTATTTATTTATTATTTATTTATTTGCGACAGGTGTCATATAAATGTCACAAATAAATAAATAATCAGGGTGTGTGTGGGTGCAGATGAGGTTTTTGCACAATAATTATGTGAACTCAATAGGTCTTAATTCTAGGTCAATGTGTATTGCATGCCCATCAACAGTTCACAGATTAAACCCAGGACACGTAAGGTCAATCAGCATCAGAGTATGGTGAAGGCAGGGAAAGTTAGTAATAAGGAAATAGAGACAAACTGTTGCAGAAGTTTGCTTTTCCTTGAACCTACAGGGAAGGGGAAGGAGGTGAGTGAAGCTGAGACATTTTAAAGGGATTTCAAAAAAAGAGATGATAAGAGTATTAAATGGAGCTATCCTTGTCAAATTTGGACAGGCAAAAAACATGGTATCAGAGTGCACGTTGCAAAAAAAAAAAATCCATGTTATTTATCTGCTTTCCCTTATATCACAATCCCTAAATCATCTCAATTCAAAATTTGGTGTGATTATGTATTTACTTCAGGAAGTGTGGGAGCTTCACAGATGGCCAAAAACAATATGGACATGACAGGAGGTCTGATTCAGTTTTGAAAAACAAGTATTTTTAAAAGGTTAACAAAATTGAACCACCATTTCTAAGATCTTTCAGAAATTTTTTGTTCACCCTTCCGTCCTCCCTTTCACTCTTTTACCCCTTCCTTCCGTCCTTCTGTCCATCCACCCTCCTCTGCACCCCACCCCCACCCCCAAAGGCAATCTGATGCTTTGGTCTCAGGGGCTGTGGAAGCAGCTTTGGAGGAGCGGATGCATGTTTAGGGCCACACTTTGCTCATCCCTGGATTAAAGGAACGTAAGGGGAAAACAGGCTGAACTTGCATAGCAGCAACTGTAGAGTTAGATGCTAGTTTCCTGCTAATCCAAGTGAAAGATTAACCTAAGGCCCATCTACACAGCCCTATATCCCAGAATATCAAGGCAGAAAATCCCACAATATCAACTTTGAATTGAGTTATCTGAGTCCACACTCAGATAATGTGGGATTTCCCTCCTTGATAATCTGGGATATAGGGCTGTATGGAAGTGCCCCTAGAGATCTTGGAATTACTCTCAAGTAGGAGCTAGTGTAAATGAGAGGTGGAGGCGGAGGTATGTGGAATATTGCTTTATACTGTTTTGCTATATATCGGGGTGGAGATCTTGTAGCCCTTCAGACATTGTTGGAATGCTTGTTACATCATTCTTTATTCATGGCAATATTGGCTGAGGTTAATGGAAGTTGTAATGTAACAACATCTGGAAGGCATCATGATGTCCACTTGTCTCATGTATAAAATGAGGAGCATCCCCATTGTGTGAATATAAAGACAAGCAGTACTTTGTTGACAGTGACACTAATTGACACATCACTCCAATTAATCATTTATTATTAACTTTCTGGATCTTCAAGGTAACACACAGTGGAGATATACTTTGGTATATTTTCTAGATACATCTTTGAACATTTGTCCTTTGTCCTCTAGAGAACTGGTTTATCAGTATGTGTTGAATATGGCCAGAATGTGCTCATTATCTGTAGGCTTGTAGCTGCCAACACCTGGAAAAAATGAGATATATGTTGGAAATTGAATGATATGTCACAGAATGATTATTTCATCTTAGCTCAACCTAAGTGAATAATTATAATAACAAAACTTTATTTGTAGACCACCCAATCTCCCCAAATAGACTCAAGAGGAGAGGAACATTTTTATATTAAATGAGTGCCACTGCTCAATTGACTTACGACCTCATCACACTAGAGCAGCATTTCTCAACCTGGTGGTTGCTACACCTGGAGGGTTTGAATGGCCTAAGACCATCAGAAAACACAGGAACTGCTTTGCCAGAGAAGGCTGAAGATCTCTTTGTCTGTTCTTCTCTTCATTTTTGGGGGAGAATCCTTCCACCAAAAGCCCTCCTCCACTGTGATTTGCCGGGCTCTCAACAGGCCTTTTAGCCAAGGGGAGGGCTGTTTCTGAGACTCTTAAGTAGATAGGGTAGAGCAGGCGTGCTTTACATATGGCAGTGTGGTGCACATGCACGGGTGAGGGAGAGCATGCGCCAGCGGTCAAGTCCCTTCAAGCACCATGTGAGACTGAGAGTAACCCTACAGCATCAGGAGGAGGAGTAGCAGCAGCAGAAGCAGCTTAGGTAAATCCATCTTTCCTTTTGTATTTTTTATTAATGCTCTCATTAGAAAATGCATAAGGATGTGGGTGAACTACAACTCCCAAAATCGTGGGTTAGTCCTCCCCTAAGCCTGCCAGTATTCAAAGTTAGCCACGTTGGGTCTGTGTGCCAAGTTTGGTCCAGATCCATCATTATTTGAGTCCACAATGCTCTCTGGATGTATGTGAACTACAACTCCAGAAACTCAAGGTCAATGCCCACCAAACCCTTCCAGTATTTTCTGTTGTCATGGGAATTCTGTGTGTCAAGTTTGGTTCAGTTTTCCATCATTGGTGGAGTTCAGAATGCTCTTTGATTGTAGGTGAACTTCAAATCCCAGCAACTACAACTTCAAAATCAACCCCCCCCCCCCCCGCCCGAACCCTACCAGTATTCAGATTTGAGTGTATTGGGTATTTGTGCCAAATTTGGTCCAGTGAATGAAGATACATCCTGCATGTCAGATATTTACATTACAATTCATAACAGTAGCAAAATTACAGTTATGAAGTAGCAACAAAAATCATTCTATAGTTGGGGATGACCACAACATGAGGAACTGTATTAAGGGGTTGTGGCATTAGGAGGGTTGAGAACCACTGTACTAGAGCATCTATCCACTTTAAATCTGGTTGCCGCCTCCTGCAGAATTCTGGGATTTGTAGTTTAAGGAGGGACCGTTAAGCTGCTCCGTCCTGCACCTCCCTAAACTACAAATCCCAGAATTCTGCAAGAGGCAGCAACCGAATTTAAAGTGGATAGATGCTCTAGTGTGAGGAAGTCCTGTGTCAGATTTATTTCACTGAAATCAGAAACAGAAAGCTTACCACTACATTACACTTAGATGAACATTTTATTATCCCACTTTGGCTACACAGCATTTGATGTTCATTTCTTGCCTCACTGTTTTACCCATAACATCATCTTGAATTTCCTATCTGACCATAATGCTGGGCTCTTGCTTTCTTTTGGATAATCATGTTTTTTGGAAACTCTCAGTAAGGCCTAAATCCACCAGTCAAAAGCAGTTCTTTGGAACTTCTTATCTTATTCCTTATTCACCTCTCAGTTTAATAGATAAAAATATATAATGTCTTTAATTGCAGTTTTGGAATGGTGTATCTGAATGTGCAGACACAGCCCTACTGTTTTGCTCTTCTTATTCGCTTGTGATATACCTTTTTTAACAAATCAAACACAATAAATAGAGAAGAAACTATATTTTCTGGTGAATTTAGTCCTCTGTAATTCCCAATAGCCATTGTTCATCTTCCCTAGATTACAAATACTCCATATCTGAAGGTTTTATACCTTGATCAAGAGGTGTTTTGCCACTGAAGAACTCCCAGTAGGTCTTCTCATTGTTGTTGGCTTCAACACCATTGATAGAGACAACCATGGGACCCCAGGAAGTCTGCTCAGTTTGAAAGCTGTGAGATTCAAAGAATGCAAAATGTGTAAGAATGATGGTAAAAAAAATATATAGATAGACCATGAAGGAGAAGATATGTAAACACAGATACAGCAAGACTCACTCAAAAATCTAAAAGGAAAAAGAAAAATGCAACATTGAAAAAGTGACAGAGAAAGGTGAAAATAACTTAGCAGAATTGAAATAGAATATCCAGGTTTCTCTAAACTATATAAGTTTAATGCAACTTGCGAAGGGACATTTCAGTGGTTCTTTATTTGCTTTTTGTAAAAAAAATCTATAAATAAATTATCACAATTTGCATTCCAAGCTTTAAACTTCCCTCATTTACCTGAATTTACTTGGTTCTGCACTTTGAGCCGCTTCCAAGACAGCAAGTAGTACGGAGCCCTTTGGCACCTCCACCGTTATGGAAAATGTGAAGTAGGTTCCTACTCGGTCATTGCTAATGGTGTACTGAACCGAAATGGTGGAAACTGTGCAAAAGAAAAAAATCCAGGTGATGTGACATATTATGCCTCCCCTTCATATTTTAAGGGCTATCCAGTATTTGCCCCATCTCTCTATGTTGAGACAGACTGACATGGTTGTCTGTGTATGCACTTTCTAGTTGCCTCTCAATTTATACTGTCCCTATTAATTTCATTGGCTTTTCTTACACAACGAATATCCACAGATGGTCTCTAACTGCATTTCATGTACGTTGCACCCACCCTTTCTTCCACAGAGAATGATGCTTTCAATAGGAGACAGTGGCTGTGCTAGCTGGGGGTGGGGGCGGATTCTGTGTATTATAGTTCAAACAGTAACGTTTTCAAACTCCACTGAATTGTGATCATCCCATCGCATTCCCAAGTCATTGCCATGGATCTAAATACAGCACAGCACTTGTTCCTGACCAGTTCTTGGTGTTTTTTTAAATCTTGTGGGTCTCCTTAGAAATAACTCCAAAGACATTCATGTGGAAGAAATATCATTAGGAAATTGTTTATCACATGCTCAACCCCAGCAAGAAAGTGCTACCTTTTACATTTGGTTGACTAATTCATGAGGTTTATGGGAAGGATCGGTTTTCCTTCATGGCATTGAACTGAGACATTGGTGGAAAGAGATAAATATGTCAGGCATCAGCTAAAATGTAGAACAAAGGTAGCTATTATGTGGCCTTCCAGATATTGTTGCGCTGCAACTCCAAACATTCTTTGCCATTGGCTAAGTTAACTAGGGCTGATGAGAAGTGTAGTCAAACAATATCTGGTGGGCTGCAGGATTTCCCACTCATAGTGTAGGAAATCAATCGGGTGGAAGTAAAAAAGATGACAACCCTGCTTAACTTTTAATGTCAGCTTCAGCAACTCTGTTGAAAGACAGAATACAGATTTTTGGTCTGGCTGTTTCCCGCAAGATGAACCTTTACCAAGAAACTTCTTGTTCTAGTATTTCTTGAAAGAACAGAGAAATTGCCCGATGCCATACACCTTGAAAGAGAGAACCTCATGAGGATGAAGACTTACCATCTTCTGGGGAGCAAACAAAGCCCTTTACATCCAAGTATGTTTTGCCCACCAGAGAAGGTAGGATCTGAGAAGCAGCTCCAGGGGTATTAAAGGTTCCCAGGTAGACCTCGTCCAACATTTTGTCTAGCGTCTTACTACAGCTCCATGCTCCGCTGGGATAGAACTCAGAAGTAACACTGAGGGCCTATAAAGCAGTAATGGAAGCAAACTTGCATGATATAGATTGAGAACAAGATGCAGAGGGTGGAGGAGACTCTTGGGGTTGTCCCCTTCAGTGATCAGTGTAAGGAGGCACATACCTGCATTGCTAGGCCAGTGCTATAGATGTTACCAATGATGCCACTGCTCTTCTGTTCACCAAGGATTTGCTTTGTGAGGTGGGCCAAGGCATCCTGAATGGTTCCCACAAGCTTGTTCTGCTGAGTTGCGATCATTCCATCATACACACAGTCCAGTGCCAAACTTGCTACGGCTGCAGTATCTGCATATTGCAACATCATTTCATAGTTCAAAGATAGGCAAGTATACTCTTCAGAGGGTTTTTGGACAGCAGCTTCCATAATCCGATGGGATTTGTATGCCAAAAAACTTTGGGAGAGTCACAATTGTCCCCCTTTACTGAATCCTTAGCCACCACCAGATAGGTAGGGAGTGCAAGAAGAGTGCCACTATCTGGTGCTGCATGTGGGAAATCACACCATAGTACCCCACATTTCCCAGGTGTGAACTGGAACACAAGTTGCTATGCTATACAAGAGTGTAGTCAAGATGGCAAAATTTATTAATGAAGAAGTACAATCAAGCTAGGAGAGGCTACAGCAGTTTGCTTTTGCCTGAGTTTATCAGAAAGGGCAAAAGCCTGTCCCCTTCTCATCAGCTTACTGTATTAATTGAGTGCAACTATTTTTGCACTTTGAGCTCACTTTGCAGCAATGGAAGTAACCTGAGGAGGGAAAGTAGGAGAACAAAACTGGGACATTTGAAAAGCAGATGAAAAAGTGATAGTGAACATCCTCCTTCACTCCCAAAATGGTATCAAGGATATAGATGTGTGGAGGTGTTTGTAAACTCTGCATGCAGTCTTTAGTGCTTTGGAAGAAGGGTGAAATTAAATTGTAATTTAAAATAAGGTGTATAATTCAAGTGCCATTCTCTTACCGACAGAGAAATGGCCTGAACTCTGGAAGCCATTAGACAGTCCTGCCTTGGCAAGGATGATAGCTGCCATTTCGACATCCGGGCTGTTTTCTACACACAGGGCCAGACAATCCAGTGCCAGCTGGTAGTAAGTTGTCTTGGGGGCATCATGGCTATCTGCAAAGCAACCAGGAGTTATTGGGTCCTTGCTTCTTCTTATAATCAACACAGAGCTTCTATTTCCAACCTAATGCCAAGTCCTGGAGCAATGGTTCTCAAGCTTTAGTCCTCCAGGAGTTTGGGGCTTCAGTTCGCAAAAGCCCCAGCCAGCTTAGTCAATAATCAAGAATTCTGGGAGCTGAAGTCCAAAAATACCTGGAAGACCAAAGGATGATTCTCAAACAGAACACAAAGAAAAACACATCATGAGCCCCATTCAGACATTTGGAAGTGAGTGCCAGGGATCTGGTGCAGGGAGTGTGTAGACTCTAGGTTGATTACATGGGGAGGAAACATATAGAGCAGGTACTGCTTCAGTCCTTACACTCCTTCAGTGCATAGTTGGCAACAGATCTGCATAGCACGGATGCAAAAAAAGGGGGTGGGACCAAAAGGGAGTGGGACAAAAGGGGGTGGGACCAACATGTGAAGCCCCCACCCCCACACATGTGACTATTTCATGAGGCCTCCTGAATGATGTGATAGGTTTGATCTCTAAAAGACAGAGCTTGAAGTGCCATTTATCAAATTTGCAGGATGTTTTTGTTTAGAACCTAATATTTCACAAATGAAAATTAGGACAGAATGTGTTCAAAGGGGCATCTTTTGCAAACCACAGTGGTTGAAAACCACAGGAATGTCTACATTCAACTTTGATTCAGACGATGATTATGGCTGAAGAATTAGCAGAAAACTAAAAGCAGTTGGTGTATTGCACCTAAAATATTTTGAACTGGCAACATGGATGCCAGCCTCATTCTGTGAGCAACAAGAATGTTGGGAAAACGTTTAATGTATCCTGTAGAAGGCATTCCCAAAGGATGTAGACATTTCGCAGCCAAACAGATGGGAGTCATAACACAAGGGATGGGACCAGAAGACCGAGCACTTGGTTGTAGTGTTAGCTGCTCCAGTGACTTCTATTTCTGTCATTCAGTGATTCTGCTTTGAGTTTCAATATGAACTGTAAAGACTCACTAAGGTTCTGAACTAGGGTGCCTTCAATATGTTCAGCACATTGGATAGCTCCTTTAAAGCTGAATTAAAAAAAATCCACATCCACTGGATAGAGTCACCAAGCCACTTGTGGTTAGCTGTCAAGAGTCAACTTTGACTCTTCTAACTGAATTATGAGAAGGAATACAATGCCTGTATGTCTACTTACAATAGTAGTCAATCTCTTCCTTTGTTTTCTCCTCAAGGACATGAACCAAGTTAACTGTCTTTTCTGGTGTGGTGACATCAGCAGGGTTTTCACAGGATGATCGGAGAGCCAGGACATAAAGGGCTACTTTACCAGATGTCATCTCTGCAGAAATAGATGAAATGGAGGGGACAGACATTAAAAAAGGCCCTAGTGAGCACATTTTGAATAATTAGAAATTACGGAATAGTTGTATACAGGCAGCCCCAAGTTATGAACAAGATAGGTTCTATGGGTTTGTTTTTAAGTTGAATTTGAATGTAAGTTGGAACAAGTACATCTTCTAAGTGTAACTCCAGCCTATCTATCAATCATCTATCTATCTATCTATCTATCTATCTATCTATCTATCTATCTATCTTTGGATAGCATAGGGAAGGGTTACCACCCTTGTGGCTTGTGTTTTGCTATCTTTGTCCCTGTGTGGAATATTTCATTTCATTTACTGTCCCTATGATAATTGGATTTTTAAAAAAATATTGGCTTGTTGTAGAAACAAGGGTTGGTGAGAAAGCTTAAGTGAAGACACTTTCCCCCCTCGTTAACTCTTCCAGGAGCTAATTTCCCTTCCTAGGGGTTGCTTTCTCTCACTTCCTGTTGTCTCACCCCATTTTTAACTAGGAGTCGTTTGTAAGGTAGATGATTGTAACTCGGGGACTACCTGTATGAAACAAATTGCTATTTGTTTGTTGGAGTGGGAGTGGGGAGGGAATATTGAGGAAAAGAAGAAACAAACAGAAAAAACAGAAACCCCTCATGGTTAGCTTAGCTTTAAGATCAGGCTTTAGAAAGGCTTTAATTCCTACAAGGGTCCCCCCCCCCTCCACACACCAATAAATAAATAATGGAAACGAAGAGGACTGGCTCTTGAATACCCATTTATTTTAATACACATGTCATTTGTAACAAGTCAGCATACCAAGAAGGACATATCTCCTTTTAGATGTTCTACCTTTTGCAGCTGTGTCCTTGAGCTGCTGTAGGAGTAACTTTCTTGCAGTGATGTCCTGGTTTTCTGCCAGGTTCAAAGCAATCAGGACACTGGGCTCAGGGAAACATAGCAGGTTGGCATAGTCCACCAATTGCTTCTCAAGGCCTGTGACCAATGATTGTTGGCTCTCAGGAACAACTGGAATGGAGGAAAGCAGAAGTTTGTCAAGCAGCAGTATTAGACCTGGATCTCTTCCCAGGAATTTTTGTAGGTCTTCCGTTCAAATCAGGTAGCGGGTAGTAACTTTCAGACATGCATGATCTGTTTTATTACCAACATCTGCAGAGCCTGGTGTAAATGAAGAACACTTTGAGTTCTAGAATCCAGTGGCCAGGAAGTTGTTCATAGTACCAAAACAATACAATAAAATGTTGCTGTGTGCCTTCAAGTTGTTTCTAATTTAAAAGTAGGTGATCCTAACATATAATGGGAGTTTCTGGGGTTTATATGACTTGCCTAGCATCACTGAATGGGATTCAGTGCCTGAGCAAGAAATCAAACCCTGGTCTCCAGAGTCATAGCCCAACACTCAGATCACTATATTACCAAACATAAAATGGAATTCACAGTACCTCCAAACAAAAAGGGTGCTCAAGGTGTTGGTGAATTCAATGGGAGCTCAAGGTAGAAATCCAATTTGATGACAGAGAAGGAAACATTCCCAGGATTGAATCAGATCATATCAGGAAACAGAGGAAAAGACCCAGATACTCTTGTGTATCCCAGTCACTCGTAATGTAAATTTTGTATTTATTAATGACCTATATATTTTTTTAAAATATTCAGGTGAATAAAAAGGTGCACTATGCATGAGACAGTCCTTAGAGTGATTGTCTTTTAAAACTGCATTTTAAGACGGGGACTCCTTAGAAACACAAAGAAATCATGGTGTCAAATGTTGATGAACCGCTGTTGGAAGGCACAAAGTGAGCTGCTGATATTCTGTAGAAATTTTTCTTCATACAGGAGAGTTCACCATATCCTGCAACACTCAAGCATTTCAACAGGGTGTAGTTCTGATGCACATGCACAGCACATATATACAAGGTTAAAAAGCCACCATCGCACTACTGTTAATAACAGCAACCAAATTTCTTTGTTCTACACATGATGGCTGTGAGAACAGAGTGGTTGTTATTTCATTATTTTTGCCCTGCTCAACAGAACATAACTATACATCACCATAAGACAGAGCTAGGAAATGTGTGGCCCTCTGAATATCATGGAAGCCCAGTTTCCATTAGCCCTCATTAGTCTGGCCAGCGGTTAAGCAAAATGGGAGTAATAGTTCATCAACACCTTGTAATGTGAATGTTCCCTACTATTATTGCTCAGGAGCAAGAAATAAAAATGACCTCTTTCCAATCCTACTATGATCACCATTTTATCTGAAAAGGCAGGGGTAGAAGGTAGGTGATAGCAGGGGGCACAGGGGTAATGCCTTTGCCAGTTGAATATCATGTTCCCTACCCTTTGCTGTAAATATTGTGGGCCTAGCTCCTAAATCCCATCCATATTTAATCAGTTTCTGGCCGTTCTAGCAGGGGAGATATCTAGATAACTACGAGGGAAGATTTTATAATACTCACCGCAAGTCCCAGAGGAGATGGAAGCAGCACTGGTCCATGTGCAGAACAGGCAAAGAATAGTAAGAGTTGAGAGGAACATTTTGAATTCCAGTTCCTTTTTCTCTTGTTGGGAAAGCCTTTCCTTGATACCTCAGAGAATATCAGTCTACAGAGGCCAGAATGCCTGATTGGACTTCCTTTTATATAACCTATTAGTACAGCCCTGGTTTCCTCCCTATCAACTTTTAAAATCAAGGTTGCCAATTGATAGTATTGACTTTAATTTACTTATCTTAGTTTCCACAACATTAGCCCTCAAAGGTTTTTACAAGGTGATGCCAGGGGACAAATAGTTCCAGTAAAGGTGATGGGTGAGCGTTACTGAAAGGGAGGGAGGTTCAAGTAAGAGTTGTGCAGAGTCTGTGGGAAAATAGCCCATTGCTAATAATGTATTTGCTGTGTAAACATGACATGCTTTAGCAGCAGGCATTCAATGGAAGCAAACATCTTAGAGGTGACTTCAATTAAGCACATAGGTGAACATAGCAAACCATGCTTCTAAAACGAGAATAAATTACGGTATAAAGAATAATATTTGCAGAGATGATACCACTGCCAAATACTTTTGTAAGGAAATGGGTTGTCTGCTCATGGAAATAAAATCTGAGCATTGTTGGGGTCCGCACATTGGGATTACAACTGAATAATGTCATGAAGGTACCAGACGCCCCATGAAAAGATTGTATCAAGTACAGCAGTTTCACCCCAAATGCTTGATACGGAAGCACCAGACAGCATCTGTATTGCATATATGCTACTACATACAACCTGACATCAAAAGTCTGTTTCTCCAGCTTTCCCTCACCATCCTCTTTGGGACAATGCTGCTAAAAAAACCTTTCAGCTAGATAAAGGAGAAGAAAGAAGTGATTGTGGCTGAGTGATCATAAAAGACTTTGTAAGGAGGAGCTTCTTTGTTATAGCTTGTTAACTGAGGTTTGTCTGTATTGCTATAGAGATTCTAATATTGATTAAATTAGGTTATACATGCCAAACAGTATAATACATACTAAATAAATACAACAAACTTTTAAAAGCATATGTTCATAAACCAGACTTTCTGGAAGTAGGAAGACAATTAACTCAAACAGCAAATTAACTGTAGTGATGTTTCTAAGAATGACGCACCCTCCAGTATTTCACAGATGAAGACCAGACACATGTGGTTGAGCAGCACCAGACTGTGGTCATGTTATTAATGAAGAAACAGAGAAACCAGGAGAGGCTGCAGAAATTTGCTTTTTCCTGAGCCTTAAGGAAAGGATTCTACCTCCACCTCTCCCCACTGCTGACTTACATGGATGAAAATTAGATTTGTACGTTGAATTCAGTTTGCAGCAATTGAAGTAAGTTTGAAGCAAAAAGGAGAAGCGGGAAAATAGAAACTGAAACATTATAAAATCAGCTGAAAAACTGGAACAACAGAAGATTACATAGGACTACCGCTGCCAGTTTGGAGGGTATAGAATCAGGCTCTGAATCCAGGGTTCATGCAGGACAAGGTTTTCATTCTGGGAAGAAGTATGGTTCATGGTGTAGTGGTTAGCTAGGACCACAGATAAGAGAATCCGTGCCCGACAAGTGTATGCCAGGACAGAGGAACCAAATCACCAAGTTGAAAACAAGCCACATAGGTGTATTACGATTTGGCCAAAAATGATGCAAGTACAGCAATTTGTACAAGCATACACATATAGAGAAAGCACAACATCTTATACAAAGCTCCTGCTCCCTCCCCTGATTGGCTGAAAGAGGGATTGGTCAGCTGAGGAACCAATCAGCTGGTGGGATGTCCTCCTGGGAGGAGATGTAATCCACAAAGACACTGTTAAAGAAATGATAATGAGCTTCTGATTCACTCAACTGTCCAGTTCCATGTTTGACAAAGATAGGAGCTTCCGAATACAAAGGTGTGCAGCTCCTAAAGCAAAAGGTTATGCTCTTGGGCAGTCAGTTGCTGGGCTGTCAATCAGGAGGTTTAACAGATGTACATACTCTGAGCTTCTGTTTCCATGGTCAGCAATCTCTCAGCCTCAAGTGGACCATTAAAGTAGACAAACAATTCTGGGCTCATCTGGCCTGACACAGGAAACTACTTACTATACCTGCATATATATGAACAATGAATTTTGATGATTACCTGGCTTGGGAAACAGCCAGAGGTTTTTGCCCACCTATTGGTTCTCACAGAATTGCCTCAGCAAGGTTATGCAAAGGTGACTATCTCTGGGCTACATCTTGTTGCATTTTATAAAGAATTTTATATATAGTCAACATGGATTTATCAAAAACAAGTCATGCCAGACTAATCTGATCTCTTTTTTCAATAGAGCTACAAGCTGGGTAGATGCGGGGAATGCCGTGGATGTAGCGTACCTGGATTTCAGTAAGGCCTTCGACAAGGTCCCCCATGACCTTCTGGCAAGGAAACTAGTCCAATGTGGGCTAGGCAAAACTACGGTGAGGTGGATCTGTAATTGGTTAAATGGACGAACACAGAGAGTGCTCACTAATGCTTCCTCTTCATCCTGGAAAGAAGTGACGAGCGGAGTGCC
The DNA here is from genome assembly GCF_037176765.1 of Anolis sagrei. Lineage (NCBI taxonomy): Eukaryota > Metazoa > Chordata > Lepidosauria > Squamata > Anolidae > Anolis > Anolis sagrei. Next base: position 234,943,213 of record NC_090021.1, read on the forward strand.
GCAGGGTTCCGTCTTGGGCCCGGTCCTGTTCAACATCTTTATTAATGACTTAGATGAAGGGCTAGAAGGCAGGAACATCAAGTTTGCAGACGACACCAAATTGGGAGGGATAGCCAATACTCCAGAGGACAGGAGCAGGATTCAAAACGATCTTGACAGATTAGAGAGATGGGCCAAAACTAACAAAATGAAGTTCAACAGTGACTTTGGCAGGAAAAACGAAATGCAAAGATACAGAATGGGGGACAATGCCTGGCTCAAGAGCAGTACGTGTGAAAAAGATCTTGGAGTCCTCGTGGACAACAAGTTATACATGAGCCAACAATGTGATGTGGCGGCAAAAAAAGCCAATGAGATTCTGGCCTCCATCAATAGGAGCATAGTGTCTAGATCTAGGGAAGTCATGCTAACCCTCTATTCTGATTTAGTTAGACCACACCTGGAATATTGTGTCCAATTCTGGGCACCACAATTCAAGAGAGATATTGACAAGCTCTAATGTGTCCAGAAGAGGGCGACTAAAATGATCAAGGGTCTGGAGAACAAGCCCTATGAGGAGCGGCTTAAGGAGCTGGGCATGTTTAGCCTGAAGAAGAGAAGGCTGAGAGGGGATATGATAGCCATGTATAAATATGTGAGAGGAAGCCACAGGGAGGAGGGAGCAAGCTTGTTTTCTGCTTCCCTGGAGACTAGGAACTGAAACAATGGCTTCAAACTACAAGAAAGGAGATTCCATCTGAACATGAGGAAGAACTTTCTGACTGTGAGAGCCGTTCAGCAGTGGAACTCTCTGCCCCGGAGTATGGTGGAGGCTCCTTCTTTGGAAGCTTTTAAACAGAGGTTGGATGGCTATCTGTCAGGGGTGATTTGAAAGCAATATTCCTGCTTCTTGGCAGGGGTTTGGACTGGATGGCCCATGAGGTCTCTTCCAACTCTTTGATTCTATGATTCTATGATATAATAACTAGATACAGTACATGGAAAGATACAAGTTACACAGAAAGTCAAAGAAATCAGAAACAATTTATTAAAGGATTAGAAATGATGAAGTCTTTGTGGGGGGTGAAACTGCCACCAGTCTGGTCCCAATTTTCGATGCTTCAAACTCACAAAAGTTCAAAAAATATTTTTAAAATAATTAAAAATAATATATTTATTATAGAGCCCTTGGTGAAGATAGATTTTCCCAGGGAGATCCTTGTGGCTCAACAACAGTGGTCCTTGCTTAAATCCCGAAGATCAGTAAGTTGTGAATTTAACCATCAAGTTCTCTCCATCAGACACAACATATTCCCCAGCACCTAGGAGAAAAGAGACACAATGATTTCAAACTTGAAAAGTAACAGTTCCAACTTAATCCTTTTCTATACTCTAAGCTTATCTTGCATGCTGGCCAGTCTGTACTCTAAATACCGTTCCTGGAGCCTGGTGGGGCATATTCCCATTGCCACGTTCTGTCAAGCGCCCTGTCACACCACTCCTTTATGCCACACTAATTTTAGATGAAATCTGCTCCAGTCAGTCTTGTGAGGGTAGCAGATTGTCTGTTGCATATTTTTGTCTACATCAAAGGCAACTCCTGTATCCTGCCCCTAGCTTCATAAGAGTCTAATTTACTTTTTAGAAATTGTAGCCAAAACAGGGCTATGGCATATGATAATTTAACAGCAAACAAATGAAGAACCGCCAGAAGTAAATATCAGAAATCAGAAGAGAGGGTTTCAACATAATAGAAAAGTCATCTAACCAATTTGAGCACCAGAAGTGGCCTGGGGCTCTTGCCAAAAATTTCTTTGGGAATCCATGAGGGTGGAATTAGCCAACCACACCCAAACCATGACCACTAATAAATTGTTAATGGAAAAAAGAGCTTAAAGAAAATTACATCAGAAATTGTTACTGAATTGATTCTGGAAAAGGGAGTCATTAACAGATTATTTCCAGTGTAGGGAAAAACCTGTTCCTGCATGGCAATACCTGGAGATGTGATACAATAAAGCTGAGGCAAATGCAGGACTCATTAATTGTTATGATGGTATAACAGTATGGTGGGATAATGCCCCTTGTTTTTCAATTTTCCTTCCTCTGTTCTCTAGTACTACCTATAGATCTTCTCATTTTTATCCACATTTGCCCTGACTTGTCCATACCTTTGCTCAAGGGAATTTTCCCACTGAGGAGCTGCCAGTAGGTACGCTTGTTGCTGTCCTCTCTTAGGTCTTGCACAGAAGTGATGTAAGGTCCCCAATTACTCTGCTTATAGGTGAACCTGATGCAGAAGAGATTTTCAAGAGAAACACCATTACTTTACTCCTGAATAATAGGGACAACTCCCGTTACCCATGTTTTCCAACATATTGGTGATGAAAACTGGGACATATGTGTTCAGATAACATTAGAATGTAGTCAAAATGGCAAAAGTTATTACTAAGGAAGAATAGATGATGAAGGGAGGAAATGGTGAGGGATAACTGGGGATTCAGCCCAGGTAGAGCAAGAGGGGCATCCAGTTCTCACTTCTAACATAAAACACGGAGTTGACTGAATGCCAACACTGGATGAGATATGAATCCATATCACTCTTCAAGATATTGAGAAGACACTATTAAGCTGAATGAGCAAAAGTCTAGCTCTAGAGGACCAGGTTATCCTCCTCGGGGCAGACACTGAGTAAAGTATATTTTACTAATGATCATCAACAGCCTCCCCTTTAACCCTAAGATTAAATTTATTTTATTATTTATTTCGGGTACTTTTACCCCCCCCCCTTCTCAACCCCCGAGGGGGGACTCAGGGCGGCTTACAAAAAGGCACAAATCCTATGCAGATTTGTTATTCAGACCAATTGTAGTACCTCTTATAAATGGATGATTAACCACACCATACTTTCGGCAGTGGCTCTCAGTAGCAACCACTTTGGATGCTAGAGCAGCCCTCCTTCACTCATGGTTCTGTCCTCCTTCACTCATGGAGCCAGCATGATGTTGGGTGATCCAAGCTGGCTGGCTCTGTGGATGATGGGGACTAAACTGCGTTTGCTGTCAAATCATAAATGAGTGCCGGCCTTGGTGCACAAGCTGGTTACCTGAACCTCTTAGGGTCTTTTTCCTGGGCAGCCTCCATGACTCTGAAGAATACTGAGCCCTCTGGGACAGTAACTGTGGTAGATTCAGAGAACCTGTTGCTGTAACTGTCGGTGACCATATACATAACCGTAATTGAATGCTGAGAGACAAGTGGCGTGGTTTGTTGGAAAGCAAAGTGGATATAGTGATCATCTTGGAAATAAGACAGAACAGAAGCAGTTAGGGTTGGATGCATCAGTCTATTTCTGATCTTCTAAGTGCACATGCAATCAGTCACATGTCCTTTCCATCCAATTTGCACATCAGTATTTTGAAATGCACTAAAATTTATTTATTATATACATGTTTCCTCAATGTGCACATTTTTATATGCAGTGTTTGCTAATGGCTGTGGGATTGTTGTTTTTTTTACCCATTTGCAAAGTATCAATAGTCCCTGCCTTTACATCACATGCTGAGTCTTCCTTATCTGAAATGCTTGGGACCAAAAGTGTTTGGGATTTAAAACTTTAACAACATTTCAATCAGATAGGACCCAAGACTAAACATGAAATTCATTTATGTTTCATATACACCTTAGACACATGGCATGAAAATAATTTTATACAACATTTTAAATAATTTTGAGGATGAAACAAACTGTGTACATTGAACCATCAAAAAGCGAAAGTGGAGAATTTTGGTTTTGGGGGGATTTTTGAATTCTATATATGGGATGCTCAACCTATATGAGAACTGCCTGCCTTTAAACAAGGAATGTATGCAGATATGGAGAAAGTGGAGGAGCCAACTGCTGCCAGGTCTTCCAAATTTATTCATATATCAGCTTGAATTTTTCTCTTTGGAGACATGCCTCATTTTCACGACACCAGAAATACTTGTGTTCTTTTGGATTTACTTTTTGTTTCTAGTTGTATAGTAAAGACTGACAGCAAGATCATACAGGTAAATGACAGAAGACTCGAGATAAATGGTTCTGTCCCCTGACTAGAAGGTGTACTGTATATGATCATCTTTTCTCAAGGAGGTACTTAGAGAAAAAACAAGGGCCAGTTCAGATGCCCAAATAGTAATCTGACATGCATAAAGAGCTAAAGGGCATAGAATTATTGCTGGTAGAAAGGGCATTGTGTGTGTGTGTGTGTGTATGAGCAGAGCTTGAATGAAGTTACTGACATGTTTAGGATTACATAAGCCTTTTTCAAGACAGCTTGAAAGCTTTCCTGCCCATGCACCTAATAGAAGCTGTAGTGCTGCTACCAGTGACAGCTGGTGGATCTATACCTGTGGACTGGCAAATCCACTGTTTTAACCTGAACTTTTAAAGGGACAATCCACAATTCAACACTGAGTAGCTCCTTGAAAAACTAGAGTAACACCAAGAGCAGATTCAGTGTTCCACTGGAATGGAAGACATCAGATACAACTGGGTGGCCCTGGGATTGGCATGTGAAAAGCTTTCATCATAAAACACTCTCTTACATCCAAAGTGATTGCATTTTCCATGTTCAGATGAGAATATAAGTGGTGTAAACATATCACATTTAGGTTTCAGAATGAACAATCCTGTTGGAGCATGTAAAAATCAGTTGGTGAGTGTATTAACTGAAAAATGCAAAGCACAAAGCTGACTGGTTGGGCCATGCCCAGAAGCTAACTGAGCCTGGGAGTTTTGGCAACAGTTACATGTTTAAGTTTCCTGTGCAGGAGTTTATCAATACAGTATTATTATTATTATTGTTTCTTGGCTGCTGGAGGGAGATGCTTCACACGGACACCAAAGGGCCATTTGAATCTCTCTCAAAGGACATTGCATGACTCAAAGCAACTGTTCTCATGACTGTATATATGTTGCTCTGCATAACAAAAAGTAAACACATTATTCTTTACTGATAATCTGTGTGGTATATCTTTTCTCTAGCAAGTCAGTGTGTGGATTGGTAAAGATGTGAACTACACGTGATTTTCATTCCACCACAAATTCCTGATGGTAGTCCTCTGATGCTCCCAGTGAAGGATTAGTTCTTTGAATCTATCCATTTCTTGAAGCTTCACTTGGAATGCCCTGCAGTGCTTACCTTCATCTTTGGAGCAGTTAAAACTATTTATATCAAAATAAGTCCGGCCCCCCAGAGATGGGAGAAGTTGGGCAGCAGCCATAGGATTGTCAAAAGTGCCTTTGGGAATCTCGCTAAGGACTGTTGCCAAAGTCTGGGTACAGTTCCAGGATCCAGGTGCAAGATATTTGTCAGCTACAACTAAAGCCTGGAAACAGAAAGAAATGTCATTGTGCAAGAAAAATCCCAAACTTGGTTGGCTAAGGGTTAGTGTTCACTGTTAATGCTAAGACCTAACCCCTGCAAATACAAGGGTAACACTGTAGAGCCATTAAATTAACTGCTGAGTGTTAATGTCAAAGACATTTGGGGACCCAATAGGTGAAGGCTATATACCACCTGGGTTCTTTCAGCAATTATATACCAATATACAGAAAAATCCACATGTCTTCTTGGAGAATACGTATTCTTACTCAGAATATAGAGATGCTACCTTTTTTTTTTACCACAGCCCTCAAAATCAGCCAGCTTTTACTGGAAAATACGTAACAGTAAGACAGATTCCTTACTGTGCTTTTTCAAGAAAGCTGAATGGTGTCAATTAAGAAGAGTCAGCACTGAAAGAATAGGCTCCCTTTCCCCAGTTGCCTTCCATATGCTGGACTAAAATTCCCATCACCCCCAGTTATGAAAGATGCACTTATAGGAAATCGGCTATTTCCCTGAAAGCATTAATATATTTTTGTTATTCTGATAAAATAAAACAGGAAGATGGGTCCATAGAACCACAATGTGAGCACTGCATTCGATTCGGTTATCTCATTTCAAGAAAGTACATAAACCAATTGGAGCAGGTTCAGAAAAGGGCAAAAGGATGGTAAGAGGTATGAAGAACACATATTTGGAAAGGTTGAAGGAGCAGGGCATGTTCAGCCTGGTGAAGAAGAAGATATGGAGGTGACATGATTGCTCTCTAAAGAGATGACATAAAGATGAGATTGCAGGTTTGTTCTCTGCTACTCCAAAGGCTAGAATTTGATTTCATAGTTTAAGGTTACAAGAGAGCAGATTTCAACTAAAAATTATAAGGAACTTCTAGGTGCTTAGAGTGGTTTGGCTATGAAACCAAGTAGTTAGAAAGGTGGTGGGGTCTCTTTCTCTGTATGTCTTCAGAAAGAGACAGGGCAGCTATCGGATGTGAAATTCCTGCACTGAGTGGACATGATTGTTGGAGCATGCAAGGAATCAGCGAGTGTGTGTGTGTGTGTGTGTGTGTGTGAACTGTAAAATAAAATGCATGAAGCTGATTGGTCAGGCAATGCCTGGGGAGCAGGCTGAGCCTGGGACTTTTGGTTACTGTAATATTTTGTTCAGGTTTGAGCTATGCATGTTCAGAGAGAAGAAGAAAGAAGCAGAGAGAGACAGAGTTTGGAGTGTGCTCTTGCTTCATGAGCTGCTGACAGAGGTTATTCACGTGGGCAGAGAAAGGCCATTTTAAATCTCTCGTATAAGGACATTATGTGAGTTGATACAACTGATCACATTGTACATATGTTGTTCTGAATTAAGAAGAGTAAACTATGTGTTCTTTATTGTTCACTTGAGTAGCATATTTTATTTCTCTGAAAAGGTAGTGGTGGGCTGATCAAACATGAACTACACGTGGTTTATTTTACATTGTGCCACAATGATGACCAATAAGGCCTCTTTCAAATCTATGATTTTATGTGCTTAAATGATACATTCTAGGCAGATCCTTGCACTCACCTGCATGGCCTCTCCAGTGCTGTACATGTTCCCAATTATGCCGCTGTTACTTTTGTGTTCCAACATTTTCTTCAGCAGCCACTGTACATTTGCTGAGATTGTCCTGTTCTCCTTTACCAGTGTAGCATCATCCATGGTGTTCTGTACACAGATCTGAGCCAAGATTGCTAATGCTGCGGTGTCTATGTAGGAAAGTAGAAAATGGAAGTGAAGTTCTCAGCTTTCTCAAATACAATCCAATGCTCACAGAATAAAGATAGTAACAGAAGAATTCAATAGATATCTCAATCAATTCCCAGTCCATGCCAGTTTATCCCCACTTGATTTCTACCATCAAAGAAAACATGAATTTATTAACCTTATGAATTCCCTCTTAAAGTATGCATCTGCATGCATTTTTAAAGCTGTAGAGTGTAGACAAAAATTCAGAATGGTATGCAATTTGAAGGTAACTACACTCTAGTGTATGGGAGTCTCTTTCAGAGATTTCAGTTGGTTATACTAGCTTGGGGGGGAGGGGGTCTGGGAATTTATTTAGTATGTAAGGTGACTCTGGAGAACAGGTTTCAAATCTCCACCCAGCCATGAAAACCCATGAATGCCTGGGTGACCTTGGGCAACTCATATACTTCACCTCAGGGAATCCCATGAAGTTACTGTAATTTGAAATGAATTAAAGGAGCACCAACAACAAATATACAGTCCAAATCCCATATACGGTAAACAGAAAACACATTCTGGTTTATGAATGACAATAATACTTCAGACAGTATCACAAGCAAGGTGGGATGGCACTATTCTATCCTGCTATAAATCCCATAAAAACAAAATGTTATACAGGGTTAGTCAAAATGAATAGGCCAATAAGAAAATTAATTGTACCCGAATTGGCCTATTCATTTTGACTAACCCTGTATATATAAATAAAAATGTAATGTTTGTTTGTGGGATTAACATAACTCAAAAACCACTGGATGAAAAGACACCAAATTTGGCCACAAGACACCTACTAACGCAAGGAGTGTCCATCACTAAAAAAAAATTATTTTGTCATTTGGGAGTCATAATTGCTGGGATTTATAGTTCACGTACAATCAAAGAGCATTCTGAACTCCACCAACAATGGAATTGAACCAAACGTGGCACACAGGACTCCCATGACCAACAGAAAACACTAGAAGGGTTTGGTGGGCATTGATGTTGAGTTTGGGAGTTGTAATACACCCACATCCAGAGAGCACTGTGGACTCAAACAATGATGGATCTGGACCAAACGTGGCACAAATATTCCATATGCTCAACTAGGAACACAGATGGAGCTTGGGGGAAATAGATCTTGACATTTGGGAGTTGTAGTTACTGGAATTTATAGTTCATCTACAATCAAAGAGAACTCTGAACCCCACGAACGACAGAATTGGAGCAAACTTCCCAAACAGAACCCCTATGGTCAATAGAAAATACTTAAGGCCATCCAGTCCAACTCCCTTCACCAGGGCAAGAAAACGTAATCAAAGCCCTCCTGACAAAGAGCCATCCAGCCATAGATATAGATATAGGCACACACAGATGTTGTATCATAGATTTGAAAAAGACCCCTTATATGTTATATGTTGCATATCCCAGAGTAGACAATCTCCACATCAACACTGACAAAGAAACAAGAAATACTATTTACCCACTAGCATAAAAAATTACATATATTAGAAACCATCACTTTCTCATTACTTTATTTTCCAGATCACCAGACTGGGCCACAGCAACGCCTGCCAGGGGATGGCTAATTGTTTATAAAAATGGAAGCTCCAAATTCATCTTAACTCACCTACAGAGAACTGGCCAGAAAGGTAATATTTCTTCTCATCTGGGCTGAACAGATCTGCTATCTGTGTGGGTGAAAATGTGCCTTGAAGCTGGCAGAGGGCAAGGACACTTAAGCCAAGCTGGTAATAATTGGTCAGAGGATTATTGTTATTGTCTGAGAAGAAACAAACAGATGGAAAAGCCATCAAAATGGGTAGAATGAGGCACAAGAAAGTCAAAAAGAAACACTGTTTGGGAGGAAATAGAACAAGGATGTAATGAGGGAACTCTGAATACAATTGAGGGATAAAGATATATGGAAGATCAAGGGACAGATATGGAAAATGTTATACAAGAGAGGAAACATGAGAAAAAATAGAATCATAAGAGAGAAAAATAGGGACATAGCTATTAAAGTGGAATAATAAGATAAAGGTTTCCCCTTGACATTAAGTCTAGTCATGTCCAACTCTGGGTGATGGTGCTCATCTCCATTTCTAAGCCATCATTGTCCGTAGATACCTCCAAGGTTGTGTGGCCAGCATAACTGCATGAAGCACTGTTACCTTCCCACTGGAGTGGTATCTATTAATCTACTCACATTTGCATTTTTTGAACTGCTAGGTTGGCAGAAGCCGGGGCTAACAGTGGGAGCTCACCCTCCTCCCTGGATTCAAATCGCCGACATTTCAGTTGGCAAGTTCAACAGCTCAGCAGTTTACCCCACTGCAGCACTGAAGGCTCAAAGTGGAACAATAGTGCTATAAAATATGAGACAGGGCCCTTAGTCTTAGAGGAATGAAGGGGAAGCAAGTAGGGATGTGCAAAAAGATGACCATGGGAAAGGATAATGAGTCCTCTCCCAATACTGTTGAAGTCATGATCCTCACTGATGTTTGTCATCTCCATGTCAAATTTCTGTTCTAAGAGCCTCACTAGATCAAGCACGAAATACTCATCCGAAACTCTTCGAGGATTTGAGCAGGAAGCCTGGTGAGCCAAGGCATAGAGGGCCACTTGGCCTGAAGAGAAGTCTTTCCCTGTAAAAATAAGGAAGAAGGGAAAAGAATGAGTTATGCAAGATCCTATTCATTTGAATCCAGGGAAGATCTCATGGCTTTGTTGTCTATGGGCTCTTCCAAACTACTGCAAATTAGTGAGAGCTTTCACAACAGAGGATCTCGAGCTTGCTTTTGCATCCACTTGGGATACTTCAGTCTCCATGGAAGGATAGAGGAAGCTGTATGACATCAGATCTCATGACACTGGCTGACCTTGGACAAATCACACTAGGCCAAGGGAATTTTGGCAAGTCATGATTCAGATCTCTTCAGTACTTTTGTTCACTATTGGCTCCAGATGTCATGAGACCTACATGAGAATGCCTTTGTTTTTAAAGCCTTGTAAAGGAATGAGCCAGCGTTGTGTTATGGTTCATGCATTAAACTATGACTCTAGAGCAGTGGTTGTCAACCTGGGGTCCCCAGATGTTTTTGGTCTTCAACTCCCAGAAATCCTAACAGCTGGTAAACTGGCTGGGATTTCTGGGTGTTGTAGGCCAAAAACATCCGGGGACCCCAGGTTGACAACCACTGCTCTAGAGACTAGGGTTCAAATTAAACTCAGCCATTAAAACTCATTGGGTGACCTTGAGCAAATCACACTCAGTCTGAGAAAGGCGAAGAAAGCCTTGTGATAACATCACATTGGAGCTGCTGTATATTGCAAGTGACTTGGGGGCATATAATAAGTGTTCTTATTAACTTGATATAAGGAATCACCTTTGCTTTCGTTCTCCCACCCAGCAGGGAGGAAGACAAAAGGCCTAAGAACCTGATAGGAATTTTAAGTATCAAAACATACCAATCCTCCTTTCCTTTCCCTTCTTTTCTCTCTCTCTTTTTTAACTGCAATATATCTGCCATTTCTTAAAATAATCTGGGTGGGACTATAATATTGCGAGAGACTCCTTGTGACCCCAAAGCACCTACCGATAACAAATAGTCTGGATAGTCAACATGATAGCCCCCTGGGCTTAAAGTCTTGCTGTTGAACTCCAGATCCGTGAATAGTAAAACTGCAGCCATCCTGGATTTGATCCTGGATGAGTGTGCAGATCTGGCTTCAATTACTGAAACCTGGTTGGACAAACCAAGAGGGTCAACCTCACCCAGCTCTGTCCTCCAGGTTTTGGAATGCACCAACAAACTAGGCCTTGGGGGAGAGGAGGCGGAATCCCAATAGTCTATTGAGATTCCATCCTCCTGATCTGGTGTCCCATCACACAATTTCCGACGTTCGAGTGTGTCTATCTCAGAGAGGGTAACCAGAACAGATTAGATATTCTGCTTGTGTACTGCCAGCTCCGCTGTACAAGTCTCCATACCTTAGGTAGCTGGGGTGGTCTTGAGCCTGGCGTTGGAGTCTCAATGGCTAATTGTGCTGGGAGACTTCAACATCCACACTGAGACTGCCCTTTCAGGAGTGGGTCAGGACTTCATGGCTGCCACGACAACCCTGGAGCTGTCCCAAATTATATCTAGACCCAACCATGTAGCTGGACACACATTGTATCTGGTTTTCAATGCAGGATGGGATGATGGTGTGGATATGGAAGAACTTTCTTTAGTTCCGTTGTCATGGACCAATCACTACCCGATCAGGTTTAGACTAACTGCAACTTCCAACCTCTGCAGGGGTGGGGGACCCATTAAGATGTTCCACCCCAAGAGACTTAAGGATTCTAATGGATTCCTGATGGCTCCTGGGGATTTTCCTGTCATGGTAGCAGACAATCCTGTCAATGCTCTGGCGGACCTCTGGAAAAGGGAGACAACCACAGCAGTTGACATGATCACCCTGAACATCCTCTCTCGCTTAATTATAAGCTGCCTTGAGTCCCCCTTGGGGTAGGGATAAGGTGGGATATAAATAAATAAATAAATAAAATTGGCTCTCTCGTTTACCAGGGACCTAATGGTGATAAAGCAAATGAGGTGGAGACTAGAGTCCCACTGGCAGAAGACTCAGGACGAATCTGACCGAGCACGGGCTAGAGCCTCTCTTAGGACCTACTCCATGGCAAATCCGCAAAATTTAATCTGTGTATTTTACTATGATATTGCTATTTTTAGTTTGCTATGTTTTTTGATTTTGACATTATGTATTATGTTTTTATTCATGCTTTGATATTGCATATATTTTCTGTAAGCTGCCCCAAGGCGGGATATAAATAAGGATGATGATGATAATGATGATTAGCCAACAGCATTTACTCTTCCACGTGTTATCTATGTGCTGCCATGATCTTATTTGCAAGGGTTTTATCCACACTCTTCCTAAACCAAAATACACAGAGTAATTTGGTATTGACAAATATAATGAACAAACTATATGTTGATGGATATTGTCAGTAAACATTTATAGCATGCTGTCATAAAAGCAATAACCCATCTATCCACTTGTTTTTTTTATTGATATCCTTGCTTTCTCCTAAGTTGGGATTCTAGACAGCTTACAAAAGAATAGAATACAATAATACAATATTAAAAGTCAAGACTAAACCAGTCTTAAATATCAACAGAACTGTTACATTTTACACACAGCCCCCAGTAGCCCCCATGATAATCCCCACAATCTTTAATGACTCTGCAGACTAAACACAGATATTTTATGTCCTCCTGCCCTATGCATTTTCAATACATGAAATATCAAATTTTCCAAGAGGATCCTAACTCTTACCATTCTTCATCCTATCTATTGCATCATCAGATAGCCTCTTCAGTAACTTGCGCTCAATGTTCAGGCTGTGATCTTGAGCAAGACGGAGAGCCAGCAAAACATTGGGGTTGGGGAGAGCTTCTGGAGCCATGGCAGATTGGGCCATTTTATTCAGGAGGTAGGTCTCCAGTGGCTTCTGGTCTTCATTTATAGCTAAATGAAAAAGAACAACATTCACCCTGAGATTTTATGAATATTGTCAATTTAGAGAGAAAATCTATGACTCATCATCACCTACAATTAGATCAGCCAAACATGCATATTTCCTTTTGCTCTTGGTCAATTATACTTTAAGTATACAAGCCTTTTCTTTTTTCTGCCAAGTGTATGTTTGTATATGTATGTGGGGGTGTATGTGTACACACAAAGAGACACAGGAGGTTGGACTGAATGTCCATTGTGATCTCTTCCATCTCTATGATTCTATAATTGGATTACTTTGTAAATATAAAGTTATCCTACCAAAAAAAAAAAACCCAAAGAAAACCTTGATTTTGCCTTTTTCTATAAAGGACACAATTTTGCTCTCCAAGTGAATATAATGGAACTTGAGCATCTAGGATTTTGTATCTATGAGTGGTCTTGAAACCACCTTTAGGGAATACCAAGGGCCCACTATAATTGTTGACAAAAATACTAGACTAAGAAAGAAATGTAAAGTTGAATGGCATGTTTTCATCCCAAAAGTCGAGATTTTGTCCTGGCAAAATGGAAACATCCCGTGATTTGGACAGTATCCCAACTACCTAGCATTTCATCTTGCAGGAGAAAAACGCTGGTTTTTTTCTAATCCATTTTTTTCATGATAAATTAGATAATGTTGATTTATTAAATTAAATTCACCTAAAATTTATTTCAACATTTCTGGACTGTAGTGTAACAACATCAGTAGCATAAATCTCCATTTTTGGCATGCTAAAGGCCACCAGACCAGTTATCACAGTATGATTCCAGTATCTAGGGAACAGATATATGCAGTTTTATTTATTCAGCTTCACTTATTCACATAGGACCTCCTGTACAAGCTACACCTTCTTCTGGATACCTCCATATTTGTCCCATTGGAAATAATTTCACTATTGTCCCCCATTTCACGTATTCATACAAAGTATAGGAGCGCATCACCCGCTGATATGGGGACCATACTATATCCCAGGAGACATCAGTGGCACCCACCCAGAGCAATGTTACTGTGTTTTTTTGCATTTCTCTGTGGGCAATTAATAATAATAGGGGTCACGGTGGCACAATGGGTTAAGCCCTTGTGATGGCTGAACTACTGACATGAAGGTTGGCAGTTCAAATCTGCAAGATGGGGTGAGTCAGATCCAGCTTCCCATGCAGGGACATCCCACAGGATGGTAAAAAATCCAGGTGTCTCCTGGGCAACGTCCCTGCAGACAGCCAATTATCTCACACAGAAGTGACTTTCAGTTTCTCAAGTTGCTTCTGCCACAAAAAGATTAATAACAATAGAGGCTGTCCACCCATCAATCACACTCTCACCAGAGGACTGTTGCTACTTCAGTTAGTCTCTCTTCCTCTGGCAAGCCTGCTCACCTGCCCTTGCCTCTGGCAGAAACAGAAGAGAGTAACTATCCACCCCATACAGACAGAAAGAAGGCATGAAAGAGCACTGCACTGGGACACATCAAAACTTTGTTTTGTTACTATTTTGGAGTATAATTCACAAGAACTCTAGTGGTCCTGTAGGCTTATAGTTTTTTGTTTTTTTTAAAAAAACCACCCTCAATATTTGTGAATGTCTTCTTTATGAGACAGCTTAAGGAAAGGCAAGAGGAACTCTGAGTAGGAAACATGAGGTCCTTCCACACAGCCCTATACCCCAGAATATCAAGGCAGAAAATCCCACAATATCTGCTTTGAACTGGGTTATCTGAGTCCACACTCAGATAATGTAGGATTTTCTGCTTTGATATTCTGGGACATAAGGCTGTGTGGAAGGGCCCATGAAGATACTAAAAGGTTAGAGCTGGGATTGACAAGCAGGCTAGAAAGCAACTGATGCCATTCATAATTCTTCATCTGCAGCAAATATTCACAACTAGAGCTTTTTAGGGCATGGAGATAAATGTTTTTCCCTGTCAGTTACTGCAGGTACTAAAAGATACAATGAAAGGATAGGCTCAAAAGATGGCAACCAGATCAAACAGGAGATGAATCTGTACAAAACAAAGGAAGAGAGAAGGACATTGAAAGAAGGCATTAGAAGAGCGATGAAGCAGGTGTGAATCATGATACGGAGCTCACAAAGGAGACAAACAGCAGTGAAGTCAACACGCAGTAGATTTCTGATATTATGGGACTCTTAGACTGAGAATAGACCCCAAGAACCATCTAGTCCAACTCCCAGCCAATAAGGAATGCACAGCTAAGAGGACCCCTTAAAAGAAAGGACATTTGAAAAGGTGTCTTTTTATTATGAAACTCACAGGGCTGAAATTGGTGAGTCCACTTCAGCCTTTTTCTACTCACCACACTGAAGACAACCTTGGATGAGAAGCAGGAATATGAATCCCAAGGGAGACCTCATTGCTGCTCAGATGCTGTTCTTGCCTCCTTAGTAGCTCTGGCGCTGTCCAAGGAGGATGTGAGCAGCTGTGCCAAGCTCTTGGCAAGGTTAGAAAGGGTAGCGACTCCTCCCTCGCTCTGTTTCTTCCTCATAGTTGCTACAAGTAGTTGAGCAATGCCACGGCATGGGTTTGCATCTCCACCCTACAGGAAAGTACAGACTGACTCAACTAGTGGCTGTGAGCAGGCCTGTAGCCAGGATTTTGTTTCGGGGGGGGGGGGGGGGGGACTGAGTCTGAGTGAAAGAGGGTCTACCCTATCAAACCTATTGTATCGTTACCCCAATACCCCCATGCATATGGGATATATTGAGCATGGTGATCAGATCATGATATGAATAAACATAACAGTTTAAATAATGTACCAGTAAGGCCTTCTCGCGGACCACCATGAGAATTTCGGGGGGGGGGGGGCTGAAGCCCCCCAAGGCTACATGCCTGTCTGTGAGTAAAGCATGGGGATTTGAGGAATGGGCAGGAGTTCCTCTTTGAACCTCACGAGGCCAGCCTTCAGTCTGTAAGAGAGGCTTGAAGACAGGTGTGTAGCACCTTTGAAAGATTTGTCCAAATCTTATGTTGATTTTTCTCTGCATGTTCAGTTTCAAAGAATTTGAAAATCCGGTTCTTAAAATAAACAAAGCATCAATATAGCACTGGCTGAGTCAAATAATCACCCTTCCTGTTGCCAACAAAACATGGCTTATAGAAAAGGAAAAATTCAGAACATAGAAAAACAACAGCAAAAGTATGATAGCTGGGACTCTACACTACGCTACTTGCGCAATGCGGGTCAGAATAAATGAAGGGAAGACATGCGCAAGACAGGTCAGAAAGTGGGGGGGGGCAGAAAGGGGGGGATAAGAAACTGCCAAGCATAGTGCTTAAGGCTAGTGAAGCAATGTTAGAGTTATTTACTGTTAAATGATAACAATGGCTTACGAAGATGGATAGAAATGTTTCCTCTCCCTCTTTCTGGCGAACAATGTTCCCACGACTCTGATGTAGCTGCATCTCTCACTCACTGCACTGTCTTGCACACGTGTTCCCCTCATTAATTCAGACCCACGTTGCACAACCAGCGTAGGGTCCCAGCTATCATACCTTTGACAAAACAACAACCTGTGACTGCCAGAATTCCACATATATAGCTTTACCACTAGCCATAGTGTATAGCAGTGGTTCCCAACCTTGTTTTGACCAGGGACCATTTTGACCAGAGACCACTCTCCAACATTAGTACCAAAAGGGTTACGAATCAGATTTTGGTCAACTTTAGATTCGGTTTGGGTATTAGGGGTGCTGATTCAGACAATTGAGTTGGATAGACCACATCAGCTCTAGTTTCTAAGACAGAACATATGCCATCTACTCACCCATAGAAAACCATATTTAGTAATCTAGAGCTGATGTGGTCTATCCAATGCAATTTTCTGAATCAGCAGCCCAAATAAGTTCAGGAACAGGCCCCTGCTTCCAGGCGCCACATGGAATGGATCTGCTGAAGGGGAGGGAGGAGGAGAAGCAGCAGTCAGGAGGCTTGTTGTCGCAGTTTTCGTGGGTAGTCAGCCGCTCCTCCTGACATCCCCATTTCCTCGGCACTCTTGTTGCAACAGTGTAGTAACGGTGAGGATGTGGACTATATTTTAGTTCTTGGGGACCACTGGTGGTCCACAGACCACAGGCTGGAAACCACTGGTGTATAGGAAATTACGAGAACTGTAGTCCTAAAAAAAATGTGTTTCTTTGTTACTGAGAACTAATTGCTTCTCTCTGGTTTCAGTGAGAGCCAATGTAACACAGTTGTTGAGTGTTGGACTAGAACTCTGCAAAACCATTAGAATGAAGATCTGTTTTATACAGTATTTAGGACAAATAAGGCACCGGAGAGACGGCATTTTCACATATTGTTTAAGAGAAAGACAAGTCTTGAACATAAGGTAATTTCAGCAAAGCAGTGGGAATATATTCAGAAAAAAGCATGTGATTTGTCCACATTCTATATTTGAAAACTAAAAAAACAAAGGTGATTAAATATTTGAGAGCGAGAGATCAGAAGCAACTCAGTTATTTTGCCAATAGTTTGGAGTTCTCACAACAGGTGTTCCAGATCAAACCTTGCCATTCCATGCTCACCTGGACTAAACTACCCTGAACATAAGTGAAGCTTACTTCTAAGTAGGGAGATATTTAAGCTGGCAACCCCATATTTACCTGGCTGACTTAGTAAGTAGGGTTTTATTTCTTAGTAGACATATTATGCTGTGCTATTACTAGAGGAGTAAGTCCAATGGAAAATACCTAAGAATACAGTGATTGCGTTGTAACAAGCAACTGCTTGTATTCCACCCTTCAATCTGACAATAGAGAAGACCTCACAACCTCTGAGGATGCCTGCCATATATGCAGGTGAAATATCAGGAGAGAATGCTTCTAGAATATGGCCATTCAGCCCGAAAAACCTACAACAACCCAATAGAGAAGTCACTAGTTTTAGATACATAACTTATTAATTCAGTGTTCCCTGCTCAGTTTCCACAGGTACTCAACAAATAGCTAAGGAAATGTCTACCCACTTGAGGAATGGAAGTGGAGTCAGAAATGAGTTTCTTTCATTGAAGAAAGCAGAGCCACCTGGCCACAGCATGAATGAGCTATAAATAAAGCCTATGGGAGCCTTGGGAGCTGGTTCCCACCTGATGAAATCACTGAGTAGGAGCTTCAAGTGATGAAGAGAGATCCAAGGATATGGGCTTTATTCCTCCTCATCGCTGGTGTTTCTACTCAAAACACCTCAGGTAAGCAAAGGCAGGAAGAGGCTCAGCAAAACTTCCCTGTTGTGGAAAGATTAGCTGGCAATTATTAAATAATTCTGAGAATTTGTGGGTGTACTAACCTAATAATGTGCTTTGACTTTAAATTTTTTGTCAGTTGTTTCCTGTTTTGAAAGAAAATGCTCCCTGTTAAGAAACCATTCAAAGCACAAGGTTATTGCAAAACTATTTTAAGTTAAGGCTTCCCCTGACAGTAAGTAGTCGAGTCCAACGCTGGAGGTGGTGCTCATCTCCATTTCTAAGCTAAAGAGCAGGCGTTGTCTCTAGACACCTCCAAGGTCATGTGGCCAGAATGACTGCATGGAGCACTGTTGCCTTCTCTCAAAAGTGGTACCTATTCATCTACTCACATTTGCATGTTTTTGAACTGCTAGGTTGGCAGAAGCCGGGGCTAACAGTGGGAGCTCACCGCACTCTCTGGATTTGAACCTCCAACCTTTCGGTCAACAAGTTCAGCAGTTTAACCCACTGCACCACCAAACTATTTTAGGCACTTATTAATGGAAACCTTTGCAATTACTTCTGACTTCCTAACTTACATCCAGGGTCATATGTCAGTTCCTTCTTTAAATTTATCTCCCTCATGTGGGAAGTTGGATTTGTCCATTGGGAAAAAGATAATCGAGGGAACCTGCCATAGAATAATTAGAAATAAATAAAATGTGAAAGCAGGGAGCACCTTTTTTGCAATACATGAATTGTCTCCCTTTCTGGGAGTGCAATTGTAAAAATAGAAAAAAGAGACAGAATTTGGGAAGGTTACTTTCTACTGCAAGATTCTGGAAGATGTAGTCCAAAAATACTGTTCTCACAGCTCTGAAAACAGGAGGGGTGAGAAGGGTAGAATATAATAAATAAATAAATAAATAAATAAACCTCAAATAAATAAATAAACCTCAAAGTCAAACAAACATGAAAAATGTATTGTCGAAGGCTTTCATGGCTGTAATCACTGGGTTGTTGTGAGACCTCACAACCTCTGAGGATGCCTGTCACAGATGCAGGCGAAACGTAAGGAGAGAATGCTTCTGGAACATGGCCATTCAGCTTGGAGAACTCATGACAACCCAAACATGTCAAATAAATTAAATAGGATTAATTAGAGTATATCCTTCTTTCCCCAGTCTTAACACTCTCCAGATATGTAGAACTGCAACTTCCACAGTCTCCAGGCAATATGTCAGAATACTCATGATATCTTGGATTAAAACTCCCTCAGACAATGTAGGTTGCAGTTCAGTACTTTGGGGGAGAGGGCAAGTTGGGGAAATTAGATTGTACTAAATGCAAGACAGATAATTGTTCCAAGGACTAAAGGTACCCGTGACAAACAATGATAATTCTGGTTCCTGCCAGCCCTTTATTTGACTGTGGCTCCAACATGAAGCTGAATTCCTGGACCCCTTGTGAGGCAGAAATCAAGAAATGTTGTATTCCCTGTACTGTATTATCAAAGTTTCTCCCATAGATGGTGCCATTGGAGTAAGATTGGACAGTACTGCTAATAGTTGGAGGGCAAATGATTTTCAGCTGTTCCAAATCCCATCTTCAGTTAGTAGGAAACTATACTACCTTTTTATTCTGCTGCCTAGCATGTATTTTTCAAAGCAAGACGCACATTTTAGGTAGCTATTAATCAGGAGAAAAGGCACTATGAAGCAATAATTTCTCGCCGGGATCAACTACTATATTTACTATTTGATTTTATTTTTGTTATGATATTAATATCCTTCCCTATTGCTCAAATATTTAAAGATGGCGTATAATATAATCAGTCTGAACAATTTAAGCAATGTAGATAATAAAAATGATTTTGAAAGGTTAAAAAACATGTAATGTTGCGGTAGGATTATGAGATTCCAGTTAGACTATTATCCTTAATGTGCAAAGGTTTCTGGACTGCTAAATGCAGGGGACATTGGGATACAGGAGGAGTGTGTGTAAACATACATACACACACACACACACACACACACACACACCCTTCTTGTGTCCCAATGCCCCCTGTATTTAGCAGTGTGTACACACACACACACAATTCCCCCACCAATTTGATATTCTAGACAACCATCTGAGCAGAGTTTTACAGTTACTGCTATGAATTAAGACAGGGCTGTGTTAATCTTTACCTGCCAAATGTTTTGGATGGTAATTCCTACAAAATTTCATCACTGATCATGTGAAATGGAATTGATAGTTTAGTTCTAAAACATCTGGAGGACATGTTGTCCCCCACCCTGATTCAACTCAGATCATTACAAACATGACTCTGAATCATTATTGCCCACTATATATTTAATTATTTACTGTACTTACACTCTGCCCTTCTAACCTTTGGAGGGGGACTCAGGGTAGCTCACAAAATATAGCAATAATTCAGTGTCTGATTCGGACAATAATAATATCAGTAATATACAATATTATAAAACGGTTATATATATATATGTGTGTGTGTGTGTGTGTGTGTGTCTTTCAAACAACTAAAACGTATCAAACATATCAAAAGTCTAGCACCAACTGAACCAATGCTTTACCATTCTTCTGTCATAATTATGGGTCATATTAATCCCCAAAGGCTTGCTTAAATAGCCAGGTCTTAAGATTCTTCCTGAAGCTTAAGAGCAAGGGGGCTGTTCTGATGTCACTGGGGAGGGAGTTCCACAGCTGTGGGACCACCAACGAGAAGGCCCTGTCTCTTGTCCCTGCCAACTGCACCCACAATGAGGGCGGGACTGAAAGCCCCCCCCCCCCCCCCCGGAAGATCTTAGCAGTCACACCGGATCATAAAAGGAAATATGTTTGGACAGGTAAGCTGGACCAGAACTGTTTAAGGTTCCAGTCCAGCTTACCTGTCCGAATGTACACTAGTGGGGTAAGAGTCAGAAAGAGGTATGTGGTTTTCATGTTTGCTTCTGAACAGCAAGTTCTGGTCTAGTGTGAAAAATAGGATCCTGGAACAACTAGACCTCATTAGTCTCATGAAACAGGACTGTTGTTAATCCTTATACATTTCCAGTAACATTGTGAAGAACTATCTCTGCAGTGCAGAGATGTATGCTGATCTTAGAGCCAGCATGGTGTAGTGGTTTGAGTGTTGGACAATAACTCTGAAGTCCAGGTCTGATTCCCCACTTGACCATGGAAACCCATTTGGGGGGGGGGGGGGAGCTTGATTGAGTCAGCCCCATTATAGGTTTGCCCTTGGGGTGCCATAAATCAGAAATGACTTCAAGGCACCCTAAACAACAAATGTTGATTATAAATGTTGACATACTATTCCTGGCTGAATCATTCTTGTGTCCCCTGCAGTGTCTGTGTCATGTGGAAGTTCACACCTAACAATTGCTGTGCCAGTGGCTCTCTTTGGCTCTGGTGTGGTGATTGATGCCCATGAACTGACCCTGGGAACCGGTTGTGCGGTGACTGCTGTGCACACAAATGTACTACTGCTGGAATACCCCCTCTTTGCCTGCGGGGCCACAAGAAAAGTAAGAAAATGAACAGTACTTAAAAGCATTCTTTGTGAACCATCTGAGTAGTAGCTGAGAAGAGAGTTTGAATCTAGGTACAAAAACTACTGGAAACTAGAGTGGGAAAACAACTTTTTCTCTAGTTATGGACATGGCAAATTGAGGGGAAGTCTGTGGGTGCATCGACACTGTAGAAATAATGCAGTTTGACACCACTTTAAGTGTCATGGCTCAATGCTCTGGGGTTGTGGGAAGGCATTTAGCTTTTCTGTCAAAGAAAAGCTAAATGCTGGTGACTCGCCAAACTACAGCATCTAGGCATGGCAGTTAAAGTGGTGACAAGCTGCATTATTTCTACAGTGCAGATATATCCTAAAACCCTTTTGATTTCTGGTTACCCCACCTCACCGTGTTGTAAAGCTTTTTTCAAAAGATCACCATCTCAATAGACTAGCTATAGAGTAAACGATGGAAAGGCTAATAGTTATAGAAGTTTGCTATTAAAGGGTAGGGGGAGGATTCACTGATCTCTGAAGTGTACTTTGAGCACCTGGAGCCAAAATACTAGAAGCACATACGTATAACTCTTCCATTGAAACAATTTTCAAAAGCAAAAGTCATTAAATCTAGTCTGAAATGAACTTTTATCTGGTTCTTAGATTCTGCCAGCTAGCATTCACTATAGAAATATTCTCCACTATGTACCTTCAGCTGCAAATGGGGTGATCCGGTCCAGTGGCTTCTCTCAACCTATAGACTGTTTCTACTCCAGGTAAGTCCTGACTCTGAAAAGAGAAGAATCCTGCTCATGAGAGAACAATTTCAGTTTCCATAAGGAAATAAATACTGTTTGCAATCTAACCTTACATATGGAATATTCAATTAACTTTCTGAACTAGCTAAACCAGTAAACTATAGCTATGAATGTGTTCTCCTGAGCTGAATATGGAATTAATGGTCACAGATGTCCAGGAGTTTAAAAACTACTTTCACACAAATGCCTCTTTTATTCTAGAAGTACTCCCAACTCTGTAATGTGACTTATAATAGATCGATAATATTAATAGCTGATAAAGAAAGTGTGTTGGCTTAGAATCCAAAAGCCTGTCTTCTGGGACAGGATAGTAGGTTAGCAATTGCTGGGAATGAAGGGCTTCCCTTCCCCACCTGCTACTGTTGCAATTTCTGCCATTAAAATTCATTTTTTTCTGCTGCGGAATATTTTATTTATTTATTTATTTATTTATTATTTGCACTTGTTAACCGCCACTCTCAAGCCCGAAGGCGACTCGTCATGAAATATGTCATGAAATGTGTTGCCCCATTCACAGGCTGGCACAACTGGTTTTCATTACACTAGACAATTGCATAAAATGTAATGTAATCCTATGAGTTCATGATGGTAACCATATAATACAATCCCACGAGATTCTCGTGTGGGAGGAAATCAAAGGCGTGTTTTGGTCTTTATTCTAGGTTATGGAATGTCTCTTCACTTGGACTTAAGCCCACTTGGGTCCCCTTCACTTCCACGGTGGTGGACAGACAACGTTTGGACTTTGCCCTTGAAGTCTATGACAGTGAGTTTAATAAGCTGTAGAAACCCATTTATAGAAAGCTATAATAAATACATTTCAGGGATGACTAACCTGAAGAAGCTTTGTCTATGTAGATAGTAAATGATTTTTAGCTTTGAAAGGTGATTATCTGCTTGTAATATTTAATTATTTTATCCACATTATTAGGTATATAAATATATAAATAAATAAACTTTATCTATACCCTGCCACCATCTCCCTGAAGGGGACTCAGAGCGGCTTACATGAGGCCAAGCCCAAACAGCAAATTACAATAAATTAAAACGGAAAATGCAAATAATAATAACAAAAACATAATTACATAAAACATGTGATAACATAGCAATATAGAATTATAATAGGCACAATCACAATCAAGGTATTAGATTCTATCCATTTTTTTAAAAAAACTGTTAAATCTAGTGTTTCTCAAATTTTGCTTTTCCAAATGTTTTGGACTTCAGCTCCCTGAATTCCTGAGTGTTGATCAAGCAGACGGGGGATTTCAGAAGTTGAAGTCCAAAAGGTTTGGAAAAGCAAAACTTGGGAATTGCTGCATTAGACTAGTGGGAACTGATTGTGTTCCCATAAATATGTGGATGACATAAGAAGACATGCTGTTCTGGAATTACTTTCAGACTTGTCTGTTTCCCCATTACTGCCTCAAAAAGTAAGGAGGGCATCAAAATGGCTATGAAGAAAATAAATGGCTAGCGCCTTAAAAAGAAGTCCATAATGGGAGTCAGAGTGTATAAATACCATGATGCTGTCCACATATTTATGGGAACACAATCTGTCAGAAGCTATTTATCCTGTGATTGCTTGGGTGATCTAGTTCTAGCTAATCTAGTTTTAAACTTCTCGTTTGAATCCTAATCATAGATGAAAACAGGGTGGCCATGGGGGCTGGCAACATAGAGTGCTTGGCAAGATCCACATTCTAGTTGGGGTTCCACTGACAAGCCTGAAGCAACCTAACCTTGCTGTCTTTTTTTCTATTTATGGGTCTCTTCTAAGAAAGTAAGCTTCCTGAGGACCAGCAAACGGCAGCCCTCTTTTCCTCTAGACAGGTGGATTGAGCCAAAAGGGGCTGCTTAACTAAAAGGGCAACAAAGACAGAAGCAAGGGGAAATTGCTTTATCCAGAGTCAATCACTAAAGATAACATTATTAAGCTTTCCTCCCTGACCCCTTCCAAAAAAATGGCAAGAAAGCCATCTTGGGTTCTTGAGAAACAGTAATAAAACCTTGTGACTGCTATGTTGTATCGTTTCTACTCATTAACATATGTATATACTATTCTTTTTTTTATTCTACCTCTTAGGTTCCTGGTCACTGCCCCTGCCTGACCCTGTTTACTATCTTGGGGATCAAATCAACATCCAAGCATCTGTTAAAAAAGGGAGCCATGTGCCTTTGAAAGTCTATGTAGACGAATGTGTGGCTCGTCCCAGTTCAGAGTCCTCTGTGAAATACGAAGTCATCACAAACCATGGGTGAGGCCCTTGGGCTGGTAGAGAACTGTAGGTGTCATGGGGAAGGAAACCTGGAGATGCAGGCTTACCTCTAGAACTTGAGGAACAGAGCCAGAGCTGTTTACATAGAAGTGAGATCATTAAAATGGAAACTTGAGTGAAGGGCTTATGAACCTGTTTCCGTTGAGGTAAATGACAACTAGTTCAGTGGCAGTTGATGGCTTCCGTATCAATATGTGGTGTATCCATTTCATTTTAATATATTGTTGAAGGCTTTCATGGCTGCAATCACTGGGTTGTTGTGAGTTTTTCAGGCTGTATAGCCATGTGCTAGAAGCATTATCTCCTGATATTTTGTCTGTATCTGTGGTAAGCATCCTCAGAGGTTGTGAGGATGCTTACCACAGATGCAGGTGAAATGTCAGGAGAGAATGCTTCTAAAACATGGCCATACAGCCCGAAAAACCTACAACAACCCATTTCATTTTAATTTAAATTTAAAAAATGATGTCCTAAGTGCTGAATTTATTGTGAGAAATGGTGGCTGAGTAAGGAAGGATGATATGGAGCAGGATTGGAATGAACTCTCTCTTTCTCTGAGTTATTTTCCTGCCAGATATGTTCAAACCAAAAAAGGTCCTGCTGAGAAAAGGAGGCAATGAACTGACATTCTGGGAAAGGGACTGAGTAGGTGAGAGTGAGAGCTAGTGCTTTTCCCCACATGAGTTCTTTTCCACCTAAACAATAGGAAGAACTTGGTAACAGCTGTTTGATAGTGGAACAAATTGATAAAATAAATGGTGTCCAAATCAAGAGTGAAAATCTCGTGGCCCTCTGGATATTGTTGGGCTGCAATTCCTAGCATCACCAGTGGTGAAGAACGCTGCAAGTCGAAGTTTAATGACATTTAGGATGTTACATACTCCTCTCCCTTGTCCAGATGCCAGGCAGAGTGATGGGTAGCAACTATGTCCTTGATCCTGCCTAAACTCCCTAAAGGCACAAGTTTTCTCTTGGAAGTGAAGCAGAATCAGTTGCGGTTAGTACACAGAGGGGCCACCAGTGAATACCAGGTGCTATAGGTTATATATCTGAGGAAGGAACTGGCAAAACTACCGCTTGAATATTCCTTGCCTAAGAAAACCCTATGAAATTCATGCCTTCACCATAACTGGACAAGAGACTTAAACCACATACCTAATTCAAAAAGTCCTTCCTGTCTGCCTCTATCCATCCTGCAGGTGCCTTGTGGATGGACAGCAAAGTAATTCCCGCTTCCTTGCCACACGAGTAGATGGGATCCTCCGCTTTCAGCTAGACACCTTCACTTTCATTGGGGCCTCCAATAACCAGGTGACAAAAGACAGAAATGGAAGCTAAACTAATCAAAACAAATGGGTCTAAAGTTATATGAACTTGATTTACAGATAATTACAGTTTGGTGATGGTAAACTGTTGGAAAATTTAATAGTATTCAAATAGGTAGTGGCACCTCACCTGAAGAGTTTAAGGCTTTCAAGTTGCTTGTTTAGGGCTCACTTAAATTGGATTTCTTTTCCTCACATCCATCTCTAAAAGGCTTTTAATGATACAGCAGCAATAGCAAATGGCTTTGGTCTTGGTTGGATGTTGGTCTCTGTGCTTGGCCAGTGGATTGTTGGCACTTCTGTCCTGCTCTGAATACTTAAACTCTGGGCAGCCAGCCTAATGTGACATGTACTTGGATTCTTTAGATTTACCTCATATGTCACTTGAAGGCTGTGTCCACCAGCTCTACAAACCATCTCAACAAGGCATGTTCCTACGATCAAGCAACCGCAACTTGGAGCTCTCATGAAGGAGCAGATTGTTCCTGTTGTGCATCCCATAGTGGCTGTAATGGCAGAAGGAGGAGGAGGAGAAAAAGGGGGCACCACCAGAAGAAAGGTGAACTTGCTCTCCGTACAGTGGACCTGACAGAATAATTCTTTGGCTTTGGTACTTGCCTGTTAACACAGGACGATAGAATTGCTGACTTGCAAGTGTCTACAGCCAGGTTCCTCTCCTAAAGTACCTCTCCCTTGAAGGCTAATAAGAATGGAATTTCTATAATTTAATCATGATACCCATGGTGAAATTATCAGACTTATGGAGGAACAACAGTTAGATTGAGCTGCCTCCGCTCATCTATTTTACTTCATTCCTGATTCAGGAAAATAACACTATGTAACACGATTTTTGTTCCTGTGATATAAATGTCATTTTCTAATTGATTTGCTCATAAAAACATGAAAAAGTTTATTGAACTGTAAAAATTTAGTTTCTGAGGGATATTCTGCAGCACATTTTGCTAAAGCTTTTCAGTGAATATCTCATAGAGTTTCAACTAATTCAATACAGTGATTTGTGGCAGCCCCAAAAATAAAGTTTCTGGAGTATAACAACTACTTTCAAAGTAAGTACCACACAATTAAACAGGAACTTTCAAACCCGGGGCAGAATGCTTTTCAAATTTTGTTACATAATGCAATTCATCAGCACGGTCCTCATTTTAAAATCATAGAGAAGCAGCTACTAAATTGTAGCCTACTTGGCATTGCTAGCTCCTCTTACCTTAGCTTCCCCATGTTGCATTGGGATCAGTGGGGGGAAGCTGGCCAGCGGACATCTCCCCCTGTGGGATGGGTCCTTGGGTAAGTCAGGTGATGCAGAGCATGGGATGATGGGTTCCCCACGCCGGGCACCACCAAATTCACCATAATCTGTGGAAATTCTGGTGGCACATATGATGAGGTTAAAGTGTGAAGTTCATAGAATAAGCTTTCATAGACTAAGGTGACAGACTTCCTCAGACTTAATATATGAAAGCTTTTACTACCTTCTTCATTCTATCGGTCTCTACAAAATATCTTGGCATACTGGTATTCCACACTAATACAGCCATGCCTTTCAATTCTTCACTGCACCGCAGATGTTTGGCTTAAAAGTGTAGGGCAGAAATGCTGATAGGACATTTTGTATGGCTGATGACTATCACAGCACCAATCTTGAATAAATATTCAGTTATGAGTCTACTTGAACTGTATACCTGGAATGGGAAAGGGTTGGAAACACTGCGTCGTCTTGTTCTTACTTCAAGCTGCCATCGGTTCTGGGCCAACTCTGGCTTGACACTGTGCTGCCTTTTTGCAGGGCTGTTTGGAGAAATGGATGTCAAGCTTGGTCCCATTGAACTGAAATCAGAACAGGTGAACTCCTCCATGCTGAATGCCTCCAGTAACTTTGAACTTGCATCTGTTGTGGTTACTTCTGCGACATCCAAGACACCTCGTGACGCCAGGATATCAGCTAACCAAATAGTGAATATTATCATGAGGGAAGGAGTGAAGGAAGACTCATCTGGTGAGAAACCCAGAATCCATTATGTTTATCTAAAATATTTATAAGATCAAAAACATTCCGAGGTGGTTTCAAATAATCTTCTATAACAGTGTAAGAAAATGTATGTCTGCACCTACTATGCTGTGCTAGTAAGTGCAGCATTTTAGCCAATGCGCCCATGAAGTCTACTGGGCTATCTTCAGTTACTAGGTGACAGACTTCCTTAATCAGGTTATTGCTTTGCGGTTAAACCAATTTGAAACTCCAGGGACAAAGTTCTAGGTCGTCTCCATACTTCTGTGTCTGGGAATAAGTGATGCAAATGAGACTTTATATCTAGAGCTGAAATTATAAACTACTCAGTAGTTCCCTGTATTCTTTCCTCTGTGAAAGACCATAAAAGTAATGGCTGGTTTCCTGAAACTTAATAGGAAAATATGGTGATGTGGGGTGCCCTAAGCACACAGATATACATGAAAACAAACTGAAGCTAGCGCTGCAAGCTTCTACCTTTATGAGCAGCCAATAAAGTCTTCAGTGTAGACAAAACTGTTTCTTGTTTATAGAACTGTTTCTTCCTGCTTCTTGGCAGGGGGTTAGACTGGATGGCCCATGAGGTTTATTCCAATTCTATGATTCTAAAAGTAAAGGTTTTCCCCTGACATTATGTGTAGTTGTGTCCGACTCTGGGGTGTGGTGCTCATCTCCCTTTCTAAGCCAAAGAGGCGTATTTGTCCGTAGATACCTCCAAGGTTATGTAGCTGGCATGACTGCATCGAGCGCATTACCTTCCTACCGGAGCGGTACTTATTGATCTACTCACATTTGCATGGTTTCGAACTGCTAGGTTGGCAGAAGCTTGGGCTGACAGCGGAAGCTCACACCGCTCCCCGGATTTGAACCTGCGACCTTTCGGTCAATAAGTTCAGCAGCTCAGCGGTTTAACCCACTGCACCACCGGGGGCTCTCTGTTTTTGTTAAGGTGCCAATAAACTAAATTTCAAGCATTTGTGCTTGTTGGGCAGCAACAATAGAGACTGGTATTGAACAATAAAGGTGGCTTTTTATTTTGATCTTAAAATATGAAACTACTTGAAGTACACTTTTTCAGCAAAAGTTAGAACTTGGGGAAACTAAATATATAAAAATAAAAAGACTGCAATTTCCAGAGTTCCAGTAGTCATGCTAGTTGGGGAATTCTGGATGTTATTATCCTCCACGTTCCCCAGAAACCTCAGACAATAGCCTAAAAGTGCTTCCAGCTTTGACGCATAAATCAACAGTCCTGGATCTTTCCTATGCATAAGCTGTTCACTCTTCATCCTTTGTCTTCTTTCCCTAACAGGTATCCATCTGCCTTTTTCCACTGCCACCCTGGTGATAATTGTTGCCTCTTTGGTCATTGTCCTGGTCTCTGTCTTGGGCTGTTACTGCTCCACCAAGCGCTCCCACAGAGGATACCACATGGGTGCTGCCCGTGGCCCCCTGGGGCAGCCAGGTGCTGTTCCAATGGCACCAGCAGCTGTTGGCTCTTCTGGGTCTGCAGTTTCTGGGGAATCCAGTACTGCTTCCAAGAAACCCGATGGGGCATCCTTGCAGTGAGCGGACAACCTGCCGCCTAAACTGCAACTAACGCAAATAAAGATTTAGCTGTGCAAGAAACAAAAGGTGTGTCCATAGTATATCATCATGTTTTTGAACACTAGTTTTCTAAGTTATTACAACAGAGAAATGTGTATTTATTTATTTATTTGCAATATTTGTATGCCACCCTTCTCAACCCTGAAGGAGACTCAGGGGTATAACTCCCAGAAGCTCCAGAGCAGCTTGAAGGATTCTGGGCATTGTAACCCCCAAAAGTTTTTTCAAACCTGGAAAACTGCTCCACCAAATGCACTGACAAAAGATAGCACCAGGTTTTGTTTCCTAGGAATAAGGTCCCTAAGGGCTTATAGCAATTTGCACAAGGGGTTGACGTGCTGTTTTCCAATGCTAGAGTTCCAGAAGACCACATATTTTGCTATTTTATGATACTCTGAACCATTTTTACACAAAAAAAGAAGTAATGGGGTGCTAGGGGGTGTTGTGCTGGGGTGTGTGGGTTGCACAGGATCCCAAAGGATTCTGACCCCTAATTTGCATATATTCAATAGGCTCACTTTAGGATTGCCATACATCAGAAAGACAATGAAGGCACACAATAACAAAAGTTGAGCATAAATCAAGGCTTCCAACATTAGTGTAGTGGTTTGAGCATTGGACTACATCTCTGGAGATCAGGGTTTGAGCAAGTCGCACTCTTAGTTTGAGATTAAATCTTGCCAAGAAAACTCTGGGATAGGTTAAGGATGAGTCAGAAACAAACTGAAGGCATACAACAGCAACTAACACCTACCTATCATGTGCTATCTTCCCTAATAGGTCTCTAGGGAGCCATCTAGAACTTTATAGGGAAAGAGCGGGAAGAGATTTTGCGACACTTATTTTGAACATTCCCTCCCATTACACTGTGCAGTGCATAGAAGAGATTTGGTAACTCAGTGGAAACCCCTTAAATGGAAATGGAAGTGTGGGAAAACACTGAGTCTTCATCTATTCATCCTGGTACTTGGGAAGATGTTGCTCAATGGCTCTCAACCTGTGGCTCCCCAGGTGTTTTGACCTACAGCTCCCAGAAATCCCAGCCAGTTTACCAGCTATTGGGATTTCTGGGAGTTAAAGGCCAAAACATCTGGGGACCCACAGGCTGATGTAGCTTGATGGCTGATACAAGCTCTAGTTCTAAAGTGTTGTTATGTTTTTTTTTTGTTTTTTTTTTGTTAAAACTGTTTATTTTGATTATGGTACATAACAGAAAAGCAAACCATGGCAAAACAGATATAATCAGGTACCAATATTTTTGACGTGTACATGCCTATCTACCTTATTCAATCAATCAGTTAATTTTGACGTTATGTACAAATTATTATCATTTACATATCTTAATACACATAAACTTGCTATTTCTGGCTGTTTTCCACTGCTTACAGTCAGAGCTTAATATTAATTTTTTTCATAACATACAGGAAATCAGCACATGGCATTTTACACACATACCCCAGACCTTACACTCAACCCCAAATCCCTATCCTGAACGAACTAAACCCTCGTCCCCACACCCGTGCACCCTTCACCATGACTTCCCGCACCGAAACACTATGAAGCCTTTAAGCCTATTTATCTATCCTTATTCATGGTAAACCTAAATTCCTAATGGAGCACCTCTATGTTACTGACTCTCTATTCAGATATGCTAAGGCCAACTTCCATTTTTCTAGAAAGTCCTCATTACTCTTATTCCTCCTGTTATAAGTTAATCTGGCCATTAGCATATATTCTCGCATTCTTTCCCTCCAATCCTTTTTGGTTAGACCTTTTTCCCCTTTCCAATCTTTGGCTATGGTCAATCTTGCCGCTGCAAAGCTATATTGATATATTTCTTGGTCCTTTTGATTATTATTTTCTCTCTGTAGACCTAGCAGACACAGTCCTGGGCTTTTTTTAATCTTGTTATGTAACATTTTATTTGTCTCCTTAATTACCTTATCCCAAAATTCCTGTATGGTCACACAGGTCCACCACATGTGGAGAAATGTCCCTTTCTGTTTCCTGCACCTCCAGCAAATACCTTGTTGTGATTTGTCTATTTTAGCCAATGTAGCTGGAGTGATATAACATCTGTAAAACATTTTGTATTGATTCTCCCTGATTGAACCCGATAAAGTAAATTTAAATTCTTTATTCCATAGGTATTCCCATTTGTCCAATTCTATTGGTCTGCCTAGGTCCTTGGCCCAGGATATCATTACTGTCTTGACTCTGTTGTCCTCCATGTTATAACTTAGTATGTATTTATATAATCTAGAGATTAACCCTTTATCCCCCCTTTTCCAAATTCTTTCCAATTCTGATTCTTTGGTTGCAAATCCAATCCTCAAATCTTTTTTGTATCTTTCATGCAGTTGGTGATATCGAAACCAATCATTAATCTCCAATTCTTCCCGACCTTTTAATTTCCATTTTTCATTTTCTCTAATAAGGTATTCTTTATATGTTCTTGTTTCTACCCTTAAGGTTGGTCTTGAGACTGCTTCTAGTGGCCTCAGCCAAAGGGGGGTTTTTGGTTCCATACCTTTACTGTATTTTTTCCAAATATCCAATAGTCCCCCTCTAATTATATGTTTATTAAAATCTTTATTTAGTTTATCTCCATTGTACCACACATATGCGTGCCATGTTGAGGGAGATTGAAACTGCTCAATAGACTCAATAACTTTGGAAGACTTAAGATCTGTGTGCCCCCATGAAGAAACATAAATCTGTATTTGTTCCATTTGTTCATCTGTATGTCTTATCATCTATGCAAAATTTTAAAATGTTGCATGGAAAATAACTCAGCTACATCTTACCTCTTGAGTAACCCCTTCCTGACTTAACCAATGCAAGTCTCCGCTTGCGTTGCTTCATCTTTGCTTTGCTTCTCTTTGGCCTTGCATAAGAATGCTTTGTTTTTTCTCTTACGAATCCAAACAGCCTAGACTTCTGTGGCACATCTGTTTGTAAAACACCTTCAAAACGCAGTTCATCCTTCCTTGCAATAGTCCTCTGAGGTGGGTTACTACTACTACTATTTTAAAGACATAAAATCTGGTCGAATGGTTTGTGGTGAACCCAATAGAAAATTATTTGTTCAAGGCCCAGACTATTTCAGTATACACTGTTTATTAACATAATAAAAGAAACATGGAGGTTCATATTCCATGTGCTGCTACGTATATAACTCTATGCAAGTGCCTAGACATATGGAAATATTGCAAGTTCAAGTCATGAATGGAGGTGCAGTGGAATTGAGACTTGAGCATTTGTAGTTCTTGGAATTTTTAGTTGGCAAGAGTTATTACATAATGTGCCAGTCCCTTCAGATTTCTCTGTTCTCTTTAAAAGTAGCTGCTGGGTGATGGATTTTCCAAGCAACTGTACACCTACTATAATACAGTAAATCTTGGGTTAGCTTACTGTACAGCAGGAAATTAAGGGCTTTTTCTTATATAATTTATCTGGTGGGGCAGTGGTTCAAACTGCTGAGCTGCTGAACTTGCTGACTGAAAGGTTGGTGGTTCAAATCCAGAAAGCAGGGTGAGCTCCCGCTGTTAGTCCCAACTTATGCCAACTTAGCAGTTCAAAAACATGCAAATGTGAGTAGATAAATAGGTAGCTGGGGGTGGTTATGACTGACAGGGAGCTCTGGCGTGGACTGGTTCATGAATCACAAAGAGTCGGAAACGACTGAACGAATGAACAACAACAAAGTCCATAAGCAGCAGTTTGATCTGTGCCTGGAAATGATTCGGCAGCCAGTGGAGCTATTTCAACAAGGAAGTTAGATGCTTCTTATAACCTGACTCAGTCTGCATTCCGACTGTAGCATTTTGGACCTGCTGAAGTTTTAAAACTATTCCCAAAGTTAACCCTATGCAGAATGCACTGCATTAGTCCAAACAGTATGTCGTTGTTGGGAATCAGAGCTGCTAGGCTCAAAAATAACACTCACTTGGAGTGATTCCACCAAAAATATAGCAGAGTGCTAGAAGCAAACTTCACAACCCGCAGAAACTTTCTCTTGAAAAAGAAACCTGCGTTTACTTTCCCAGTGGTCCATCGCAAAACAAAGCAATGCTATGTGCAAGATGCAGATGTGAGGAAAAGCACATTCTATGATGAGCAAACATCTTTTGCCATCAAATTTTACCCTCTTCATGCATGGCAAAAATTCTCACATCTTTCCTCAGCACCATATTTTCTCTTATTAGCCTTGCAAGATGTAAACATAGATGGTTTGGTCTTTATATGTAGATTCCAATTTAAGTAAAGTGCCTAAAATTATATCAACTCATTGAAAACTTGCTATGCTAGTACTGCGAAAGCTGAATTTTCAATTTAGCAAATGTATTCTGGGTGTTTTTTCACTTTAAGGAGTTCTCTTGACTTCAAAGGAATTGTATTGTATGATTAAAGGAATTGTATTGTATGATTAAAACGACCCATTTATGACCAATTTGGCAACTTTTACTTTATCCATTTAAGGCTTTCAAGGGTGTAGATGAATTTGTCAGTTTCATTTTCTTATACATTCATTTTTAAATTGTTTCTCTTACATTTATCCTGATATTTATACATTTTGGTTAAAAAAATGAACCAAATGCACTCCTCACCCATCCTTTGGTTTTGAATTCATTCTTTGTATCCAACCATGACCACTATGAGGCAGTAGTGCCTCACTCATGTTCTGCAGTCACAGGTATCAAAACATATCAATCATGTACAATATTGGGGACTCCCACCAGATATCAATCATTGCACGCGTCCGTAACTAAATGTCAGTGGCACAGTCATTTTATGAACATCAAGAAGTAAACAGACCAAATTATATTTTTGGACAACGTTTACTTAAGAGAGATATCTTAACAACAGACACAAATCTTTTTCAGACAACTCGTATCAGACACACATGGGTGAAATGTATAATCAGCCATTGGACCTTGAACTTAGCAGCACAGCATGGCAATAATTGCATGCTTTACCTCTCTGATATGCATGTCTGCTGAATTATTTATTTATTTATTTATTTACTTTACTTGTATACCGCAGTTTCTCAGCCCAACAGGTGACTCAACGCGGTTTACAACAAGGATAAGAATCAATCAACGATATACAATTTAAAACCATAAAAGCATAATATACAATATTGACACAACAATAGACAACACAAAGCATCTCATAACTAGAGTCGTGATCCAATCCGTCGTCCAAATTTCCATTCCTGTAATCATCACATTCATTGCACTGTTTAACCGAATGCCCGTTCAAACATCCAAGTTTTTAATCTTGTTCGGAACACCATTAGCGAGGGGGCTGATCTTACCTCCATAGGAAGGGCGTTCCACAGCCGGGGGGCCACCACAGAAAAGGCCCTGTCTCTCGTCCCCGCCAGCCGCACCTGTGAAGCAGGCAGGATAGAGAGCAGGGCCTCCCCAGAAGATCTTAGGGTCCTGGCGGGCTGATAGGCAGAGATACGTTCGGATAGGTAACTTGGGCCAGAACCGTTTAGGGCTTTATAGGCCAACGCCAGCACTTTGAATTGAGCCCGGTAGCAAATCGGCAGCCAGTGGAGCTGGTGCAGCAGAGGAGTTGTATGCTCCCTGCACTCCGCTCCTGTTAGTATCATGGCTGCCGAGCGTTGGACTAGCTGGAGCTTCCGAGCTGTCTTCAAAGGCAACCCCACGTAGAGAGCGTTGCAGTAGTCTAGACGGGATGTAACCAGAGTGTGGACTACTGTGGCCAAGTCAGACTTCCCAAGGTACGGGCGCAGTTGGCGCACAAGTTTTAACTGTGCAAATGCTCCCCTGGTCACCGCCGAAACCTGAGGTTCCAGGCTCAGCGATGAGTCCAGGATCACACGCAAACTGCGAACCTGCGTCTTCAGGGGGAGTGCGACCCCATCCAACACAGGCTGTAACCCTATACCCTGTTCGGCCTTACGACTAACCAGGAGTACCTCTGTCTTGTCTGGATTCAATTTCAATTTGTTCGCCCTCATCCAGACCGTCACAGCGGCCAAGCACCAGTTCAGGACCTCGACAGCCTCCTTAGTAGTAGGTGGAAAGGAGTGACATCATCCATGTACAGATGACATCGCACTCCAAAACTCCGGATGATCTCTCCCATATTAAAATAAATATATTAAAAATATCTCCTTGGCAAGATACAGTGGAATATAAATAAAGTATTGTAATTTTACTGACACAAACTCACAACATGTCACAGTAAACAAGATATATATGCTGGATTTTGTATCACAAAATCACAAGTCAAACACTTCTCAAATGTCTAGGACAGTGTGATGTATTTTTGAATGATGCGCACAGATCCAAGTAAGGTGGCTTTTTGCAGTTGACAGATGGTGATTTTGTCAATGTTTATTGTTTCCAAATGCCGACAGATCTTTTGTCACGGCACCCAGTGAGCCAATTACCACTGGAACCACCTATACTGGTTTATGGCAGAGCCTTTGCAGTTCAATTTTGAGGTCCTGATAACGCCTGAGTTTTTCCTGTTATTCTTCCTCAATGTGGCTGTGACTGGTATGGTGACATCAATAATCCAAACTTTTTTCATTTCCACAATTGTGATGTCTGGTGTATTCTGTCAGTCTGGATTCGAAAATCCCACAGTATTTTTTGAGTGTTCATTTTCCATTATCTTTGCAGGTTTATGATCTCACCTGTTTTTTTTACTACTGGCAGGTGATACTTGTGGCATAAATTCCAATGAATCATTAGGGCCACAGAGTTGTACCTCTGTTTGTAGTATGTCTGTGCGATTTCCTTGCAGCAGCCAAGGACATTTTTTTAAAATTATCATTATCATTATTATAAAATGATGGTAATATCATCAGTGTTTGTCTTCCTACATGTGAAAACCTGATTTGCCATCAATATTGTCAGTACAGCAGTAGTGGCTATGAGCAACATTTTCTTACCTGATGGACATACAATACTGTCTCCAAAACTAGGACATCGGATGTTC
Organism: Anolis sagrei; assembly: GCF_037176765.1. Classification (NCBI taxonomy): domain Eukaryota; kingdom Metazoa; phylum Chordata; class Lepidosauria; order Squamata; family Anolidae; genus Anolis; species Anolis sagrei. Next base: position 234,979,634 of record NC_090021.1, read on the forward strand.
TTGGAGCGATTATTTCTGTCAAATGGCACATCAAATTGCAATGAGTACTTATTTCTCTTGAGACAGTGGTATAATGGCTTGTGTGTTGGACTAAAGCCATAGAGACAGAGTTCAAATTCCTGCTTGATCATGGAAACCTTTTGGGTGGCCTTGAGCAAGGCACACACTCCCCTTCTCAAAGGCAAGCAAAGGCAACCCTCTCTGACAAGGAAAACCCCTGATAGGATCGCCTTGGGACTGCAGTAGTTGGAAATGACTTAAAGGCGCACAACAACAACATCAACAATTTTACTTCTATGTATCACTGCTGACATTCTTGGAGGTGTGGAGTATATATATTTTGTCATTGGTGAGCATCTTGTCTCTTCTGAGTGATATAAAACATATTTCACTCTGTCTAGTATTCTGTTTTTCAGACCTGTTGTACAGCCATATGTGGCATTGTCCTAGTTTTAACTTCTTTAGGATTCTTGGGATTTCTATGGCCTTTAGATGTGAAGATATATGTCACTGAAGTACAGACAATGATGTGGTGGTAATTTCCTCATATTTTCTCTGAGAGGGAGGGATTGGCAAGAGATGAAGGAAAAAGCAAGATCTGGAAGTAATGAGATGGAAATGGACAGGAGTAGAGACAGCAATCTAGAAATAGATTAACTTGGCTGTGAACACCAAGCCCCTAATTTCACCAAACTCTGTGAGTGGTTGATTCCAAGGTATGTCTCAGATGACACATGATAAACAAGGGACCTTTTCACATTTCACATTAATTGTGCTGTGATTCAGTTTAACAGCCATGACATCATCAGATGTGGTATTTCCAGTTTAAGCACAGCATTTAGACTTTGGATTAATGGTCTAAACATTGAAGTATGATTCTGGCGACCAGAGTTCAAATCCCCGCTAAGCCATGGAAACCCACGGGGTGACCTTTGGCAGGTCACATACTCTTAGCCCCAGAAGAAGACAAGGAAATTCCCTCTGAATAAACCTTGACAAGAGGCACAATCTGAAAGGAATGTGGTGCAATACCAGGTAATGGGTCCATGATGATCTTAATAATCTAACTCAGGTTAGTCCAATGTGTTGGAGGTTGTAAATGTAAATAAACAGAAGCTTTACCACAGTTTCTGAACCAAAATATACCCTTCAGTATAATAATGTGTCACTCAGATAACCAGGAAGCTAGCTACAGACTCCCTATGATCCTTTAATAAATTGGTTACCCTGAACTCTGTGCTCCTCTTGCCCCATCCTTGCTGTAATGTATCTTTCCCAGCCATCAGGTATCTTGACTCACTGCAATTCAGCCTTTCCTCTTTTCTTCTCTTTCCAGATAGCTGGTTCCCCCATTAAAAAGCCTTTGATAGCTTAAGCTCTCTCTGCTCATTATATTTCTCTCCTGCCACCCTCCCTGTCTCAGAGCACACACTCTGGCCTCTTTTGGGACCTAACTCAACCCAGGGATTCTGAAGACTATGTTTTCCAAGCCTGAGAAACTATGTCTCCCAGGACTGCTGTTAAAAAGTACTCTTTATTTATTTATTTATGACATTTACCTGCTGAATAATCATATCTTCCAAAGTTGTTTTCCTTATTTGTTCCCATCCTTGCATTGTGTAACCTTCCTGCCTTTCTCTTCCAAAGTCCCCCCAAAAAACCATTTTGCATGCTTCTCTTTCCCCAGCATAGAATTGTATTATTTCTATGTATTTTCCCTTCCTCATAACTATTGGAACTTGGGATGTATATGTTCTCCCTTGTGTTTGTGTATTATTAACGTGTCTTTGTAGTTATGTTTCATAAAAATATGTTTTGGCGAGATTCAGCAACCAGTTCCTCACGCCTCGATCAACATACAAGGGAGCCTGGCTTGGATATCTGTACGTGCTTGGGATACACATCTCCTAAATGTGTATCATACTTCTCAAGGTTCCCCATGTTGTCTCTCCTGCATGCTTCCCGTGTCCCCATGATACTGTAAGTAACCCTATGTTTTTGGAGCCCCATGTTTCCCTTCCCCAAAAATGTGTTGCTGTTTAAAGTCCTGCATCCCCTTGAACTGATGGCCATTGGAAGATACATAGAATCATTGTGCTGGATTTCGCCCAGCCTCACCCATATCATGGAATACATCTGAACATTTGTAACACAATAAATTGATCATGCAAGGAGAACTGCCTCTCCTTGCCCTTGGGGAAGTTTTGACTCACCACACCGCACCTTTGATGAGCCAAGGTGAACCCACATTGGAAGGACTCAGAATTTCCTATCTCAAAGCCCTCTCCCCTGCCATTTTGCATAATCATGTCATATTGTGCTGACCGAAACTATTGGGACTCGGGACAGGTGGGTCGCTTCTGGCAAGGAAGCAAGGACATTTCCACATCTGCATACAAGACTTCTCCCGGAAAGGCGTAATGGCCCTGAATCACCTCTTTAATTTTTTCTTGTTGATAAGAAACTCATTATCTGTCACTTGAACTCTTTTGTCTCCCCGCAAGCCGGCTGCCTAGCCAAGCCCCCTCTCCGTGATTGGTCGAGGGGCAGAGGCACGGCTGGGCTCCTGGTTGTAAAATGTATGAAACGAGACTGCATTTCTATATTTGTTATTCTAGCTTCTTTGTGAATGTATCACAAGCTAGGATCTTATCTACAGATAATAAAGATCTTCCTTGGCTGAAAAATCGCCTTCTCTCCTTGCTGGATGATTTTAACTGGGGCTGATCTGAATACTCGCTTACAGGAGGGACTCACTAGAATTGGGCAGCTCAGACTTATCACTTGTCTGGGTTTCTGCCAACAGGCTTCTTTCTGGTCTCACTACCAGGAGCTGCCTCCTAAAATTGGGGCCAACAAAACATAACTCTTCCCCAACAAAGCTAGGGTCTGTTGTTATCTCATCTTGTTTGCTCAAAGGTTTGTGAAATGAAAATGTCTGAAGCAAAACGACAGTAACAACAGAAGCCACTACTCTGAGTGTCACTTACACTCTTACATATATAAGAGAGGTTGTGAGACATTAAACAGAAAGCTTAAATATCCTGTACCTTTTTTAAAAACAACTTCAATTGGAGGTGGCAAGGCAGAACTGCTGAATTAAAATAAACCAACACTTTCAGTTCCATCACCCCTGAGAACGCTTTTGTTCAAGCTATCTCAGGGGAGCTTTTTATGGGGAATTTTATTCATCCTTTAAAATATATGTTTATTTTTAAATGTTTTTACACTGTTTTCTGTAGTTTTAATTGTTTAAAACTGTATTCTGAGCATTTTAATTGTCTTTGGGGGCCACCCTGGGACTCTCTCACTCGGGAAGAAGAGTGAACATACAAATACAATAAGTAAATAAATAAACTTTTTTTTTCATCAGCACTTAATCCCAAGACATTTGTATTTGTCATACAACAATTGTTTTCTGGATGTCCACCATTAATAAAATAATTATCGCTGGCTGTACTTTCTGCATTTCATTTTCCTCTGATCCTGTGATACCCACTCCCATCTCCCATCAGCCATGGGTATGCAAATCTACCACACTGAGGCCTTATCTACACAACCATATCCTGCAGTTTGGTGCATTTAAACTGCATTATATGAGCCTACCACCTCATCACACTGGGGGTTTTGGGCCCCTGGCTCCACTTTGGGGCCGGAGCCTGCCGAGTGCCATCGGATAACGCTGGATTGGCAATGCCTCTATTTATCTAAAAGTGGTGAGGAAGCATTGTAACATGCTTCCTTGCCTACAATGGTGAAGTAAGTGTGTTTTCAGTAGTTCCAACAGAGGTACTCGCATTTTGGTGCATTTCCCCCCCCCCCCCATCTGATGGGGAAAAGTCCAACATGGCAATGTGTGTTGACGCCCTTTCCCCATCTGAAACAGAACAAAATGGGGGGAGGTAGTGTGAAGAGGTATTACGCAGTTTCAATCTACAGTAAATGGCAGTGTAGATGGGACCTGAAGTAACACTTCATGTTATGCTTGAGCTGTTTACTAATACATGCTGATTTATTAAATAAGCCTGAGTTCCATTAAAACCCAAGTTTATTTATACATGTCAAGCAATCTGTTGCAGGAAAAATAATTTTGCAACATTTTACGAACAAATTGCTTGCCAAAATAAAATTGTTTACACCCAATGAAAGCCTTGGCAGATCATGCGAAAAGAATCTGTGAAGCCCACCTCCTCCAAGGTGAACTGAACCACCTCAACTGGGCTCTTCAGGCCAATGGATACTCCACCTCAGACATCAGAAGAGTTGCAAGACCGAGAACAAGCCCCGAGAGTCAAGACAAAGATCCACCCAGAGGAAAAGTGTTCTTGCCGTACATCAAGGGAACCACTGTCCACATAGGGAAGCTGATGAGGAAACAACATACAAACTATCTATAGACCCACTAATAAAATCCAACAAATGCTATGTTCAGCAAAGGACAAGAGGGATCCTCTCACCTCTGCAGGAGTCTACCGTATACCATGCAGCTGTGGACAAGTCTACATAGGGACCACCAAACGCAGCGCCCAAACACAAATCAAGGAACATGAAAGGCACTGCAGACTACTTCAGCCAGAGAAGTCAGCCATAGCAGAGCACCTGATGAGCCAGCCTGGACACAGCATATTATTTGAGAACACAGAAATGCTGGGCTACTCTAACAACTAATATGTCAGACTACACAGAGAAGCCACCAAAATCCACAAGCATGTGGACAATTTCAACAGAAAGGAGGAAACCATGAAAATGAACAAAATCTGGCTACCGATATTTTAAAAAACCTCTAAAATTAGGACAGTAAATAAAGAGCAACACTCAAAAAGCATGGGAATTCCAGACAAGAATCGATCCGGGCCAGCTAACACCTCCCTACAAAGGATTCCCCCCAGGCAGCGATCAGACAGTCTTTGAGGCTGCAAGGCCATTAAATGCTAATCAAGGTGGCCAATTGCAACATTCACACCTGCCTCCAACAGACAAGAGTTCTTTCTCCCATATGGTTTGTATATCCACACAGGCCCGTAGCCAGGATTTTTTTTGGGGGGGGGGGACTGAATTTGAGTGAAAGAGGGTCTACCCTAGCAAACCTTTTGTATCGTTACCCCAATACCCCCATGCATATGGGATATATTGAGCATGGTGATCAGATCACGATATGAATAAACATAAGAATTTAAATAATGCACCAGTAAGGCCTTCTTGTGGACCACCATCAGAATTTGGGGGGGGGGGGGGGGGGGCTGAAGCTCCTAAAGCCCCCCCCCCCCCACGGCTACATGCCTGTATCCACAGATTGCCTAGTTTCCAACAGTATTCACAACCTCTGATGATGCCTGCCATAGATGCAGGCAAAACGTCAGAAGAGAATACTTCTGGAACATGGCCGTACAGCCTGGAAAATTCACAGCAATCCAATTTTAGTTTGATTTTAAAGATTCTATAAGTGTGCTGGAATAGTTAAGCATGTAGCTTACCCTATTCCCTGGGTTTAATTATAAGATATTCAGCCTTCTCTTAATACAGAAATCTTAGGCAGTCTCTTAGATGCAGAGGACAACATACTCTGGCTCCGGAGCACTGAGCTGCTTGACTTTTATAGTTATGTGTTACATAACAGGGCTCAGAGGTTAATTCCTTGAACCTTCTCTCTCTCTCTCTCTCTCTTCTGAGGAGTCCTCGCTCTGTTATCTGTGTCATAGCCAGGCGTTTGCCTTCTATTTTTGAGCGCCTTCATCCTTTCCTGAATTGTTTACGCATGCAGAACCCTTTGGCACTTTTCCTGGAGCCGCCAAATCCATATGATAAATAGTAAGCAAAAGTAGTGGCTGTATGTCTAGAATGGGTCACCATAGAAACCGCATGTTTGTTTCACTCCACAAACAGAGAATTTGAAGCCTGACGGTTGTTCTTAACCATCATTAATATATTTGTTTGCATCTTAAATTGGAAGCCACCTTCTACCTTGCAGAGGATGATTATGAGAATATTTGGTATCTCTATTAAGGCCTGGTAACTGACTGATACAAAACATCTTGTTAGAGATTAGGGAGGGAAATAAGGGGTATTATATAAAGCAATTTACTGGAGAAGCACGATTGCGGTGCCTCTTCTTTCCTCCTGGCTGGAGAACCACTCAGGATGTGCCGATGAAGAAGGATGCATTGAATATGTCCTTTTTGCAAATGAGGAAATACATGCATGTAGCCTTAAGTACTCCATCAATTGTCTGTTTGGGGTGAGAACATTTAGAATACTTAGCTAGGGAGCTCCTTTGGTGATTCAGTAAACTATAAATCCCAATATTCTATAGGAATGAAACAATGTAATTGTATGATATGAATGGACTCCAAGTCATGCCAGACATCTCCAAGTAAAACCAGGAAGGAATCCTGGATGGAACTTCAGAAGGTCATTGCTACCAGAACCAGGCTATATACGTAGAATCCTAGAGTTGGAAGAGACTACAGAAGTCACCCAGTCCAATCCCCTGCTATACAAAAAAGCACCATCAAAGTACCCCTGACAGATGGCCATCCAGCCTCTGTTTAAAAGCCTACAAGAAAGGAGCTTCCATCACACTCCAAGACAGAGAGTTCCCCTGCTGAACAGCTCTTACAGTCAGGAAGTTCTTCCAAAAGTTCAGGTGGATCTCCTTTCTGTAATTTGCTCCAGGTCCTAGTCTCCAGGATTGCAGAAAAAAAGCCTTCCCCCTCTTCCTTATGGCATCCTTTCAAATATTATACATGGCTATCATGTCTCCTCTCACTCTTTTCTTCTGCAGGCTAAACATGCCCAGCTCTTTAAGCTGCTCCTCATAGGGCATGATCTCCAGGCCTTTGATCATTTTAGTTGTCCTCTTCTGGACACCTTCCAGCTTGTCAATATTCTTCTTACATTGTGGTGCCCACAATTGGACACAGTGTGATTCCAGGAGAAGATGTCTGACCAAAGCAGAATAAGGGGCACCATTACTTCCCTAGACACTATCCTGCTTTTGATGTAGCTCAAAATCTCATTGGCTTTTTCAGCTGCTGCATCACACTGTTGGCTCATGTTCAACTTGCTGTCCATGAAGACTCCAAGATCTTTCTCACATGGACTGTTGTCAATCCAGGCATCACTCATCCGGTAATTCGGTATCTTTGCATTTCATTTTTTCCTGTCTAAGTGTAGTATCCTACATTTGTCTTTGTTGAAATTCATTGTGTTAGTCTTGGCTCAGCTCTCTAATCTGTTAAGGTCATTTTGGATTCTGATCCTGTCCTCTGGAGTATTAGCGATCCCTCCTATTTTTGTGTCATCTGCAAACTAGATAAGCATGGCCTCTAAACCTTCATCCAAATCATTGAACACAACTGGGCCTAGGACAGTCCCCTGTGGCATTCCCCAAATCACTTCTCTCCAGGATGAAGAAGATTCATTGGTGAGCATCCTTTAGGTTTGGTCACTCAACCCGTTATAAATCCATCCAAAGGTTGTAGTGTCTAGCCCACATTTTTCTAGCTTGTTTGCATGGACCCCTGGTGTCGTAGCTGGTTAAACCACTGAGCTGCTGAACTTAATGATTGAAAGGTTGGCGGTTCGATTCCAGGGAGTGAGATGAGCTCCCACTGTTAGGCCCAGCTTCTGCCAACCTAGCCATTCGAAAACATGCAAGTGTGAGTAGATCAAGAGGTACTGCTTCTTCAGGAAGGTAACAGCACTCCATGCAGTCATGCTGGCCACATGAACTTGGAGGTGTCTACGGACAACACCTGCTTTTCAGTTTAGAAATGGAGATGAGCACCACTCCACAGAGTCAGACACAACTAGACTTAGTGTCAGGGGAAACTTTTACCTTTTTGCATGGACCAATAGAAGGTAGCTTTCCATGTTCCTATTAGTCTTTAAGGTTCAGCAAGTCCCCTTGTTGCACAAAAGTTGTATATTGTTTTAGTTGTATATTTTTGCAATGCAGAGGGCTGGACTAGATGACACTTGTGATCCCTTCCAACTCTTAAGAAGTTATGATTTTGTGCTGCGGTTTTGTCCTGTACCATTAATGACGTGCAAAGCAAGAAAGCTCACCAAGCTCAGGAATTCATGTCAAATGTTTGATGAACCCCATGGGGTGGCATGTCTGTCAGAATGAAAAGTTACAGCAGCTCAGAGGGAACACTTCCATACAACCCACCAGCAACTTAAGATGAAGTGCAAAGACAGTTGTATATGGTCACATGTGAGTTTTAAAATATCTGTTAGGTTTCTCTCCTGCCTTCTTGGTGTGCTGAGATCAACAGACCAAAGATGTTTTGTTTGGAGCCTGCTTTCACCTGTTTGCTATTTGACCCCCAGAAGCAATGAAAAGCAATCTGTGCCTTAGGACTGTGATACATCAGGATCATTGAGCTTATTAGGTGCCCAACTGTGACTTGTTTCCACAGAGTGCAGTTATATACAACAGTTGGGATGTCTTGCAAATGCTAGATATACCTCATAGCCCTTCTCTGGGGATGCCCGGTCCTGTGTTTGGCATTCCCTCGGCAAGGATTCTTGACAGGAGTATTACGCTCTTAATTTCTGAAAGGTGCTCAGAATGTGTTTTGCAGCCTCATGGGGATGAATAAATGGGTTTTTAATTATGTTACAAACCAGTTTTATCATACTGCTGTATCATTTTAGTTTTAAATGGGCTTTTAATTAACGACTGAATTGTGGCAGTGTAGTACAAGCCTTGTTTTTATATGATAGTATTGTAAAGTGTCCCAAGAGCTCTTTAAAATGCTATGAGGCAAGACAAATGAGCAACTTGCTCAACGTTATTTCTGCACACTGTGAAGTGCTTATCTGAGCTGTACCTAATGCTACCATGGCTGATCTGAAGGGTATTTCTTCCTAGTACCTCTAGGTATCAGAATTATGGATTTTAGTTACAAGCCGAGTCATTGCAGCTATCATGACTTTACAGTTAAAGTTAATGCTTAAACTATGCTGTGGAAGGTGAGCCTGTGTCTTCCAACCTTAATATATAATTTATTGCAAACTCATCTCTGTTTCGAGGAATCCCTGGTGGCACAATGGGTTAAATCCTTGTGCCAGCAGGACTGAAGACCGACAGCTCAGCGGTTCAAATCTGGGGAGAGCGGGTTGAGTTCCTTCTGACAGCTCCAGCTTCTCATTTAGGGACATGAGAGAAGCCTCCCACAGGATGGTTGAAAATCTGGGTGTCCTCTGAGCTACATCCTTGCAGACGGCCAATTCTCTCACCCCAGAAGTGACTTGCAGTTTCTCAAGTCACTCCTGACACGGGAAAAATAAAATCTCTGTCTCTGTATATCAGTTGAGTGACATGGGCTCCTTTGATTTGTAGAGGATGGAAAAAGTTGAAATAGTGGTGGGGAAATAATTGTAGGATGGGGACATCCATCTAATTGTGTTGTCGAAGGCTTTCATGGCTGGAATCACTGGGTTTCTGTGAGTTTTGAGTAGCTGTAATCTGGCCAGGAAAGTATCATCTGTAAATATGGGGATTTAACTGTATTCAGGATGAAGCGATTCGAATCTGGGGAGAGCAGGTTGAGCTCCTTTTGTCAGCTCTAGCTTCTCATGCAGGGACATGAGAGAAGCCTCCCACAGGATGATTGAACATCTGGGCGTCCTCCTGGGCTACATACTTGCAGATGGACAATTCTCTCACCCCAGAAGTGACTTGCAGTTTCTCAAGTCGCTCCTGACACGATAAAAATAAAATCTCTGTCTCTGTACATCAGTTGAGTGACATGAGTTCCTTTGATTGGCACTGACAAAATTACCATCTGTCAGCTGCAAAAGGCCACCCTACTGGGATCTGCACACATTACTCGCCAATACATTGCATAGTCCTACACACTTGGGAAGTGTCCGACGTGTGATTGAATACAAAAGCCAGCATAGTGATCTTGTTTGCTGTGTACTAATCTTGTTATGTATATTATTATTATTATTATTATTATTATTAGACTGGAAGTGGGGTAATTTAAGTTGTACTAGTGGTTTCACATTAACTGTGATCTGGCCAGGAAAGTATCACCTGTAGATATCCTGTAGATATGAGGATTTCACTGTATTCACAATATTAAAACAATTTAACTCTATCTTGAAAAAGGTAAAATGCACTTAGAAAGATAAAATGCCCTTTAATAAATGCATTTAAAACAGTTCCTTTAAAAATGATAAAACAATATGATATTGTCATTATGCATTAAGCTAGAGAAACTGGATACTTCACTATTACTTCCAGCTCTCCATCCGTCAGAAAATGGTCATAAGAGAATAGGATTTTGAGGGAGGTGAGAGAGGCAGGCATTACAGCATAGTACTTTCCAAGTAAAGCTTTATATCCTGATGTAGAATCTCAACCACTATTTTCATTGGTACTATTCAAAGTTATGGTCCATGGCAAGTTATGGAGACAGAAATAATTGTAGCCAATGGGTATAAATATGGTGCATATCAGACAGCATGAGCATTGATTTCCTTAATCTATGTGTTACGCGATTGACCTATTCAATCCAGTTTCAACATGTTCTGGAAATAGAGGTGCTTGTCACAAGTCATTTTTTTTCTGCAGATATAAAGCTGAAAGAACCACAAAATAGGATGTCACTGCAATAGTATCTACTACTCCATGAGAACAAAAAGCAGAGAAGGTGAAATATTACTATGCTACTGACAGCACATTTATTTCCCAACTATATATTACCAGGGAGTGGGTTGGCAGTGGTTGAGCATCTCCTTGGCAATAGCTACTGTGTGTAAGGGGGCCTTCCTTGAACCTAGTGGAAATCTGGTAGCATGCCAGCACTTGGGGATTTCTTTTGTTTGCTTGACAATGTTTGCGCTTGGCTGTTGAATTAACTTCCATTACATAGCTCTGGTAGCCATAGGTAACGTGGCCAAGAAATCAGAAAAATTGTTAGAGCATTTTAAAGTTGGGGAAAGACTGACCCATCATTCAAGTCTTAATAAGCAATCAAATCCCACCTTAATAAATGCAAAAATCAAACTTTTCATGAGATTGTGGGTTTTCTTTATGAATTAAGGTATATTGACCTCAACTTTTCAGTGTTTGTTTTCTGTTGCTAGAAAGTAATCCTTATCAGACTTACAAATAAAGGGGGAAAGGTGGTCATTGTTTGTATCATCATCATCATCATCATCATGTTTATTTTTATCCAGCTTTTGCATTTCTATTACATTAACCTGTACTAGAAATGAAATTCTACCTAGAACAAAATCTCTTTTCTGCCTCTCCCTTTCACTTCCTTAAAGGTAAAGGTTTCTCCTTGACATTAAGTCTAGTTGTGTCCAACTCTAAGGGTTATGCTCATCTCCATTCCTAAACTGAAAAGTTGGCGTTGTCTGTAGATGCCTCCAAGGCCATGTGGCCAGCATGTCTGCATGGAGTGCCGTTACCTTCCCGCTGGAGCCGTACTTATTGATCTACTCACATTTGCATGTTTTCGAACTGCTAGGTTGGCAGAAGCTGGGCCTAACAGCAGGAGCTCACTCTGCTCTCCAGATTCAAACCACTGAACTTTTCATCAGCAAGTTCAGCAGCTCAGTGGCTGAACCTGCTGTGCCAATACCCTCCACTTTAGGAGGGTATTTCCTTATCCTCCTAAAATTCAGACTGAGCAGTATTTTCAGAAAGCAAAGACATTAACTGAGATTAGGCCAAGAACTTCATCCTCTTGTTAATTACATCTGTCTTCACTCTCAGAATCCCTTCTTAGAAACAATCCACACATTACCCTACTACTTCATCACATGAGAGAATGAATCCCCTTTAAATCTGGTTTCTGCCTCCTACAGAATTCTGGGGTTTGTAGTTTAGGAAGGAGCCTTTAACAGCAACCGGATTTAAAGTGGATTCATTCTCTTGTGTGATGAGGTAACTAGAGATGGATTTTAGTTAACTTTAACTCACCTGCAAACCCAAGTTTGCAGAGACCCCTCATTGCATTGGGAAAATTTGCACATAACCTATTGGAAGATGTTTGCCTCAACCAGAAGGGCACATTTATTTATTTATTTATTTATTTATTTACTGATTTTATATACTGCTTTTCTCCCAGGACGGGATTCATGTCCACATGGACACACCGGTTTTCCTATTTGAAAAGTGTACAACCAGCTGAAAGTCATCTTTATTAGGTACTAGCCATCCCCTGCCATGCCTTGCTGTGGCCCAGTCTGTGTATATATGTTTTGTGTGTGTATATATATATGTGTGTGTGTGTGTGTATGTGTTAGTATATATTTGTGTATATGTGGTTTTGCTCATGCATTGTAATGTATTTTTTATTTTTTTGGCTTTTTAAGTCAAACATAAAACACTGTTTTTCAGTGTTTTATGAGTGATGATTACTCTTTGACCTCATAAGGTGTATTGCGTCCAAATTTGGTGTCAATTCACCCAGTGGTTTTTAAGTTACGTTAATCCCACAAACGAACATTTTTATTTATATAGATAACGTGCCTTTGTGTTAGCCTGTGATTTCAGCATATTTCTATCGTAAGCCTTATAGCAAGGGCAGCCTGCAGCAGGTCAGTACAGAATAATCTGTCATGTATTTCTGCGCAATTCTTCTAGTAATCATTACTGAAGACCTGATTCTCAGCTCAGACAGGATGGCTCCAACCTTAAGATGTCCAAAGAGTCTTTTAATATTGAAATCAAAGAAGATATTGAACTAGAAGCATCAATGGCTTCTCTTTGGCTGCTACTTCAACACATACAGTGTTCAGGCTTTACTTTTTTATTTGTTGGTTTTTAGAATACAATAAATGGAACCCACCCACCCCCAAACATCCCTCAAAACAGGATTCAGTTCCCCACCTCCCCGTTTTCCAGACATTTTGAACAATGAAATAAATAACCAACTCCTCCTCCTCCTCAGCAGCAAGGGAGTAAAGATTCCTCTTTGTTCCTGGACGTCCTGTGCTGTCTCCCGTCGGACATAATAAATGCACAGGAGGGGCAGTATCATGCAAACACCCAGAGACCAGGGCACAGGCAGGGCTGGGCTGGAGCAAGGCGCTCAAGGAAAGGGGCAGATGGTAACTGTGCGCCCTAGATTTTCCCTAGGCACCCCACCCTCTTGAAGTCACAGAGGGATGTGGGAAAACTCGGGAAAGCCACTAGAGCTAGAACGACTATCACCTCACTTGGGATCTGATGGGGAGAGTAGAATATATCCCAGTCTTAAGAGACCTGCAAAATCTGAGCTGGAGAAAGAGGAGGAATGTGAACAGTCAACTCACAAATAACGCAACACAATTAAGTCAGGCTAATATGAACACACTCCCATCGCCCCCGTCCCTCCCTCCATCCCCAATTCCCCAGAAGGTATGAGTGGATGGGTGTTGGCTGAACTGTGGGTCGAAGGGAACCACAAACAGGAGCCGGGAGCTGGAACTGAGGGGAATGGGAGCAACTTCTGGGATTATACAGAAGTTCTCTCCTCCTGTTTTAGCGGCACTGAAGCCCAGCTCTCAGCCTCTGCAGGACAGGGCTCTCTCCTTCTGCCTTTTCTCTCTTCTTCTCTGCCTGTTGTTCTTGGCTCCTCTGTCACACATCTGCGGCCTCTCATAGGCCCAGTCCCGGCACCAGCCACTGCAAGTCGGAAAATGCAAAGATTTCCCTGCAAGGGCCTACTCCTCACTCTCCAACTTGAGGCTGACGCTACGCGTCTTGGCTCGGGGCTGAGTGGTGCCTCCTCCTTCGCGCTCGGCCTGGCTCTGTCCCCGAGAGCGCAAGAGCTGGCTCTGCTTGCGCAGAAAGTCCACAGGAGCAGGGCAGCCGTAACTGCCTTTTCCCAGCGTGGGCCGCGTGGTCCCCTTTGGTGAATGGGCGAGAGAAGCGGCTTCCAGCTGTGCCAAGTGTGCAACGTAGCCATCTGACAGGAACTGCAAGGAAAAAGAGATTAAAGAAGCCATTGTTTCTTTATTTTCTGACAACTCTTTGTAGGCTTCTCTGTTACATTGCTGGCTCCAAACCTGGAACCCACCCAATAACACAAAACCTCATACCTGGCACTGGCTTTGTAATTTTTTCACAGCCCTGCCCACGATGTAGATTTGAGCTGGTGGAAGCCCTAAGGAGCTATAGACCGAGATGTCCTTAGTGGATCCATAGGCAGCCACAATGGTGACCTCTGCCTGCAATAAGTCAAAGAAGACACTAGTAATTTTCCTCCCACATTTCCATCTTTTTTTCTGAGGTGCTCTTTCAAGATGCTGCCACATGCACCAGTGCTTTGCCAGAGCTACCATCCCAGACCTTTCCCCCTTATGCTTGAGTCTTTCTCAAGAAAAGCTTGTCTGATGCTTCCCATACCTCCTGTTGAAGGCCCTGGAGAAAGGCAGCTTTCTGGCGGAGGGGGTCATGCGTGAGGCCATCACAGAAAGAGACAATGCCATGAGGAAAGTTGTGCTGGGTGAGCCAAGCCACCACACGGTGCTTCTGCATGTCTGGACGCCCAGTCACATAGATGATCATGAACCCAGAGTCTTGCCAATGCCTAAAGAGGTAAAGGAAAGATTATCTGCAGGCCCTAGATGGCTTATTTATTCAGGAATCCTATTAGGACAGAGGTGGAAGATGCACAGCATTGCAAGACTTTGCTGGACTGCAACATCCAACAGTCCTAAATGCTGGCTATCTGACTATTGTTGATGAAGCTGCAATTGCATAACATCTGGAACACCAACATTGCCCTTCCTGGGTCTAGATTGCAAAAGACTGAGGGCTGCAGGTAGATGGCAAGTGTATCTAGTCACCTAGTCCTCCAGATGTTTGGGAATTTAACTCCCAGAAGCCTCAGCTGCTTTGGCCAATGATCAGGGATTCTGGAAGTTCAATGCCAAAACATCTGAAAGACCAGAGTTTGGGAAAGTCGGGTTAAGGACACTGTTTGTGATATTTTAAAATCACTTCTCTTTACAGTTCAAAGAACTTCTCTTCTAGTCAACAGAAGGATTCCTTTATCAGTGACCACAGTTTTGAAAACAGTTTTAAAAACCTATAGGTTTAAAAAGCCTATTTAAATAAGTTTTGAAACAGTCTCACTCACAAATACTATTTAAAGTATATTCATAAACTTTTAGGAAACAGAACATGAAGGTCTAGATCAGTGGATCTCAACCTGTGGGTCCCCAGATGTTTGGCCTTCAACTCCCAGAAATCCTAACAGCTGGTAAATTGACTAGGATTTCTGGGAGTTGTAGGCCAAAACACCTGGGGACCCCCAGGTTGAGAACCACTGGTCTAGGTCTTCTGAAGCACCCTTCTTAGTAGCACCTTGCCTCGGAACACAGGAAATCTACTGTATTTTGTTATTGTAGTAAAAAGCTATTTGTCACGCCCATTTCTCCACAAAATTGCATCATCTTTTTAAAAAGCAAAGTTAATGGGCAGCATGACATGTAATTTATTTATTCATTCATTTAGTATATTTATATACCACCTTTCTCATTCTTGGGTGGACTCGAGGTGGTTTACAATATATTGATGGCAAGAATTCAATGCCAACATACATATAATAAAATAAAATCACAATAACCAAACACTGACATATAACTATAAATTAAAATCATTAAAATCATTAAACATAGGCATATACAACCTGTAAACACTAAGACAAA
This sequence comes from Anolis sagrei, assembly GCF_037176765.1. Classification (NCBI taxonomy): domain Eukaryota; kingdom Metazoa; phylum Chordata; class Lepidosauria; order Squamata; family Anolidae; genus Anolis; species Anolis sagrei. Next base: position 234,995,300 of record NC_090021.1, read on the forward strand.
GCATTAAAAACATCTTAATATAAATATTAAAATCACATGATCCAAAAATCATCCATTGTGGCCATAGCACGTATTTCCTTATTATTCTTTGCATCGCATTACTGGCCAAAAGCTTGGCCCTACAACCACATCTTTTTTCTTTTTGAAGTCCAGGAGGGAGGGCGTTGATTTAATTTTACTGGGGAGAGAGTTCCAGAGTTGAGGAGCCACCACTGAGAAGGCCCTGTCTCTTGTCCCCACCAATTGCACTTGCAACATAGGTGGGACCGAGAACAGGGTCTTCCCAGAAGATCTTAACCTCCAAGATGGTCCATAGAGGGAGATACATTTAGACAGGTAAGCTGGGCTGGAACCGTTTAGGGCAGTGGTTCTCCACCTGGGGTCCCCAGGTGTTTTGACCTACAACTCCCAGAAATCCCAGCCAATTTATCATCTGTTAGGATTTCTGGGAGTTGAAGGCCAAAACATCTGAAGACCTAGAGGTTTAGAACCATTGGTTTAGGGCTTTATAGGCTAAAGCCAGCACTTTGAATTGTAGCAAACTGGCAGCCAGTAGAGCTGACATAACAAGGACGTTGTGTACTCCCTGTACACTGCCCCAGTTAGCAATCTGGCTGCCACTTGTTGGGCCACTGGAAGCTTCCAAACAGTCTTCAAAGGCAACCCCATGTAGAGCGCATTGCAGTAATCTATCCTCGATGTAACAAGAGTGTGGACCACCATAATGGCATTGAAATTTGTAAGGTAGGTGGATGTGGACTGAAGAAGTATCTATTTTTATACTGAATAATGGTGGGAAAAAGAGCAGAATGAAACTGCATTCTATGATAAATATATATTTGTTGAAATGTCTCATTTTGATCCACAGTAGTCTCCTATGAGATGCAATGTTCAGATGCCTAGATTTTAGTCAATACCCAGAGCACAACTTAGAAACTTGCTTTCTTTTTAAACTACAGTATGGCCAATGCTAGCTGGGGGATTCTGGGCACTGCAGTCCAAAAAAACCTAACTGATCTCAGTTCTTGCCTAGAAAAAGAGACAGAGGCTTTCTTTTCCTATTTTACATGATAAGGAAAAGCAGGGTTTCTAGGACTAGCTTAATCAAATGGGAGTTTCAGAAGATAATCCAATTGATTAAACAAAGGCATCTTTCAGTGAATCCATCTTGACAGCATTTTGGCACTGAGAGACTTGGAAATTGGCAACTAACTCTACTACAGGCTTATATAAATGTGGGGGATCAGTAGAGCTGTTTCTGCAGCTGGTGTTTTAATTTGTCATTCTGTTGTTGTCTTGAAGAGTATACGGGTTTGAAAACAATGATTAGGTACATCAGAGTAGCATAGTTGATTTCAAACCAAGCTTGGCTTTCAGATACAGACATAGTGGTGGCGGGGGGTCTGCAGGAATGAGAAGTCTATCAGGAAAATTGCTGCAAGATTATTGCAACTGCCCCCCATGTGCCCTGCAGAGTCCCCGAGCGCTGCTGTCACTTACCTTACTACATCAACAGCACCAGCACGTACTTTGGGATCGCTGCCCATAATGGAGACACTGGCTGTGAAGGAACCATCAATACTGAAGACGACGCATGGTGTGGCCTTAGCTACTACGGTCAGAAAGCACTCAGCATAAGTGTGATCACCCCTGTAGAGGGAAGTGAAAGGGAATCCATCTTTTTCCAGGTATTGAAAACGCCATCACACACAACATTATCAGAATTAGAAAATGCAAGGACCTCCCCTTCAAAAAGTTCGGGAAAGTGACACAGCCTATTTACCCCTACATCTTTAGAAAACAGAGGAAGAAATAATAATAATAATAATACTAAATTAATAAATACTTTATTCATAGACCGCATTATCTCCCCAAGGGGACTCAGAGTGGTTATATCAAGGTTACATCAAGCAGTGTAATTTTGGCAGATTGGTAGGACACATGCCATCTGTCAAGGACAAAAATCTCAGTGGATTTGGAGAGGGGAGAGGTGCATTCTATAGGATGAGTGGCCCACAGTCTCTTTCCAGATATGTTTTTTAGCCAACCCCATCCCAGACAGTATAAATAATGGTAAATGTTCATGGGAACTTCTCAGGTTCTTCATGTCATCAAGTAAATATAAAATAACATGCATTATTATTTATTTTATTTAGTTCATTTATATCCTGCCTTTCTCACCTCACAAAGGACCTAAGGCAGCTTACAAAATCCAGCAAGAATTCAATGCCGTAACATACACATTACAATAAAACCAATATAACAATGAAACGTACCCCATAAACTATTTTTGTGGGTCAACAATTAAAACATATAAGCAAATTAAAAACACATAAGACAATGATAACAGGCTAAAAATTTATAACATATTAAAAACATAACGTGCTGACTCTTGATTTTATACTTAGTAATTAGTCCATAGTCATTATCCAAACTGTTGAAGTAAAATTCCATATTGGCCTATTCTCCAAACGCCTGCATACAAAATCAGGTCTTAAGTTTTTTTCTGAAGACCAGGAGGGATGGGGCCTGCCTGATGTCACTAGGGAGGGAGTTCCACAACTGAGAGGCCACCACTAAGAAGGCCCTGTCTCTCGTCCTCACCAATCGCATTTGCGAAGGGGATGAGAGCAAAAGCAGTACCTCCCCAGCAGATCTTAAGGGGAGACACATTTGAACAGGTAAGTTGGACCAGAACTGTTTAGGGCTTTATAGGCGAAAGCCAGCACTTTGAATCGAGCCTGGTAGCAGACTGGCATCCAGTGGAGCTGACGTAACAGAGGGATTGTATGCTCCCTGTACGTCACTCCAGTGAGGAATCTAGATGCCACCCGTTGAACTATTTGAAGCTTCCAGGCAGTCTTCAAAGGCAGCCCCACACAGAGCATGTTGCAGTAATCTATCCGAGATGTAACAAGAGCATGGACCACCGTGGCCAAGTCTGACTTAGTATAATATAAAAATATAAAATATAATAAAGAGGAGACCATCAGCATTAGTACAACAGAGAAAAAGAATTTATGTCTCTAGATTTCTATACCAGCAGGAGGAGGAGAAAGTGGAGGTGGTGTGTGTGTGTGTGTGTGTGGTGGTGGGGGGGGGGGGGGGGAGAGGCCATGAATTGCAATGATCAGTTATTGCATACTGTCATACATATAAGTCATCTTTTTATATAGTTTTAGGGGTGATTTTGTGGGGGAAAATATAATTAATACATCCCCCGCCCCCATTTTTCTAAGCAAAAAAGCTTTGTAAGACAACAGGCTTCTCCTGTAACACAATTTATTATTCACACCAGGCCTTCACACATCAAATAATGTAAATTGGACCAAGAATAAAATTAAGAAGTTTGCTGCGCACTCACCTCACCACCATGCGGACAGGGTACATGCCAATGCCAAGCATCTTCTCCTCGGGGAGAGTGTAGGAGAGCCTTCCACTGCCACTGGTCACCTCTGTGCCATAGTGGACCCACTTCCCTGACAGTGGCTGTGCCATGACATAGATGTCAACCTGGGAGAAGGGATCAGAGGACACCAGTATCATTAATTCCTTGGTATCATCCTTCGCAAGCACTGTTCCCCCTCTGCAGCAATTGCCCTCTTCAGTGTTTGCTAATTTTGGAACCTTGCTTAGGTCTGGAGGGGGAGGCATGACTACCCCCTTCATTTTCCACATCATCTGCTTGCATCCGTCTTTCCTCCTGGGCATTTTCTACTTTATTTTGCTTATACAGTAGGCCAGTTATTTTCCAAAAAAGTAAGAAAGAGCAAGAGTAAGAAGAACTCATGCAAGAACAACAGCATTCATAGCCTTAGGTGACTGCCTCACTGGAACCAGCCCTGGTATCAAGGAAGACAGCATGCTTGAGGAGGAGACACAGGACACCACACCAAGTTCAGCTCCTTTTCATTTTCTGAGGGAATCTGCAAATAGTACTTAGGAATCTACACAGAAACAAGGGTACGCATGACAAATAATGCTCAGATTCCCCTGGTTGCAACTTCTCTCTGTTCACTTATTCTTGTTGGACACAAATGAACATCACAACATAGAGAAGACTATTGTTACCTTCTCTCCAGTCAGAGTCACCACATCCAACGGTCCATACATGAAACGCCCGTTGAGAACCTGGGGCCGCCCTTCACACACAATGACATCGCTGGCACGGTGGTTGGCTGTGACATTCTGGAGGACAAAGCACCAGCAGCCTCTTAGCAAATTTATTTTTCCAAGGAGATAGATAAAACATCAAAACTGAACTGTTCATAGAATGATTACCGAGGTGGAAGAGGATGGTTACAACAACAACTACTGTTGCTGTGGTGGTTGTTACAGCTTCCTTGCAAGTAGGTAAACTCACAGAGTGTTTACAAAGTATTTTTTATGAAAGGGAATGGATCTACCCTTCAGATTTGGAATGCAACTCTTACTTATGACATCTTGCCTACTCAAGAGCCCCCGGTTTCACTATGGGTCAAACCCTTGTGCTGGCAGGACTGCTGACTGAATCTGGAGAGAGTGGGTTGAGCTCCCTCTGTCAGATCCAGCTCCCCATGCAGGGACATGAGACTAGCCTCCCTAAAGGATGGTAAAATATCAACAACTACAAAAAAAAAATCATCCGGGCATCCCCTGGGTAACATCCTTGTAGACAGCCAATTCTCTGACACCAGAAGCAACTTGTCATTTCTCAAGGCACTCCTGACACACACACAAATCTTACCAATTTGCTTCTTTGTTTTTAATTTCAGTTGTGATTGCAATCCTAAATAGAGTCCAATGGTCTATAGCGGTTAGATGAGCCAGAAACTATCTAGACAGCCACAGTTTGCCACCTCCCCATTGTTGTGTATGTGCCGTACTTGTATATTTATTGTTGGTTTTGAATAATGTCATACTGTTTGAAAGAAGGTGTATTTAATATAATGGTTTATTTAGTTTTTAACCCTCTCCACCCCCCACCCCCAATCTTCAGGTTTTTAGATGTAGAAACTTAGAATCATAAAACTGGCAGAGACCCCAAAGGCCATCCAGTCCAACATCACTCTGCCAAACAGGAATCCATAGTCAAAGCACTTCTGACAGATAGCCATCTAACCTGTTCAAAAACCTCCAAAAAGGAGACTTCATCACTTTCTGAGGTAGTGTGTTTGAACAGTTTTTACCATCAAGAAATTTTCCCTGTACCTTGTTTTAATTTATGTTGTGAACTCCTTTGTGTCCCATGTCCAGAGAAAGGAGGGACATGAATTGATTGATTGACTGACTTATAGTAATTATTACTTTTTGCTTGATTGTTTTATCCTCTTTCAACACAGAAGTGCACTTCATTTAACTGATGCCTATGTCATCTAAATTATGCAGCAAACCCTGCCCACAGACCTTTTAGTTTTTTACACAAATTGCGTAATTGCATTTCGCATACATGGCAATGTTTATTTAAAGCCTTTCCTCAGATTATGGAAAAAGGATTAAATACTAATTGTTATTATAAAGACTGCGTAAATAATCTCCAAACGGCTAACAGCAAAGTAAATGGAAAAATATTTTAAAGGCATTACCTTCTGTCACTAATCAGAAGCAAAAGTTTTTTTTAAAAAAAAACCTAGAAAATTGGTTATTGTTTTTTGGTTTTGCTTTACTTTTGTCTTTTTTTTTGGGTGGGGGGGGGGGGGGCATTAAAAAAGAGTTTCCTTAGACCTTTTATACAAGGCTTATAGAACCAAGAGCTGCTAGGATTCCCTTTCTGGAAGCAAGTCCAGGCTTGAGTTCAAGTGCCTCAGGCAGGAAGCAGCTGTTGCAACTTCCTTCCAGAGATCTGCAATGAACCTCTTCAAATTGCGATAGAAGGTTTCTCAACAGGGTAAGCCTGTAAGTGCTTGTCAAAACACAAACAGATGAAGTAGCTTCTCAATTCCAAAGTTTGAAAGCGAAAATCCAGACCTTTGGCTTCAAACACGTTCTGCAAACACAGTTGGGAAATACTGCTTTTCATAAACTAGGATTTGCAGGATCTGGCTAAGGGATTCTGGGACTTATAGTCACAAACACAACAACCCAGAACCAGGTAAATATAGAATCGTCTACATTACTGCTATTCAAGGTGCTGGTCCATGGGCCAATGCTATTTCCTGAGTTATTAGATGTTGGTCCCTGGGAAGTTTCCAGGGGAAATAATGGTCATGTTCCCTGGCACCCTGGTCTACCACATCAACTTCCCTGGGAGACACACTGATCTATTTATTTATTTACAACATTTCTATGCCGCCCTTCTCACCCCAAAAGGGACTCATGAGTGGCTTACAAGTTATTTGTATATATATTATATTATTAGCATAGCACAGTATTAGTATTGTATGTTACTATATTGTACTATACCACTATACCAGTGGTTCTCAACCTGTGGGTCCCCAGATGTTTTGGCCTTCAACTCCCAGAAATCCTAAAACTGGTAAACTGGCTGGGATTTCTGTGAGGCTGGGGTTTCTGTTGTAGGTCAAAACACCTGGGGACCCACAGGTTGAGAACCACTGCACTATACTGTAATATTATTAGTAATATTACATGTAATATAAATGTATAATTATTATATTGTATTATTATTATTATATTGTATTACATTATAATATTATCAATATTATATGTGTACATGATATATTATATTATTAGCACAGCACGATACTCGTATTACTATATTGATGCTGGAGGGAGGGGCTTCCAACTGATGACTCAGGAGACATACATACAATAGTTTGATTTTGTTTGTGACCTGAAAATACTGATTTTGTAATATATATACATGGTGGTGCGGCGGGTTAAACCACTGACCTGCTGAACTTGCTGACCAAAATTAGCAGTTTGAATCCAGGGAGCAAGGTGAGCTCCCACTGTTAGCCCCAGCTTCTACCAACCTAGCAGTTCAAATACATGCAAGTGTGAGGAGACCAATAGGTACCACTTCTGCAGGAAGGTAACGCTACCCCATGCTGTCATGCCGGCCATATGATCTTGGAGGCGTCTACGGACAATGTTGGCTTTTTGGCTTAGAAATGGAGATGAGCACCACCCCCATGAGTCAGACATGACTAGTCTGAATGTCAAGGGGAAACCTTTCCCTTTACTTATAGGTAAAATATATGGAATTGTTTTGGCAGGCATGGAGAGGAAAAATGAAAAGCAGCTAACAGGCACCTGCAAAGCTGCCTTTAAGAAAATTAGTAATGAAAGGGATTGGATCAGCCCCAAATCTTTTCCTGGAAGACAAGTTCTCTTGTCTTGGCCCACACTGCATTTCAGTTTCCGATGGATGCCTGCAGCACAGAATGGGGGCAGGACCACATACCCGGATCTTCACTTGTGTGCGCTTGCGTTGCCACTTCTCACGGGGAAAAGCTGGGCTGTAGATGGAACTCTCCTCATTTTCTGTCACTTGGTGCTGCTCTGTCTCAATCACCTGCAATCACAGAACATCAGCCCATGACCCCTACAGCTCCCAGGTCCCAAAGCCACTCAACTGCATTAAGTAATTATCCCGGCAAGATACAAAAAGACCTTGGGACAAAAAAAGCCTACCTTTTGGCCTACAACTCCCCAAATCCTTCAGACAGAGGTTTCAGAACTATATTCCAAAAAATAAAATCCTCCGACTTTATCTTTGCTAACATTCAGGGAAACTGGGGGCACTGCTTAATAGCAATAGAAAGCAAAATGCTGCCTCTCCTCATGAGGATCAAGCAGTTTAGTTTTTCTTATCATTTGATCCTTTTTAACCAGGGCTAAGAAGAAATGAATCGAGGCCTTCTATATAACTGTTGTGCATTTTGTCAGTGACCTCCAGCTTCTTCTTGTTTGTTTATTTATTCAGTGGCTGTTCCTTACAAACCAATGATCTCCTTTGCTTTCTATCTTAAAATGACCCTTCTGTCCAGCACTATCAGGGTCTTCTCAGACCACTAGTCCAGCCTACTGTTTACTCCAATATTCATTTTCTGAGTACTGGGAGAAGATCATCCTTTTCAAAATTCAGGTTCCTACCAAATTTTTCACTTCCCCATACAATTCTGGATCTGCCTATCTCCAAAATTGGGAAAGCAAAGCTCATCCATTAGGACCGGGGTCTGCTCCATAAGTGCCCACTCTATTTGCTTTTGAGTGGCTTTCCTATCTGGCTCTGTTTTTCAATAAGATATTTGCTGCTGCCTTGGTGGAATTACCAGCATGATATATTAGGATCAGCAGCTGACGGACTGGCGTTATATCACCTTCAATTGTTCCCCAAACTTCCCAGCCCTATATTAAATTAACTTCTCCACCCCTACATCCCCTTCTTGAAAAGGTTGCCTATGAAGTTTCCTATCAGACACCCTTTCCCCCAAAAAGTTTTCATCTTGCAACTTCCCATACAAATACCAATGACAGCCACTCATTTGAATCACAGTGGCATGTTCTCTAACACCTTCATCTGCTATGGGCATTTTACCTGTCGGAGAATGAAAGCGGCCACATCAGCACTTTCCCAATAGCTGGCATGGAAAAGGTGAGGCAGGGTGATCGTAGGAAATGCCGTCAGTGCCTCTGGGCAGTAGAGGGAGTAGTCAATGCGTTTAGTTCCCCACCAGCGATCCAGAACTAGACATTGAAAGGAAGAGAAATTGCATTAAGCTCCCCCACTGCACACTCCTGCCTTATTCCTTTCTCCCAGCGCAGCTGGGGAGTACTCCAAAGCATGAATGGCTGCTTTTGTTATGCACACCCTTCTTGCGTTCTCTTTATCTTATCAAATACACAACTCATGGTTACCTATATTTTCTAGAGATATGAACATTTGATTTCTGTCCCCCTGCTCTCTCCCCCCACCCCCAAAATAGGCCTTCACAACTCTAGTCTATTGAAGGTCAATACAAAAATATTACGTGCATTAGCAGGGATGCAGCAACATCTGTCACAACAACCAATCCTTTACAGATACGAACAATGCATAACCTCTTCATTAGGAAGCATTCAGCTTCATTAACTAAATGACTTCTGAACCATAAGCCTCCACTTTACTTTCGAGACGTAGGGAAAACAGAGATGAGCAGGAGATGGAATATGAAGGAACCATATTTCTGTTCTCACAAAAGACATGGACCAAAAATAATAATATTATGGATTAGATCAGTGGTTCTCACTCTGTGAGTCCCCAGGAGTTTTGGCCTATAACTCCCAGAAATCCCAGCCAGTTTAACAGCTGTTAGGATTTCTGAGAGTTGAAGGCCAAAACATCTGGGGACCCACAGATTGAGAACCACTGACTTAGACTATTAGCCCTAGAGCAGGAGGCGGGAAGCTTATATAACATATACCATCCCCAGACTTTCACTTTTATGTTCCCCAAGTTCCCTTGGCATACCCTGCAAAACCCCTCAAAAATTATGTTTTACTGAGCTATTTTCAGGTGATTTTTTTTTTGCCTGAGACTTGCTCCACATCCATGAAAACCACTTGTTCTTTCCTACACCTCCAGAACTTGCCTTTAGTGCTTTTCAGTTGAAAATAAGGCAAAATAGTGATGGGAGGTGATGTGAGATGCACAAAAGTACATTGCACAGTAGCCCACTGCTGTGTTAGGAGGTGGGTGGGAAGGCAGTGAGACAAAAGGATTATGGCACCCCTGAGAACAGTGTGCTGTGTATCAGGATATTTCTTTGTCCAGAAATAGCTCCTTTAGGCACAAGACCAATAACAGGGCCATCATACTGATATACCTTGCGGTGTAGTAATGATGGAGATGGGTGGAATGAGGGCATAGTTGTTCTCAAATAAAAAATGTTTCCTAATGAAATTTCCATTCAGTTGCCAAATTGCTAGTTTTGCAGCTCAGCAATAAGAAAATACAGCCCTGGCATTTTTTTAAGGGGCTGTGTAGGGTCCTGCAAAATCTCAACAGCAAGCTTTCATGAATTCATTAAAACACTATGGAAGCTTTTCCACACATGCACAAGTTATAGGCTGCAAGGCCTGTGTGTTGTGCATCTACAGCTATGTAAGAAAATTCACTCCCGACTTTGACAGATGTGCCGACACCATATTGGCACTGAGTGGTTCATCAGAAAAATAAAAACAGCAATTTTGGATTTAAAAGAATTTCAGGAGGATAGTTATCTCTTTTGGAAAATGGAAATTTCCAGAACCTTCTGGAGATTTTATGATCTTTGGAAATTGTGGAGATTTTATGATCTTTGACCTTGTTAGAAGTCACAACATTTTGAAAATGATGCCATAACCTCTTGGTAAAAGCATGACCTGTTAAGAGTTATAACCTTTTTGGGGAAATGGCATTCACCAGCATTCATGCAAGGCAACTAGGATTGTCAGCTGTTAAACTAGGTATGTCTTTGAACGGTTAGGGACAAAGAAATACCAATGCACAAAATTGACCCATATATATCCAGCAGAGTTCCAGAAGTGTTCCTTTTAGTTGCCCCAAAACATCTACTCTCCCTTGAAATATATTTGCCTTTAAATCATGCTCTCAAGAGACAAAAAAAAGTAGACTTCATTAAAAGTAACATAGTTTGTTTACACACAAACTTCATGTCCTCAGTATACAGGTACTTTGTATATCAATCCAGTTACAACAGGATTTTAAGTAGTTTCTCTGTGTAGGTAACAAAGGGCATCTTTCTTAGAATCAATAGTCCATAAACTAAAGCATCTCTCTGTTCTGAGAGTCTAAAAGAGTCTTTGTCTAGTCTTAAAGTTCAATGGAGTCTAATGGCTTCTGTACAGCATACTGTTCCTATTGAAATCTCCACACTGAAAATCTAATGGCTTCTGTACAGAAGTCTAATGGCTTCTGCCTTTCTAAAATAGAGTCAGACCCTGAACAAGCCCAGACCTGACAACGTGGTCTGAAGTCCCTCTCACATCCAAGAGTTAAGGTAAAATTGCAAACCAATACACACATATACAATACAGTAAGCAATTATTTACATAACAAACAACTAGTGGAAGCTAGAGAAGGTTGCTATTTTCAACAATTTCCAGGTCTGCAAAGAAATCACAATATTCTAGACTTTACTTATTTCTTTATTTGCCATATTTATATCCCACCCTTTTCAACCCCAAAGGGGACTCAGAGAGGTGCACAAAGGCACAATTCGATGCCACACATGACATACAATATATATTCAGCAAATATTAAAACACCCGCTAAAATCATTTTGACATTAAAATTATTAAAATCACATACTGTATATACTCGAGTATAAGCCTAGTTTTTCAGCCCTTTTTTAGGCTGAAAAAGTCCCATTCGGCTTATACTCGAATCAAGATTATTTATTATTTAATTCTATTATTATTATTATTATTATTTTACTCTATTATCATTACATTTATTATTTTACTTTATTATTGTTATTATTACATTTATTATTTTACTCTATTATTACTGTTATTATTACATTTCTATTACTTTATTATTATTACATTTATTATTTTACTCTTTTATTACTGAAAGGATGTGCAAACATATTTACACTGAAAAAGGTTGGTATCATGGTTTAATCAGAGTTGGACAGTCTTATCTTAAATTACAGTTTTATGTAAATATTCAAAAACATTTAACCTACTGATGCCTCAATTAATGTCATAGTATTGGAATCTATTTTTCTTTTGGAATTAGCAGTAGCTGCTGCATTTCTCACCTTCGGCTTATACTCAAGTCAACATGTTTTCCCAGTTTCTTGTGGTAAAATTAGGTGCCTCCGCTTATATTCGGGTCGGCTTATACTTGAGTATATAGGGTAATCCAATATTGTAGTCCAGGCCATTCCTGTTATCACTGCACCTTTCCATGTTCACATATTGCACTTCATTCAAACGCTTGGTCCTACATCCAAGTTTTCCATTTTTTCCTAAAGGTCAGGAGGGAGGGGGCAAATCTGATGCCAATAGGGAGGGAGTTCCACAGTCGAGGCACCACCACTGAGAAGGCCCTGTCTCTCGTCCCCACCAACGGCACCTGCGAAGGAGGTGGGACTAAAACCAGGGCCTCCGCAGAATATCTTAATCTCCAAGATGGTTCATAGAGGGAGATGCATTTGGATAGGTTCAGACTATTCAATAGGGCTTGAACAATATGCATTCACTACTCAGTCACAGGTTTTCATTTTACATATCTTTTTTACATGTGGATATACTCATTTTAAAATGACTTGGGGTTTTGTTTTGTTTTTGGAAGTTTCAATAAGGTGTGGAGGAGGAATTTAACCCTTCTCCCTCCATTCAGGTCCTTGCATTTAATACAATATTTGGTTTTGGTGATGATGTGGATCCCATTAATTATAAGCCCACACACCTAGCTAATGTTATCTGTGAGTTTTAAAACATTAAATACAATTAAACACTGAACATCAAATGTAATTGGGATTTGGCCTAGCCATCTAATCTTTGGCTACAGTCCCCACATCAGCATTTATTTAAAAGGCTTCCTTAAATCTGATTGTAAGGGGTTGAAATCCCACTCAGTTATGCAAGCCCATTTGGGGCCCTTCCCCACAGCCCCTTTATCCCAGGATCTGATCCCAGATTATCTGGTAGTGGGGACGCATATATTCCAGTTTATAGCAGATAATCTGGGATGAGATCCTGGGATAAAGGGCAGTGTGGAAGGGCCCTGGGTGACCTTGTGGAAGTCACACACTCTCAGCCTCAGAGGAAAGCAAAAATACATCACCTCTGAACACATCTTGCCAATAATAATAATAATTTTATTTTTATACCCTGCCTCCATCTTCCCAAAGGGACTCGGGGCAGCTCACAAAAAGGATATGCCCAACAAGTACAGGTTAAAACAAACATAAAAATACAATCAACAACAAAAAATCAATAAAACATCATAATCAGACAACATCATAAAACAACATCATGGCTGAACAACAAATGATGGGTTCATGCTCATGATTCCTAAGTGCAATGATTCCTACATAGAGCCGAGGGAAAGTGCGACAAGAATTTCCCTTAAAGATGCCATAAATCAGAAATGACTTGAAAGCCCACAAAAATAACAAAGTGTCTTGGCTGTGCACAGGACTGCATCCCTTCACTCTTTAATCCAATATAGTATAGTACTTGAATTCATTAGTGTCAAACCCAGAAGATCAATGGCTTGGCAGAGACAGAAGACTGTGAAAGCCCTTCAGTCTGGAACATAGGGTGCAAGTGGCACAATATGGCCAGGCTACGGAACTGGTGAGGAATTCGGTCAAAGAACAAGCCTTTTTCTTGGCTGCACAGCAACTATTCAGTGCCTGCAAAATGAACTCATTTGACTTGTGGACACAAGGATCATTGTTTAGGTTTCTTTCTGAATCGGCAATTAGTATATTCAGGAGGGACTTGCCGATACTTCCTGAACCGCAACCATACAAGAATCAGATTATGTGTACTTCAAGCACCATGAATCTATAAAACACTTGGTTATACGGGTTGAATCTTCTTTTTTCCAGAAATCTGAAGGACTTTTTGCCACTCCTCCTCACTTCCACCTTTGAGGGGAAAGGCTTGAGTTTTTCTCAAGGAGCTGTATGAAATTTGATGGGAGAAAGGAAGGCTGGAAGGATTGTGAATTATGGTGTTGGAGTTACACAAATCTCCTGTAAAAAGCAGGCATTGGGGAGTGAAAAGGCCAAATGCATCTAAGCTGCCACAGACACAGGGAATGATGTAAAGTTCCACCTGCCTAGACAGTACATGTTGAGTTTTCCTTTTGCCTGGTCAATGGCAGAGTGGAGAAAGTGCCTTGGAAAACGGATGTGAGAGTGGTGTAGGTAGACAGGGCAGCCATAGTTTTAGGATGGCACAGGATTGCAGAGTCAGAACTTTAGGTTCAAAAATATTTATTGAAGTAAAAGAAATACATCCTTAATAGAAAAGGTCTTGGAGCTAAGTACCTTAGAAAGTCTTATCTTGTAAAGGAGGTAAAAGGTAAAAAGATCCACACAGCTATATTTTGCCTAGAGAGAGGCAAAATGCATCCTTACTGGAAGAAAGAAAAGGCAGAAGAGACTGGAAAATGGTGAAGAACCGCATGGTCAATCCAGGGCAATAAAACTTAAAGAGGAAGTTCCCTCACAGAATTCCATTACTACGTCATTAAAGGGGGAGGAGACAATGGCTGGCAATGAAGAGAAAGACAAAGCCCTTTAGGAAAACATGCATCGGTATGTGGGGGGAGGAATCCTTTAGCCTAGTCCTATCTCTAGCCTAGCTACTCATTGAGGTATTGAAACGTGATGGCACAAGAAACTTATACAGTCCATGGATTAAACCCAACAAAAAAAGAATGATTTTAAAATGTGTGAGAGAAAAATCCTGATCTTCAAATGACTTCATATTACACAACTACCACCAACACACTGTGGGTTAAGAGTAGGGGAAGGTGGAGCTCATGTGTATATGAAACGTCAAGCTTCCTGTGGACCTACAAAAGCAACATGGATTTTATAGAGTTTCCATAGGAAAGGAATATTCAGAGGTGGTTTGGCCAGTTCCTTCATGTGAAATAGAGCTTATAGCCACTGATATACATCGGCAGTCTCTCATTCAAAGACTAACCAGGGCTTAGCCTGCTTACTGTCCAAGATCAGATGGAATCAGATGGCCTTTAGGTCTCCAGATATGGATCACATGCTGAATGTGGCTTTCTTGTCTTTTCTGTAACACTGACAGTGGCTGCGTTCAAAATTATGATGTTGAGGGAGAATACTGTGGAGGTCATGGTCCAACAAAAAGGCAAATAAATGGGTTCTAGGACACATCAAGAATAAACTCTCCCAGGAATCTAGAATGCCTAAATTGAAGCTATCATATTTTAGGCATAATATGAGAAAAAATGACCCAAAGTTAATTATGTTGGGGAAATAGGCAGAAAGTAGGAAAAGAAGAAGTTCATATTGCATATGGATTGACACCGTTAAAGAATCTTGAGGCCTCTTCTACACTGCCATATAATCCAGATTATCCAGGAACATAATCCACATAATCTGCTTTTAACTGAATTATATGAGTCTACACTGCCATATAATCCAATTCAAAACAGATAATCTGGATTTTATATGGCAGTGTAGAAAGGGTGAGCTTGCAAGAACTGAAACAGGCCATTTGTACCAGGATCTCTTGGAGGTCTCCTATTCACATGGTCATCGTACATTGAAGCTGACTTGATGGCACATAACAACAAACAACAGAGTCCAATGCCTTCCACTATCAAACTTACTGCCCCAATGACAAAAAGGATGTGCTCCCTTTCCTTTAAATGAGTTGCTGCACCTCCACAAATCACAATGAAGCTTCAAAAGAATGGTCAGCAAAGGATCTCTATTCCCTTCACCTGAAGAAGTTGCCCATCCGGCTTGTAGATGGACTCAGGTGAACCAAAAGTGAACTGAAATGGAGGGATGGAAAGAAAAAGGACACTCACTCTTGACCACTTCGTTGGTGCTGGTTACAGTGCTCTCGCCTGTGGTTCCTTCGTTCCCTTTCCAGAAGCCCCCAAATGCACCCGTCGGCGTGGGTGGTGTGACAAGGTCCAACTCATCCATGAAGAGGGAAGAGTGACTCTGCAAGGCCTCCGCTAGGTCAAGGAGAAAGGGAAACAGGGATGAACACAAAGATAGCTTTACATCCTAGACTGCCAGGAGATCCCAAAGCACCGTTCTTTAGGCACAGTTATAACAGAAGTGCCTTGCACATCCACCGGTTTCACATGCATAAGAACTACATAAAAATATAGATGCTACCACAGTGTGAGCCTGAGAGAGAGCCTGAGTGAAGGAGAATATGACTTTAAAGGTCAACTCCAAGAGACTGTTCCATAAAATCATTTCCTTTGGCGTCAATTTCTTGAGAAAAGCAGAATCAGCTTAGCTCCAGTGGTCATGATGTGGAATCAATCACACCACAGAAAAGCAGGTCCCATGATGGGCGGAGGTACAAAGGCACCTTAAGGTTCCCAGATACAATGTGGAACACAGCCCAGGCATAGCGTGCACTGTAAGAAGCTTATTTTTACCATCATTTACTTTATACACTGTAATCTCCCTCTTACACCCACATATCCTATATACAATAGAAGCACAGATGGGTAAGAGAAGCATACAATCCACACTTCCGCAATTTAACTAAACCTATGTATTTAACATTTAGTTTTCTTCTCTACAGCGGAAGAGGTTGGTTGCCCAAAATGCAAGCCTTGGGCAACCAAAAAAAGAACAGAGGAAGTTCTCTCGCCTGTCCTTATCTAAGAGGAAGTGAATACTTTGAGACAGGAAGGGTGATTCTTTTTCAAGCCTGAAAGATACAGCCTTTCTGACACTAGTTCTTTCACTAACTTATCGCCCTGATGTGAGAAACATGGAAAGGGCTGCTTGGAACATGTAGTTTTTGACTCAGGGATAAGGATTAGGGATCGATCAATATTTGATTGTTTATAAGTTATATTTATTTTATTTCATGTTTTGTTTTGATTGTTATTTGTTTGTTCTTGGCATTGAATGCTTTCCATTTGTGTTATACTTTGGAAATCACCCTGAGTCCCTTCGGGGAGAGAGGGTGGGTTATAAATAAAGTATCATCATCATCATCATCATCATTATTTTACTGACACAAAAGCACAGTATGTCACAGCAAACGAGATCTCTATGCAGGATTTCGTATCACAAAATCACAAGTCAAACGCTTCCCAAGCATCTAGGACTGTGTGATGTATTTTCGAATGATGTGTGCAGATCCAAGTAAGGCGGCCTCTTGCAGTTGACTGATAGTGATTTTGTCAATGTTTATTGTTTCCAAATGCCGGCTGAGATCTTTTGGCATGGCACCCAGTGTGCTGATTACCATTGGGACCACCTGTACTGGTTGATGCCAGAGCCTTTGCAGTTCGATTTTGAGGTCCTGCTAATGGCTGAGTTTTTCCTATTATTATTATTATTATTATTATTATTATTTGCAGCTGATTGGGCTATGAAACTTCAGATTTCAGGGAGGGGACCACATTTCCTTGCCAGCTGGAATCTAGCACAGAAAGACTTTCGCCCATTCATTTACTATTTACATTGGCTTTCTATTTCTAGGCAATATTTAATGTCACAATTCCACCTGGGTGCAACAAAAACAGAGGTGGGGAGCCATGATGATCCCATCTGCTTTATTAGGACCACTGTACTTCTACCCAAACTCTTCCATTCAATTTGGATATAAACACTTTGCAGCATTAACAGTCAATGACTCTATTATATTTTCCTTTGGTATTGTGTCTTCAAGGTGCTCAAGACAGAGCAGAGACTGCCTTAACTGTGAGCTTACATAAGCAGCTCTGGGAGCCTTTTCATCTGACAAGTGGGTGAAAAATTCCAAATGCACTAATAAATATAGATGTGTCACACACCCTACACACAGTAACACATACCTAAAGCCTGAAGGAACACAATCTGTCCTACCGTTCAATTCTGCTGCCTATGGAGACTAGCCTTAGGGGGTCCTCTTGCAAGGGGATGCTTTCTCCACCACAGAGGGTTCAGCTATTTCTGCTGAATACATGATTATCTTTATTTTTTAATGGAATGACAGAGCTCCCTAAAATTTGCCATATTTTCCATATGGCTCCCTATTTAAAAAGAATGTCACTGTCACTGCTGCTGCCCACTCCACAGCCTTTGACAGTACATGGAAGACTTAGGGTGCATCTACACAGTACATATAAGACAGTTTGACATCACTTTAAATGCCATGGCTCAATGCTATGCAATAATAGGAGTTTTAATTTTCCAAGATCTTTTTGCTTTCTCTGTCAAACTACAAATCTGAAGGTTCCATTGCATTGACCCACGGCAATGAAAGTGGTGCCAAACTGCATTAAGATGCAGACAAACTCTTTGACATGACATTTCCTCGAGTCCTACAGTCACCATGGAGAGTGGCTGAACAGGTGGGGAATTCTGGTTGTTGCAGTTCAAAAAAGTAACTTTCCCAAGCACTGGCCCTTGAAAATGTCATTCTCTTCTGCAGCATTGACCGAAAGGAGAACTGTCCTTTGGCACACAATACAGATCCTTTGATTTCTAGGCACCCATATCTCACTCCTCATCCCTAAGTGTTGGTGACATTATTTTCCATCAACATTCTCTATGGAGAGGGAAACAAAATTTCACAAACTCATCCAAGGCTCTGGAATCCATAGTTGTTCTCACCCAATGAAGTAGATGAGCCATCACCCAGTGGGTACTTCTGGTAGCGGGGGACACCAAAGGGTGGCATCGCATGGAACTGCTGGGCCAGCAGAGGTTCCAAACGGGAGGCGCATGGGTCTGCTGCATGGAACAAGTTGTAGATCTGCTCACAGGCTGGGCGCATCTGGGCCACTGAAGGAGTAAAAGAAAGGATGTGGAATCCAAAGCTCACAGAAATCCCTTTTTTCAGTTCCTATCATCCCAAAGAGAGTTTTATTTTTCCAATTAAAAACACGTTTTGAACTAGTGAAATCCTGAATTAACAACAGAACAGGAAAGCAAAGGAATGGTGGAAGATGGCAGTGAGAAAGAAACTTCTTACCATCCAAGCCGGGCATCACAGTTTTCCGAAGAGCAAGTACCAGCCCCAGGGGTGAACCAAACAAGAAGAAGCCAGACACCTTGAATTCCAACTTTCCAACCATGATGGGACCCTCAAAAGTCTCCACCATTGAGGATGAAGAGTTACTGCTACGTCGAGGGTCTCCTTCCGCATCTGAGCATGGCACAATCGCCTGCAGGCTGGGAAAGACATTAATAGATGCTGTCACTGCCAAATAGTACTCACACATCTTCTTCCTTATCAGTGCCATTAAGGAAGAGCCCCTGGTGGTGCAATGGGTTAAACCATTGTGCCAGCAGGACTGAAGACCGACAGGTTGGAGGTTCGAAACTGGGGAGAGCACGGATGAGTTCCCTCTGTCAGCTCCAGCTCCCTATGCGGGGACATGAGAGAAACTTCCCACAAGGATGGTAAAAAATCAAAAACATCTGGGCATCCCCTGGGCAACGTCCTTGCAGATGGCCAATTATCTCACACCAGAAATGACTTGCAGCTTCTCAAATTGCCTCTGACACAGAAATTAAAAAGTGCAATTGTTCTAGAAGGTTTAGGATGTCTCTAGGTTGGTATGTTCATTCTGTCTGTCTGTTTGTCTCTCTCTCTCTGTCTCTCTCTCACACACACACACAATAAATATCACAGCCACATCCTCAAAAAACAAATGAATAGTGAATTTACAGGATTGTAACTGTGGAGTACATTTGTTGTAGGTACCCTACTCATTTATTATAATAGACACTAGGCCACGTACTTCAACATCCCAAAACCTCGGCGATTTTATTACTTCATAACCACAATTTCCCCCCTTTCTTTGTGGATAAGAGCACAGAGCATATGATTGACTGAGATTTTCAGCATTTGTTTGCAATGTGGAAACTGAAGGCTTCCATTCAAAAGGGCAATTGTGAAAATGAAAGTAATGCTTATGAAGACTGACACCAAAGTTGGTTACAGATGGAGGGAGCCTGATGCCATCATTTTCTTTTTTTTCTAAATGCGTAACAAATCTTCATTTCCTATCTTGATGGATTAGTTACAGTAAAGGGAAAATAGTGGGTGGGGGATATGAGAGTGCTACAAGGGGAAGACGATGCCATCTCACTCTGCTCCAGACAGAATTCTAGGAATGGGTGAGTGCGTGTGTGTTGAATTTTAAAAGCCTCCTCTGGAAGGATGCCAAGCTAATACACAACAAATATTCCTGGTTAGCAATGCGGATTGCTAGAGCTGTGCATGCTATAAGATTATACGATGTGCAACCCTGCTGCTATAAATTAAACTATTTTTTTCCACTGTGGCACTTTAGTTATTCCATTTTTGCCATTATTCTTTTTTAACAGTTCATCATCATTTTAATAAGTTGCTGTAACTGTTGTTTTGTATTAAGCAATGATGGGGATTACACCTGAATGCGGTGTAAATCTGCCTCAGGGGCAAAACATTCCAGATGAAAAGAGGCTCCCTGAGGCTGAAGCAGCACATTTTGTGCAGGCTCTTTAGCATCTGAAGTAATTGGTTAAAAGTACTTCAAGATGAAGGGGAAAAAAACCTCTAGAGAGCTCAGGTTTTGTTCCTGTACAAAGTGGTTTTAGTTTTTGGAATCCACATAAATGTTGGGTTGCTGTCAGTTTTCCAGGCTGTATGGCCATGTTCCAGAAGCATATTCTCCTGTATATTGTCGAAGGCTTTCATGGCCAGAATCACTGAGTTGTTGTAGGTCTTTCGTGCTGTATGGCCATGTTCTAGAACCTACAACAACCCATTCTCTCCTGATGTTCTGCTTTAGAACATGGCCATACAGCCCAGAAAACCCACAACAACCTATTCTCCTGATGTTCTGCTTCTAGAACATGGCCATACAGCCCGGAAAACCCACAACCCATTCTCTCCTGGCGTTCTCCTTCTAGAACATGGCCATACAGCCCGGAAAACCTACAACCCATTCTCTCCTGGTGTTCTGCTTCTAAAACATGGCCATACAACCTGGAAAACCTAGGACAACCCATTCTCTCCTCACCTTCTGCTTCTAGATCATGGCCATACAGCCCGGAAAACCTACGACAACCCAACCCATTCTCTCCTGATGTTCTGCTTCTAGAACATGGCCATACAGCCCTGAAAACTCACAGCAACCCAGTGATTCCGGCCATGAAACCCTTCAACAACACACATAAATGTTTTCTTCATTCCAAGCATTACTTGAGAACTCTCAGCATTACTAAAGCTTTTAACTCCTACTCCCCAGCTCAGTTTAAACCAAACCAGTCCATTCCTAAATGAAATATATCTATATTTGGCTATGGGTTTGTACTTTCTCAAAGATGGCCAGAAAACATAGCTATATTTCCAGAATACAGATGCAATAGAGATTAAGCAAAGAAAAGAGGCATGTTAGCACTAAAACAAAATTATTCTAATGCTTAAGTGGTGTAATATTACTAAAGCACTTTAGCACTTTGACTGTCATTCCTGACTTTAAAAAAAAGGGTTCAGCAGAAATGGGTAAAAATCAATTTCTGAAACGTTGCATGAATCACTGAAAAATACTGTTGGAAGAGATCACATAGGCCATCCAGTCCAACCCCCTGCCATGAGAGTGAATGTGACATGTGGTCAGACAGGTGAAAAGGAGGGAGGGAGAGTCTGGGTACAAACTCATGAATATGCAGATCAGTCAACACAAAAAGAGCCAAAATGTTTCATATTTCCAGAGGCATTTCTTTCCATCTAGAACAGTGGTTCTCAACCTGTGTGTCCCCAGATGTTTTGGCCTTCAATTCCCAGCAATCCTAACAGCTGGTAAACTGGCTGGGATTTCTGGGAGTTGTAGACCAAAACACCTGGGGACCCACAGGTTGAGAACCACTGATCTAGAAGTATCCTAAGTCAGGCCTTCAAGCTGTCTGTTAGGCAACTCTGCTTATCTGGAATTCATACTCATTGCTAAGGGTACATCTATACCAGGGATTGTACATCTATACAATCTTTCTAAACAGAGGGTCAGGCCACAGTCCCTCAAACTGTTGGCGGGCCGGATTATAATTTGAAAAAAGCATGAATGAATTCCTTTGCACACTGCACACATCTTATTTGTAGTGCAAAAAAGCACTTAAAAACAATACAATAATTAAAATGAAGAACAATTTTAACAAATATAAACTTATTAGTATTTCAATGGGAAGTGTGGGCCTACTTTTGGCTGATGAGATAGGATTGTTGTTGTTGTGTGCTTTCAAGTCATTTCAGACTTAAGTTGACCGTATGCAAGGGCCAGGTAAATGATCTTGGAGGGCCGTATCCGGTCCCCAGGCCTTAGTTTGAGTACCCCCGATCTATATTGTAGAAGCAGTGTAGTTTGACACCTCTTTATGTGCAAAGGCTCAATGCTATGGAATCATAAGAGCTGTAGCATTACAAGATCTTTAGCCTTGTCTGATTGTGCCTCACCAAAACACAAATCCCGTTATTCCATAGCACTGAGTCATGGCAGTTAAAGTGGTGTCAAACTACATTACTTCTACAGTGTAAATGCCCCCCCCCCCCCCCCCCCCAGGATTCAATTTCTCTGGGAAACCAGTCCAATTGTAGCAATTATTTAACCTGGAAGGCTGCTCTGCTCAACAGCTGCTCACCTGGACAAGAAATGATGCTGTTGTAGTAACGAGTCACCCTCCTGTGCCACGTTGTCACTGCGTTTCAAGGTGGGTGGGAGTGCCCCTGGCTCAGGACTGGCACGGCTCATCCCCCCCGGCACCTCTGCCTTATCAAGCAGTGGATCCCGCACCACAGAAATTTCTGGAGAAAGCAGCTCAGTGTTCTGAAAAAAAGAGATTGGGGAACAGCAAGTGTACATCTCTGTTCTACTGAAGAAATTAGGAAACATACAGACAGCACTTGGTATATGCTGAGGTTTGGTTCCAGGACCTCCCATGGATAACAAAATGTATGGACTGGATACTGAAGTCCTATTATATCAGTGGTTCTCAACCTGTGAGTCCCCAGATGTTTTGGTCTTCAACTCCCAGAAATCCTAACAGCTGGTAAACCGGCTGGGATTTCTGGGAGTTGTAGGCCAAAACACCTGGGACCCACAGGTTGGGAACCATTGCATTATATAAAATAGTGTAGCAAAGTGGGGTCCCTTATATAAAATGGCAAAATCAAGGTCCGCCTTTAGGATATTTTTAAAAATATTTTCATGCTATGGATGGTTAAATCCATGGATGCAGAATCCATGGGTATAGAGGACTAAATCTACTTCTGGGAGTTTTTATAGACTCAGAATTGGCATGGTCTCAAAAAGAGACGGAGCCAGCATGGGCAACTGCTTGATCAGAACAGACCACATCCCTGAGTACCACTGCCCACTGTTGAAGCCAAATCAGAAGATCTTGCTCCTCTCATGTTCATTCTGAGCCCCCCACCCCAACCCCCAACCAGGTGAGAAGGCTTATTAACAAAAGACTCTCCCCATAAATGTACAGCACACTAACTTATCAGCACAGTGTGACCCAGCACCAATAGCCCAAAGTGATAAAAAAGAACAAAACACACGAATAAATGTTATCTCTTCCATAGGAGGCTTTTCTTTGTAGCAAAATAATATGGTTGCACTATTTACAAAAACAAGGTTTCCATAAATGAAGTTCTTTAAACTTTCTTCTTTGCTTCCACACTGGGCTTCTTTCTCATGCAGATAAAATAGCTTCACGCTCACAGAGACTTTTCTCACACCAAACTTGCACAGGAGCTTTTCACACACAGCAGCCTTCACACTGGAGCTTCACACATGAGGGCCTTTAACCTGGGGCTTCATCTCACCAAAGCTTCTCACACCAGGCCTTCTCAAACCGAAGCCATTAACACTGAGGCCTACTTCACACTGAGGTCTTCCTCCCAGTGAGACCTTTTCACACTGAGGTGAACTAACACTGAGGCCTTCATATACTGAAGCCCACTAAAACACTGAGGCTTTTCTCCCACAGAGACTTCTCACAGACTGAGGCTACTAAGCTATAGGCACACCTGCTTATATTGAACTGCTGAGTCATTGCATCCATTTAACCCTTTCACTGCTGGACTCACATTTTTGTAATTAAAAATACCTAGTTAATTTTAAATATTTCTGACACCCTCTCCCCTGGTGAGCCTTTTTCTGCCAGCCACTTTGATTTTCTCTCTTAAAATTGAAGAGAAGGAAAAGACTAAATCCTGGGCATAGGAAAGAATGTTAATCTCTTGGCTCAATCACTGACCATGCTGCCACGGCGGCTGCTCCCACGACTGCCAGACCCACCGGCACGGCTATGGCATAGGGCATCAAAGCCAAGGATGCCTCCAACGCAGTCCCCAATTAGCAGCACCTGCAAAAAGAAAGTGAACATCCAGGTGTCTTCATGCTTATAGATCTTATCATACAAAATGGATAAATTTCACTAGGATAACAACAGCGTTTATCACATGACACTGTTTCTCTTCTATTGTTCTTCCACTGGGAGATCAGTGGAAAGCATTTCTTTTACAAAATGACATCATTAATGGATTTTCTGTGTGCGTTTCTAAAAGAAAATCTTTCCAAATGGCATCCTACTGGGGAGAACAGCAGAAAAGGAACAATGTCATGAGATGCTATTAGCCAGCTGCAATTGCAATTTATCTGCCCCATGTGATAAGCTAATATGTCAGAAATCATTTGTAATTAGTTGAGATCTCATCAGAGAAAGCAGGAGCCCCTGGTGGTGCAATGAGTTAAATCCTTGTGCTGGCAGGACATGTCAGAGTTTCGAATCTGGTGAGAGTGTGGATGAGCTCCTTCTGTCAACTCCAGCTCCCCTTGTGGGGACATGAGAGAAGCCTCCAAGGATGGTACAACATCAACCATCCGGGCATCCCCTGGGCAACGCCCTTGCAGACGGCCAATTCTCTCACGCCACAAATGACTTGCAGTTGTTCAAGTCGCTCCTGACACGGAAAAAAACAAACAAAAACAAAACAAAGACAGCACAAGCTCTGCCAATTTCTCAACCAAAGGCAAAAAGGTAAGCCCTAAAAATTACATCCCCGCTCCCTATCCTATGTGTAGGTCCAAACCAAGGTATCTTGGGGAATTTAGTTTTAAAAAAGGAAGAGGGGTATATAATGCAAATATGTGAACAACCAACAGTTCTTTGTAAACAGGTATGAGGGTCAAAATGACTTAAGAGTTGTACTGGAGCTAGGACCTTCTTAATCAGGAAATGACCTAGTTGGGTTGATGGGAAGGTTATGCTCAACTATCCTTAAAGATTACCTATCACTTTTCTTCCAACTCATTTTGCTTCAGTATTTTGAGAATTTTACTCTTCCTTTGCTCTAATTCTATCTCAAAAGAAGACAAAACAAATCAAGGACACAGGATAAAATGGCTTGGTCAGCAGGAACATTTGGGCTCTCAGAAATGTATGCACTTTTCAAATGGTTGGATAATATGTTGTCCTTCAGGTGTTGCACCACTACTCCCATAAACCGTAGCCAATGCTGTGGATGATGGGAGTCATCGCCCATCTCTGGATCAGACCTTTTCTGGCTTAGCACATAGTAATTTAACATCAACCTATCCTATGTGAGCCTTCTGAATTCCCTGCCCTCTGACCTGACCACAGAAGCCGGTGCCATCAGGGGAGTGGATGAAATTGGTGTAGGCCTGGTTGGTTCGAGAAATAACAGTCGCCACCGCATTCTGGTAACCGCCTGAGGAAGTGGCCAGGAGAGGCAAAGCAGCCAGTGGGATGTGATCTTGGCTACTGGACAGACTGTCATCGTCATGACTGTAAGGGCTGAGCCTGGGAAGGTAGAAGGAAGAAATTATCAAGACCCACGTTCAGATCCCAAACTGCTGGACAGCCCAAACTTTTGCCCAGAGCTCCGAAAGTATCTGTTTGACAATCAGATCACTTTCTGGACTAAGCTCTAGAACCATAACTAGAGCACTGACATCCTCCATTCCGCATAGAAAGAAAAAGCACTCTCAGAGTCAAGTGCTAGAACTGCCATTGGGCTAACAGCCATTCCAAGATGAAACCAGCAGCATGAGATGGAAGTTCCCCCAAATAGCCAAAATGCATGAGCATCTGGGGGAAGAAGAGAGCCAGAGAGCTGAAAAAAGAGGGAAGAGAGTTTACTCCAAGAAGCTCCTCCACAACACCACATTAAACACTGTTCCCCTCTCCTGGATACTCACTCTCAAAGCAATGCGTCATCCGCATCACATTCCTTTCCTATTTCAATGCACACACTATCAAAAAGGATGCTTTTCTCTACTACACAAAACCTATCAAAGGTTTAATTCCTCTGCAGCCTAGGCAGAGAAAGTACTGCCATTCGTGCTGAGCCCCTTCACACTTGGCTACAGATAGATTGAAAGGTGGACACCCCCAGCCCCCACCAAATCTTCCCAGAAGTCTGAGAGAACATGCTTCCTACTTGGAGACAAGAGTGTAGGCCGCGGCACAGATTGGAGGGCAAGACACCAGGCGGAGTGCAACATGCCCCAATGCCTCTGGGAAATGCAGGCGAGTGACTGAGTCCAAGGTGGCAGTGAGGGTGTGCACGTCAGCTTGCTTGGAGCCAGGCTCTCCCACACCTTGGTCCAGGATGTTGCCACTGTGGAGGATCAGGAAAAGCGCATGGATGCGGCACGTCCCCGAGAGACCTTCTGAGCTACCCTATGGAAATCAGAAATAGGGGAAAGTGATGATTATGGCTGTAGTTGACTGGAGATATGGCTGATATTATGCAATATGGATGGGAAGATAATAACCTCCGACCCTGGGGCTAAATCTGGCTTTCTGGAGTTTCTCAGATGGTCACGCCTCCTTCCCCACAATACTTTGGTGGCTTGTACAGTCCCACACCTCTCCATTCTAAAATTTTCAAATGCTGCTTCTAAGGCTTTAGTACTGGCAGCTTACTACTAAAACATCCTAATTCGTTTGGTCCCAAATGTTTACCTTTAGTTTTGCTCACTATTTGAAAGCATCGCCCGAGTATTGTTGAAGGCTTTCATGGCCAGAATCACTGGGTTATGTGAATTTTCCAAGCTGTATGGCCTGTTCCAGAAGCATTCTCTCCTGACATTTTGCCCACATCTATGGCAGGCATCCTCAGAGGTTGCAAGGTCTGTTGGAAACTAGATAAGTGAGGTTTATATATCTGTGGAATGTCAAGGGAGGGGGAAAGAACTCTTTTCTGCGTGAGGCAAGTGTGAATATTGCAATTGGCCACCGTGATTAGCACTGAATGGCCTTCCAGCTTCAAAGGTTGGCTGATTGCTCCCTGGGGGAATCAAAGAACACGAAAGGCACTGCAGACTAATTCAACCTGAGAAGTCAGCCACAGCACAGCACCTGATGAACCAGCCTGGACACAGCATATTATTTAAGAACACAGAAATGCTGGACCACTCTAACAACCACCATGTCAGACTACACAGAGAAGCCATTGAAATCCACAAGCATGTGGACAATGTCAACAGAAAGGAGGAAACCATGAAAATGAACAAAATCTGGCTACCAGTATTAAAAAAAACTCTAAAATCATAACAGTAAATAAAGAACAACACTAAAAAAAAACTGGGGAATTCTAGATAAGAAACAATTAGGGCTAGCTAATGCATCCCAACAAAGGATTCCCCCAAGCAGCAATCAACCAGGCTTTGAAGCTGCAAGGCCATTAAATGCTAATCAAGGCGGCCAATTGCAATATTCACACTTGCCTCAAGTTGACAAAGAGTTCTTTCTCCCACCCTAGACATTCCACAGATATATAAACCTCACTTGTCTGGTTTCCAGCAGAACCCCCCCCCCCCCCCCAAACCTCTGAGGATGCCTGCCATAGATGTAGGTTAAATGTCAGGACAGAATGCTTCTGGAACAAGGCCATACAGCCCAGAAAACTCACAGTAACCCATCCCCTGAGTGTTCCAGTAAAACAGAATTTTGTGTTTGGAATTAAGGAGGTTTCCCACCTTTGATGTAAACCATGTCAAGGGAATTGAACCTGGTACCATGAAATGCAGCCAGGATCCTGTGGCTTGTTCACACTAAATAATTACAATTCAACTTTAACTAGCATGGTTCTGTCCTATTGAATCCTTGGATATGCAGTTTAAGGAAGTGTTTAGACCCCTCTGCTAGGGAGTTCCTCTGCCCCTTTTGAGCAAAGTATTAACCATAGGATGCTATAGGACAGAATAATGGTAGTTAAAGTGGAATAATAGCACTGCAAATGGACCTTCTGGAAATGCACCTGTTAATACAACCGTTAAATACCCCCAAGTTCTCTTCTTTGGCTTGTTTCAGGAGTATACTCACCTCCAAGGGGCCAGGTACAGCGACCCCATCGCTATCTGGTTTGGCTACCCCAGCAGCATCAACTGGAAAGACAATGATATTTAAATGAATGGTACAAGTTCCAGGAATAAATAGCAGAAGGAAAAGCAATGCCAGGGTCTAAGGACATCAACCAGATATAGGAATGCAAAGATTATAAGTGGCCCATCAAAGACAAAAAGAAAGAGATGTGTCACCAAAATGCCTTGCTTTTACAACAACCCGTAGTCCAGGAAGCTGTGTGGTTATGCTTATGCTGCAAAAGTTAGACATAAAACCTAATACAAAGTCCAACAGCATATATTTTTAGTTTTGCTTTCCTTTTCTTAAAATAAAATCTCCAAGTCACACAGCAAGAGAGAAAGCCCCTGAAATATTTCAGCTGTTTGTGCAGAACAGCTTTTTAAAAAACAGAAGATTAATAATATCTTAATGTGGGCACCACTGACTACTAGAAAGGAAGAAGCGAGCACCCTCAATTTAAACCTTTCTGTCAATTTACATCCATGCACCTATCAGAAATATTAGAAATTAACTAGGTATTTTTAATTACAAAAACGTGAGTCAAGCACTGGATGGGTTAAATGGATGCAGTGACAAAGCAAAAGCTGTAGTTTTATATCAGCAGGTGTGCCTGTACCTTAATAGCCCTCAGTATGTTAGAGGTCTCTGTGGAAGAAAGGCCTCCGTGTTAGTAGGCCTCAACATGAGAAGGCCTCAGTGTAAGAGAACGCCTTAGTGTGAGAGAAGTCCCAGGTTGAAGGCCATTGTGTGTGAAGATCCAGTGTGAAGGCTGCTGTGTGTAAAGCTACTGTGTGAAGCTCTTGTGCAAGTTCAGTGTAGAAGAAGCTTTGTGAGAATGAAACCGCTTATCTACATGAGAAAGAAACCCAGCGTGGATGCTAAGAAGGAAGTATAAAGAACTCTGTTGCTGTAAATAGTGCAACCATATTATTTTACTACAAAGAAAAGCCTCCTATGGAAGAGATAACATTGGTCTGTGTGTTTTTGTTCTTTTTATCACTTTTGGCTACTAGTGGTGAGTCACGCTGCTTACTCTGCTGTACATTCATATGGAGGGTCTTTTGTTAATAAGCCCACTTGCCCAACAGCACCCACTCCAGATTCCTCACCACTGGCTATGCTAGCTAAGGCTGATAGACTTCGAATCCCATCTGCAGGGCCACATAATTTCCACCAATTTTACAGTCTCACTAGTGGTGAGTATAAAAAATACAGTCTCACTAGTGGTGAGTAGAAAAAAATAACAATATTCATTTTCTAAAAATTAAACCAACCCCTTTTTGAATATATCTGCCATGATCTCTAAATATTCCAAATACATAACTAAATTATGTAAAACTAAACATAAACACAGATGCCCACACAAAGCATCTCCACAAAATTTGGTCTGTTTTTTTAAAAAATGTATGCACAGATGTGTGGCCAATGAATTTGGTGTCTCTTATCAGTTATGTTCAGAAGTTATGTTCAAGGTAAGAGACCAGAATGGACGCACTCCCATGGCCCATTCCATTCTGTGTTACAGACGCCAACACCTTTTTTTCTTACCAAGAACATCATCTGGCTCAATGGGTCTCTCCAGAGTGTCGAGAAAATCGTTGGAGTTCCACTTAGTGATTTCCTTGGCAAAAACGTCATCGCTGTCTGAGAAATCCTCTAGGGAAGAAAAGGTCATTGAAAAACTCACACAGTATATAAGCACTGTGAACACATATTACTCCCACAACAGCTTCAGCCACAATTGTGCGTGAACACGAGACAAACTTAAGGTATATAAAAGGTAGGTTTCACAAGTCAAGTCAATGATGTATCTAGTCCAGTACATTCTTTCCTGGAAAAAGCCCTCTATAACAATTCATTAGTCTTACTATGTGTTGTTTGCAGACAGGACTAAAAATGCCTAAAAATGTGACTAAGGACTCTATCCTCTAATGTGAACATAGCATTGAACGAAACATGCAGAATAATCACAGGATGTCTTAAACCTACATCTATTGATATACTCTATAAGCTAGTTGGCATTGCCCCCCCCCCCCCCCAATGTGCGACGGGAAGTTGCTGCTAACTATGAGAGAAATAAGGTTGAACCCTGTGAAAGCCACCCACTGCATGGCTATCAGCCTCCTCCCAGTAGACTCAAATCAAGGAAAAGCTTCATGAGAACCACCACTCCTCTTAACCTCCTCTTATACAAAACTTTTATCACTGAACTAAGCTTTATCTCCGCATCAGCACACATACTGCTGTACAAAGAATTAAAATAAGACTCTTATCACACAAATACATCTTATGAGTCTGGACAGTCTTTTATTTCAAAAAAGATACAATTTCCACATGCAATCTACTGAGATCTCATTCATGCAGATTAGCTGCTGTATTGTTGAAGTTGCATCGGTCAGAACCAGAGATTGGAAAAGTTACTTTTTTATATAACAATATATATTGCACCCTTCTCCCCGTGGGGACTCAGAGCAGATTACAGTATAAACAGATACCAGCAAACATTTAAACACTCAATGCCCTGTTATAATACAATGAGACACACAAACAAAGGCAAAGGCTTCTCCTTTCATTTCCAGCTTTGGAGGCAGTGCTCATCTCTGGCTCTAGGGGAGGTGCTGTTCTCCATTTCCAAGCTGAGGAGCCTGTGTTGTCATCTCCTGGTCGTGTGACCGGCATGACTGTTTGGAACATCTTACGTCTTTCCTGCTGAAGCAATACCTATTTATCTACTGAAATACATGTTTTTGAACTGCTAGGTTGGCAGGAGCTAGGGCTAACAGCAGGAGCTTATCTTGTCCCACGGATTCAAACTGCCAACTTTCAGGTTAGTAGTTCAGCAGCACAAGGGTTTAACCCATTGTGTCACCCCAGCCCCCTCTTTTTTGGACCAGAATTCTCAGAGAGCTCAGCCAATCTAGCTAGAGGGTCTGGGATTTATAGTTCAAAAATAACTTTTCCAAGTTGTTCATTCTTAACAGCAACAAGGTCCTCTTTCTGTTCTGCACCTTCTTTGGACACAGACTTACCATACAGCATGTTCCCTGTCTCTTACCATGCGCGTCAAAGAATTCCTCCTCAGAGCTGTTCTCTGAATCTCGGGCAATATTTTGCATTCTCCACTCTGATAAGCTGTGTGGAGACACCGCAGCTGTGGAGACATAGTAAGCAGAGAAAGTATCCCTTATCTAGAAATCTGAAATTCAAAACACTGCAAAATCCAATATTGTCCACATGGGTGGTTGAGAGAGTGACACCTTTACTTTCTGGTGTTCAGTGTACACAACGCACAAAATTATTTAAGGTATTGTCTGTAAAATTGCCTTCCGACTATGTGTATGATGTATATGTGAAACATAAATGGGTTTCAAGTGTAGATTTGGGTCCTATTTCCAAGATAACTCATTATAAGCAAAAACATGTTTTCCTAAATCTGAAAAAATCCAAACCATAAAACACTTCTGGCTCCAAGAACTTTAGATAAGGAATACTCAACATGAAACAGCAATATATCCTAACATTCATATAAGGATCACAGGGTGGCTCACAACATAATTAATTCAAACAATTTATAATGATTTAAAAATGTAGGAATAATTTTAAAAGTCTGAAAGCAAACAATTTAGCAAGTTAAATCAAGCTTTAAAGTAATTTTAAAGCATGGGCATTTTCTGTTTTTTTTTCTCTCCATTGGAATCCATGTCTTCATTGGACACCAGCTAGGCCGCTATGGGGACTCGGGGAGGATATTCCACAATTAGGGAACCACAGCAGACATAGCCCTTGCTTCACTGGTGGGACACAAAGCAGGCCCTCTCCAGCAGACCTCAATCTTTGGGCAGATGTAAACATAAAAAGGTGGTCCTTCAAGTACTGAGATTCTAAGTCCTAATAACTTTAAATGTTATCACCAGTATCTTGAATTTAGATTGAATGTGCATTGACAGTCAAAGTAAAACTGTTATTACATGGTTCCGATACGGTGTTCCAGTCATTAGTCCGGCTGCTGAATGGTACACTAGAGTAGACTTTGGGGCTGTCTTCAAGGGCAGCCCCATGCAGAGTGCACTGCAGTAGTCAAACCATTACCTATACATGGGCGACTGCAGCTAGATTATTTGGTTTGAATAACTCAAAATGGCTCCTAGTTCCAGACTAAAGGAAATGTGCTGTTACTCCATCTGTCCCTCTGTAATGCATTTTTGGTAGGAAAAAAAGGAAGAAAGAATGGTAGAACACCGAACAATTACAAATCAACATTTTTTTGTCTAGACCGTCTGTAAAATTCCGTTTTTAGATTTATTCAGTGGAATAATAAAAGGCTTGTCCAGAAAGCTGCAGATGTAGGAGATAATCCCTTATCATAGGCTGAACTAAGAGAAGTATTTCTATGAAGAGGAAAAACTTTGGTCTTATTGCAACTGCAAACTCTGATATCAGCAGCTTACTGTAAGAATATGAAGGAAGGCCTCTGCTGTGAGGAGCTTCTATTTTTATAAACTTAACTGAGACACCTTCCATTTGTGTCAGACAAAAAAAGTGAGTGGTGAAATTGACCAAGACAAATAGCAGACAATTGTTACAGCAGTCAATTTCACAACAGAATTTCTGTGCAGTTTCTTCCTCCTTTGAAAAGTCTACACAAATTCAGGTGCAGATACGAATCCCTATCCATTCATGTGGTAATTAAAACACAGAACTATAATCCCTAGGTGGATGCAGGAATTAGAGATGGGGGTGGAAAAAGGGGGAAAGAGAAATGTGTATTTTGGGCATTTCTCCAAACCATGGACACTTCTATCAACTTCTCTCTTTAAATGAACATGTGTGCCCACCAGAATGCCACCCAGATGCTTGCATAAGTCAAAGATTTTGATAAAACAATGCAGAATGTGTCAAAATTATTTTATTGATCTTCATCATGGGGGTTTTATGATGGTTAGGTTGGTTGTTATTGCTTTTGTGTTATTGTTTACGCACTTGTTGTATTTTGTCTGTTTGCACCTTTGAATGCTTTGCGAGCCACTGGGAGTCTCTTTGGGAGATGGTGGCGGGGTATAAAGATTTTGTATTATTATTATTATTATTATTATTATTTTACTGACACAAAAACACAGTATGTCACAGCAAATGAGATATATATGCTAGATTTCATATCACAAAATCACAAGTCAAACACTTCCCAAGCATCTAGGACTGTGTGATGATGATGATGATGATGATGATGATTTTTATTACTACTACTACTACTACTACTATTATATTAAAATGCAGGGTGGAAAAACTGAGAAAGGTTATGTTTGTGCTCTGGGACCCTCTAGGAGCCACACAAACTATCAAAAGAAAATAACACAACTCCTCACAGTTTCTATAAATTCACTTCTGGTTTTCAAAAATAACTATTTTTTTTAAATGTTATACAGTATGGAGAAGTGATTTGTTGTAGGTTTTTTTGGGCTATATGGCCATGTTCTAGAGGCATTTTCTCCTGACGTTTCACCTGCATCTATGACAAGCATCCTCAGAGGTAGTGAGGTCTGTTGGAACTAGGAAAAAGGGTTTATATATCTGTGGAAGGACCAGGGTGGGACAAAGAACTCTTGTCTGCTGGAGCTAGGTGTGAATGTTTCAACTGACCACCTTGATTAGCATTTGATGGCCTGGAAATGCCTGGAGCAATCTTTTGTTGAGAGGTGATTAGATGTCTTGATTGTTTACCCTCTGCTGTTTTGCTGCTTTAATTT
This sequence comes from Anolis sagrei, assembly GCF_037176765.1. NCBI lineage: Eukaryota > Metazoa > Chordata > Lepidosauria > Squamata > Anolidae > Anolis > Anolis sagrei. The sequence continues at coordinate 235,029,051 of NC_090021.1, forward strand.
TAGAGGATTTTTTTAATACTGGTAGCCAGATTTTGTTCATTTTCATGGTTTCCTCCTTTCTGTTGAGAAGGAGAAGTATGGAGAAGGCTTGCAGCCTATTTAAAACAGCAAATGGTGCAGCCGAAGGCTTCCAGGAGCAGCAATTCACTATCTGTGTTTTTATTTTTTATTATTTGTGGTAAAAGGGGTCAGTCTGGAAACTTTGGAGGAGCTGAGTGTAAATAAAAGCATCCCTGGGAGGTGTGAGGAGGACACATACAGCTCCAAGGCTGCACTTCATACATCCCTCGTCAAAGCCAAGAGAGGCAAGCCAACAAATTATAAAAGAAAGAGTCACTCAGGAATTCCTGCTTAATCCAGTTTGAGAGCAGGGACAATCTTCTATCTCGATCTCAATTACAGGAGCCAGTCAGCCCACCCAAGCTGACAGGAGCTATTTTTGCTGTTATTGTTGCTGTTGTTGCTGTTATGGTCTCAGAATTCCCCCCCAAACAATACAACCAGCAGCTTTTCTGATCCCAGCCAATACGGCAAGCGGTTTTTTTGATCTTAGTCACTGTAATTTTATAATAATCCACCACACCAGAAGCCCACCTCCAGCAGCAACTCTCATTTATTCTCTAAGGGGGGTGGTGTTCTACTTTCCCTACAACCAATGCCGTTTCTCTGTTTCCACCGAGTACAAGGATTACCCACCACCGTGCTGAGAAGAGTAGGATGAGCGGGAGGACGTTGACCACTGCTTGGCAAAGGGATCATCCGGGGAAGAATCGGGAGCCCTCAGGGTATCAACTCGGTCTTGCTTGTCGTGGTCTCCTAGTTCATCTGCTCGCTCAGGGCTGGGCTGAGTGGGGCCTGTAGCAGGCTCTATGCAGGTGGCCATCTTCTGGGCCAGCATACGTGCTGTCTCTTCTTCCAGCCTCCGGATGTCGTCCATGGTGAGATCTGTCCACTCGTCCTGCCAACACCACGCCTGGCGGTGCGCTCGCAGCATCACTTTTCGTAGACCTGCAGGAGGCATCCAAAATCATCGCAGCCCAATGCTGCCCAAGTTCCCCTTACGAAACCAGAGTTTATCCCACTCATGAAGAGCTATAGTTTAAGCTCCCACTGCATCAAGAAAGACAGCACTGCCTTTGATTCCAACTGAATGTTTCTATGAGACTTGTAGTTTTATAAAATCTTTAGCCTTCCCTGCCAAAGAGTGTTGCGGCCTCACCAAACTGCAAACCAAAGATTCCATAGTATGGAGAAAAGGCAGCTAAAGTGGAGTCAAGCTAAATTAATTCTACAATGTAGATCAGGCATGGGCTAACTTCGGCCCGCCAGGTGTTTTGGACTTCAACTCCCAGAAATCCCAGCCAGCTTATCTGGTGTTAGGAATAGTGGGAGTTGAAGTCCAAAACACCTGGAGGGCTGAAGTTTTCCCAAGCCTGATGTAGATACACCCTAAACCCCTGGAACTTGTATCTTCCCTTGCCCTTGCTTTGAGGGGCTGCAGCTATTCATAACCAGTGTCGAACACATCTCACCACACTAAAACAGTGGATGTGGCTCTTAATGAGACATGCCGCATTACCACAGGCTGTCTGCACCCTACACTACTCGAAAAATTACACTACCTAGCTGGTATTGCACCACCTGACATCTGCCGGGAAATAGCAGCCAATGATGTAAGGACCAAGGCAGTGACATCTCTGGCCCATCCCCTGTTCGGATATCAGTCAGCATGCCAACGCCTTAAATCAAGAAATACTTTTCTAAGATCTACAGAGATACTCACAGGAACACCTCAGCAAGCAAGAGTCCAAAAGTGGCAGGCTAAAACCCAGCATGTCAATCCATGGCTGATACCAAATGAGAGACTCCCTCCTGGGTACACAGAAGACTGGGCAACTTGGAAGACGCTGAACAGACTGTGCTCTGGCATCACGAGATGTAGAGCCAACCTTAAGAAATGGGGCTACAAAGTGGAGTCCACAGACCACCTATTACAATGCAACCTGAGCCCTGCCACATGCACAATGGAGGACCTGCTCACAGCAACACCAGAGGCACTCCAAGTGGCCAGCTACTGGTCAAAAGACATTTAGAATAATGGCAAGTTTTTAACTTTGTGTTTTAAATACATTTTAACTGTCCCCTCAATTTTCTTCTGACATGATAAATAAAATAAAATAAAATAAAATGGTCAATGGGCTTAAAAACAGCTACAGGCAATCCCCAAGTTACGAACAAGATTGATTATGTAGATTGCTTTTAATTTGAATTTGTTTGTAAGTTGGAACAAGTACATTTTTTAAATGTAACCATAGCCAAATAAATATATTAGCTTTGGATAGAATAGAGAAGGGTTAACACCCCTCAGGTGTTTGTTCTGCTGTCTGTGCCCTTGTTCAGGGGATTTCATCTTACTTTCTGTCCCAGTGATAATTGGACTTCGAAAATTTTGGCTTATTCTGAAAACAGATAGGTGAGAAAGCTTCATTGGAGACACCTTTTTCCCATGAAAACTCTTTCAAGAGAGAATTTCCCTTCTGAGAGGTAGATTTCTCTCACTTCTTGTTGTCTTACCCCCATTCTTAAATATGAGTCATTTGTAAGTCAGATGTTTGTAACTCAGAGACTGTCTGCACTGATATGCAGGAGGAATCCCTTGACACTAATCAGAGGAATATGCAGTACACTGCCCATGAAACAATAGGCAAACAAATAATCAGTTCAGAAAAAGTAATCTTAGAACCTTTAATTCAAGTTCTCCCAAGACACCTGGAATATCAATGGATCTTTAGACAGTCATTAAAGCACATTTCACTGTGAAGTTGTCTTGGGGAAGTGTGAAGGCCAGTTCAGCAGGGAGCATTGCACAAATATGGTGACACAGAGAGAAAGCAAGAATGATGCTTCTGCCACTTCTACTAAAAGACATGCCACCCCTTTCCCTTCCCTGGAAGGTCTCCTTGTCCAAACTCATTTGGCTTGGTGGAGAAGGACTGCATTGGAGGGAAATGTGGAAGCTATCCTCATATACTCACCAACATCATGGATGAACTGTTCAATCTTGGACTGCATGCCCCAGTAGCGAAACTCCACTTTACAAAGCTTGTAGGCACACATAAGAGAGTCATTAGTTGCATTCTCCAGCCAGTCATCTCCCAGGGGTCCACGACCGGTCTTGACTGAGCGATAAAGTCGTGGATCTTCTTCCACCTTATATTCACTGGGCGAGATGGGGTCCCGCACAATGTCAATGGTATCTGGATAAAATGGAGGAGAAGATAAGCTAACAGTAAATGTCTGGCATCCATTGAAAACCAAAGATGTATCTAACAAACAGGACTGTATTATATTAGATACTCCTTTAACTGTAGTGGTATCATCTTAAGGAAACATGGGATTGTTGAGGTATGCAGAACTCTCTGCTATCTTGTGTTAATGCTCCAATCAGGCGATAATAATAATAATAATAACAACAACAATAATAACAATAATAATAAGGATTTACTGTATATAGGCTGACCTGAACATAAGCCGAGGCACCTAATTTTATCACAAAAAAACGGGAAAATGTATTGAGATGAGTATAAGCCGAGGGTGGGAAATGCAGCAGCTACTGGTAAATTTCAAAATAAAAATAGATATCAATATAATTCCATTAATTCAGGCAATAAAAAGAAATAAATAAAAGAATAAAATAATGGAAATGTTATAGTAACAGTAATAATAGAGTAAAATAATGGAAATGTAATAGTAACAGTAATAGAGTAAAATAATAAATGTAATAATAATAGAGTGTAATAATAATAATAATAATAATAATAATAATAATAGAGTAAAATATTAAAATAGACTCGAGTATAAGCTGGGGGAGGGGGGCTTTTTCAGCCTAAAAAATGGTTGAAAAACTCAGCTTATACTCGAGTATATATGGTACCTTAATTTGTTCACTTAACTAAAATATCATAAAATGAAGCCATGATGATTAAAGCGGCATCATAATGCTATAACTCTGTAGTGCAAATACACTTTGGGATAGATAGCATTCCTATAGATCTCAAGACTGCCTTTCCCTGCCAAGTCAAAGCCTTTCTTCCAACCATGTATTAAAAATATTATTTCATCCACTTGTCATTCTGTACACATTCCTTCCTACTTCTCCTTACACAGAAGTCTGCATTTTCCCCTCCACTCTGTATTCTTAATGCATACTTTCCTTCAACAAAGCTATGCACTAAACAGATGACTCCAGCTTACATCCAACTTTCCTTTCAAATGTCAACAAAGATCATGCATTAGCCTTTCTCGTCCTCCCTGCTTAGCAATAGTAACTTGTTCTATCAACTCTCAGTATAATCCAAAGTGATGCACAGAGTTCCATGTCTGCACACTTACCGACAATTCTCTGCCTGCGCTCGGCAGCATTCAAGTTGAAGATGTTGTTCTGTTTTCCAGCATCCGGACGGTAATAGGTCTCAATCTCAATAGAAAATTTCTCCACAAAGGGACAGGTGTATCTGCAGGGGGAAGGCGTGACAATGACAGTGAAAGCCCTGCCCCACCCAACGCGGGAGCATCACGCCCCACAGACTCACCTGAGTAGCCGGCCGCCTCCTTCCAGCCCTTGGCCTTCCCTCTCCCCCTCTTTACCTGGTGCGGGTGTACGGATAGGCGTTCCAGGACTCCTCTTCCACCTGCAGAGCCGCCTTGGGCAGGAGGGCCCGGAACCAGCTGGGGATGTGAGAGCCCACGTGGTAGATCTTGTGTGTATACTGGCCGTTCCCGCCTGGGCCATCGCTGTAGGGCCGGTTGGACAGGATCTCAACCCCACTGCCCTCGCCACTCGACTCCTCACGGCTTTTCTTCTGGGGAGCAGGAGAGCCAGCCCTGCTAAGCCTGGGCCCCAATCTACAGACCCCACTCTGAGCCCCACTCGCCCCTTGTGCCCCTCAGCTCTGCTCGGTTTCTGGCACTGCAACCTGGGCAAAGAGAGGGCTCTGTTTTGCCACACGGATACCCCTCAGGCAACTCTCTATGTTCTACCCTATTCAATACTAATGTTACCTGGATCATGTAGAGCTGGGCCACCTGGTACTCCGTCAGGCTCATAGGCAGAAGGATATGGTACTCTTTGATCAGCATTTTGGCAACCAGGCCCTGAGGGTTGAGACAAAGCACATGGTAAGTGCACCTTTAAGAATGCCAGAAGGGAAAACATTGCTGTAGCAGAGCAAGGGCTTACAGGGTCAATGTGCTGGCACATTTTATTCAGCAAGGGCAACACTGACATATGTTCTTTAGTGGAGACAATATGTCAACTGCCTACCACCACCACTGCCCCACATTCCTTTTTTTCCTCTGAGGCACACTGCTCACAGAAGCTGGTATTCTTCGGTAGACAACTAAATATCCTAAGGAAGCATATTCTGTGCGATCTTGTCCATGGTTGGTACTTGGATTGTGTGTGTGTGTGTGTGTGTCAGGAGCAACTTGAGAAACTACAAGTCGCTTCTGGTATGAGAGAATTGGCCATATGCAAGAACGTTGCCCAGGGGATGTCTGGATGTTGTACCATTCTGTGGGAGGCTTTTCTTTTTCTTTTTTAAAATCATTTTTATTGCATACATCTTTGAAGGGGGTACATAAAAAATTCAGGATTTAAACAGTAACAAGGGAATTAATGGGGAAATAGGGGAACAGGGGGATGAAAACAAGAAAAAAGAACAAAAATGAAGAAAAAAAGGAGGGAGTGTGTATACACACCCACACCCACACACACACATATATATCTGTACATACAAAACAAAATTAATCAAAAGGATTGGGGTGCATTTGAGAGGGGTAGTACAATGGCTTACGGTAATGGGGGGTCCCTGTGGGAGGCTTTTCTTGTGTCCCCATGGGAAAAGTTGGAGCTGACAGATGGGAGCTCACCCTGCTCCCCGGATTTGCACTGCCAACCTTTTGGTCAGCAGTCCTGCCAGCACAAGGGTTTAACCACCAGCAAATCCCAGGTGCTGTGGGCTATATTACAGAAGATGAAGCCATCTCTGAGTATCCCTTGCCTAAGAAAGTCTTGCAGAATTCATGGGGTAGCCATAAGGACAAGTGCACACAATATATATTGCTGTGAGCAATCCTATTGCAATGCCAGGCATTTCACAGTAGCTTGATCACAAATGAGAAACAAAGAAACATTGGCTTTACTAAGGACATACTCCTGCCAAAGAAGAAAACTGCCAGAACAAATTGGCAGGGAATATTTCTCCCAGGTGTTATGAAATTCCCGGAAAATCTTGAGTTGGTGGTTTTATGCTCTGCAGGAATAAATTGTGCCCCCTTTTTCTATTTATTATTCCGTTTCAGATCTCTTCAGTCAAAGCCTTGTAACACTGCTTTGTGGCAACTCACTATTCTGATGACCACCACCAGAACCTACAAAATAGGGTATTGTCATATATATTGGTAATTAGTGTGTGCGTAGTACAGGGTATACAGAGATCTAAACAGACATACACAGAAAGGAGGATCTGATCTTTGCTGCCTGCATTTCTGATTCTCCCAGGAGGAATGTTGCTATGGGGACTACCGTAATAATCACCTGTGCTTCCAAATGTACCTCAATACCATTTGGAAAGAGGACAATGTGAGTGGTTAGCATATGTTTAGGAATACATACAGAAGGACTGATATGACATCAAGGCATCTGAAGATAGCTGCAATTGGAGCAGCAGTCCCTACCCTAACTTCAAGCAGGAAGATCTTATTTCCTCTGCAGGGAACATTTTGGACCATGCGTTTAAGGAGATAATTGGTTTTTCGCCCCCTTCAACAGAGTCCCTGTATCACTCAGATCTGCATTTTGGGGTGTGTGCTTTTGCTACAGAGGTCATCTTTGCTCTCAGGAAAAGCCACATGAGTTGAAAAAGGTTTCTGAATACATCTGGGTAATAAGGCTCTCTCTCTGGCATCTGAAACTACGCCTTTTACTTCTTCAAGAAGAAGAGAAGCTGGGAGGAAATCCACATTTGACCTTCTTTCAAAACACAACCCACCGGGTATGTTTCCATAGCAACTGTGGGCTAATGTGAGGCTAGGGAGTTTCAACATATTGCAAGGGAAATGCGCCGAGGAGCAAGAGAGCAGCACCACCATTTTGACACACTTGCTCCGCTCCTTGGCCCTCTCACTCGCCCAGGCAACAACCCGCAATACTAGCAGCCACATACCTTGCACTTGCAATTCCTCTTTCCTTTGTCCAGCAAATTTCAAGTTGCTATTTTTCAAGGCTTGCTCCTCTCAGATGGGCAGGAGGGCCTTTTGACCATCTCATACAATAAATAGACAGGAAACCTGTGGCCCACAACTCCCATCAGCCCCAGCCAACATGGTAAACAGGAAAGGAATGAGGGAGTTGTAATCCAGATAGGTAAAGATTTTCCCCTTGACAATAAGTCCAGTTGTGTCCAACTCTGGGGGTTGGTGCTCATCTCCATTTCTAAGCCGAAGAGCCGGTGTTGTCCCTAGACACCACCAAGGTCATGTGGCCAGCATGACTGCATAGAGTGCCATTACCTTCCCGTCAGAGCTGTACCTATTGATCTATTCACATTTGCATGTTTCGAACTGCTAGGTTGGCAGAAGCTGGGGCTGACAGTGGGAGCTCACGCCGCTCCCCAAACTCGAACCTGTAACCTTTCGGTCAACAAATTCAGCAGCTCAGTGCTTTAACTCACTGCCCCACCAGATATTTGGTCACAATTTTCAGAATCTTTTCCCCTATGACCGTACTGGACAGGGCTCATGAGAAGCATAAATCAAAAACATCTAGATTCTAGAGCAGTGGTTCTCAACCTGTGGGTCCGCAGATGTTTCGGCCTTCAACTGCCAGAAATCCTAACAGCTGGTAAACTGTCTGGGGTTTCTGGGAGTTGTAGCCAAAACACCTGGGGACCCACAGGTTGAAAACCACTATTCTAGAGGGTCAGCAGTTCCGCACATCTGTAGTTGCCCAAGCCATGAGCAAACCTTGCTAAATGACGGCTTTAACCCTAAACAAGATGTTAGGGAACAGGAACATTCATTCCATAGATCAGCATGTAATTCCATATAACCATCGGCACCTTGTACACCTTGCACTTGCCATTCCAATCAAGCTCTCTGTATATTTCTGACCTGGCATCTTTCTATCTCCTTCTCTATCTCTTGCAACTGCACAGCAGGCAGGGATGAAAGACGGGCAGCTTTGCCCAGCATGGTGGCACAGTGGTAAGGCAAACAACTCAATCTTCACCTATCGCATGGTTGTTCAAAGCACAGGAACCCTGCCAAAAATTTTCAAGACAAAGCAAACCTTTGCATCCTCAGTAGAGAGTTATTCTCATGTGTGTATCCCTCTGTCTTTTGCATAATACAATAGAATTTAACTTATCCAACATAAACAGGCCGGCAGAACGTTGGATAAGCAAAAATGTTGGATAATAAAGAGGGATTAAGGAAAAGCCTATTAAATGTCAAATTATATTATGATTTTACAAATAAGGCCCCAAAACATCATGTTTTACAACATATCAACAGAAAAAGCAATTCAATACACAGTAACATTATGCAGTAATTACTGTATTTATGAATTTAGCACCAAAACATCACACTATATTGAAAGAGCTGTGGATCCAGGCAGAAGGCAGACAGTGTTGGATAATACTTTGGATGAGCAAAGATCGGATAAGCGAGACTCTACTATATTCTGCTTGGAGACACAACTCCTGTGCTCTATAACAGCATTCATATAATTGAAAGAAGGGGGTGGGAAACATGTGGTCCTCCAGATGATACTGCATGGCAATACCAATACGTCCAGCCAATTTGATTAAAAGTAAGGGAGCATATGCCACTGCAAATCCCATTAAATCTCCCATCCCCAGAATCTGGACAGCTACACATTCTCCATCCATGAAACTAAAGCTTTATTAGCACATCTCAAAGGTTTAAAAAAACACCTTATATATAGTTAGTCTCAGTAATTCATGCAAACAGTCTGCAAGGTCAACCAGCAATATTATCCCCATGAATAGACAACCGAGGTTGTGTTTGCCTCCCAATTTACATTGTTAAAAATATCTACAGTCTATCACGAATTTTGTCTCTCTATGGCTCTTCTGAAAAATGCACCAATAGAAGGAACCATTCATTTAAAACAACCAAAATAATGTAATGCAGGGAAGCAGAGTTGGTCAGCAAGAGGTACCATAAACAAGTAAAGCCTGCAGAAAAAAGGACCAGTTTAAAGGGGGAAAACACCCAGGGCCCTTCCACACAGCCCTATATCCCAGAATATCAAGGAAGAAAATCCCACAATATCTGCTTTGAACTGGGTTATCTGAGTCCACATGCAGAAAATGCAGATATTGTGGGATTTCTTGCCTTGATATTCTGGGATATAGGGCTGTGTGGAAGGGCCCCAGGTGGTTCTTTGAGGCAAGCTGCTCATGGGGAGGCGACATTCTGCTCCCTTGAGATTGGAAATCCAACCCATATTTTCAGGAAAACCTCTTCTGAAGCTCAAAACATGTCAATCAGGTGAAGATTCTAAGTTAAAAAAAAAACAAAACCTTTCCTCTGAAGCATCACAGGAAAAACACTGTCACGTAATATTTTCATCTCCAGCATAAATTAATGCAAAAAGGGAGAGAGTCGTGCCTGAGTCACAAGATAAGTAATCGTATACATTACTCTTAATAAACCAACTCATGTTGAAATATGAATGAAAACTAGTTACTCCCATGAATGCACAAGGGACACTATTTCAGAATTTCACTCCCTTATAAAGCCATGTCCAGCAGCGATAGCCTCGTGTACAAACATTCCCATGTCTCAGCCAGCAGCGTATTTTACATGCATCATGTTATCTAGAGCAAGCCTTTTTCCTCCAGCCTTCACTCCCCAAATTTCTATTTTAAAAACCCACGCGATTCTCCTTGTTGGGAACATGCTCTCACTCACCCAGATCAAACAACTGTCAACATTTAATAAGGAAGAAGGCAGAGAGAACAGAACACTATACATTTGAGATTCAGTCCTAACCAAGTCTGTTTAGGAAACACATGCTACACAGTTGCAAATCTCAGCACACTTATGAGGGAGAAATGGCATTCTCATATGGGTTGCACATGAGCACTGTGTCTAAAGGGTACAGTCTTCAACAATTTGGCCCATTGACCAAGATGTTGTGTACTTTTGTTGGTTTTGTGGTTGTATTTATCCCCAAATTCCATTTTTTATGTATTGTTGCAGGCTTTCATGGCTGGAATCACTGGGTTGTTGCACGTCTTTCGGGCTGTATTGCCGTGTTCTAGAAGCATTCACTCCTGACGTTTTGCCTGCATCTATGGCAGGCATCCTCAGAGGTTGTGAGGTTTGTTGGAAACTAGAAAAATTGGGTTTATATATCTGTGGATTTATTATGGACTCATTTGTTTTACTTTGAAAATGATAAAAAGGCAAAGTTAGGGCCCATGAAGCGTATGGATTTTGATAAATAACACAGAGCCTAGATCTGCTAGTGCATTCATCATACCTTGGGCTCAAAGAGGTTTACCCTAGCCTTCAGCTCCCAGAAATCCTAACAGCTGGTAAACTGGCTGGGATTTCTGGGAGTTGTAGGCCAAAACACCTGGGGACTTACAGGTTGAGAACGACTGCTCTAGAATAATAATAATAATAATACAATAATAAAACTTTACTTATATCCTGCACCTATCTCCCCGAGGGAATCAATGCAGCCCAAGAGTGCTGGTGCCTCAGCAAAGTACAAGCAGGATTCGATAGCCCTGAACCATGGCTGTTAAGTGATGTCAGACTGCTTTAATTCTACAATGCAGATGCACCCTGGATCTCCATGTCTGGGAGATCAATGGATGTATAGCTGTTATACCCGCCTTTAAAACAGTGAAACCCAGCCAAGATGGCGGGGGGAAGAAACGTGGTAACCTGGCCCAAGCCACTTCTAAAAATCTCTATATTCTATCAGTCCTCAAAAATTCTTGCACAGTGGGTAGAAAATGCATCGCTAGAAGAACCAGCAAGCTAGTACATCCAAAATAATGGCCCCTCCTCACCCTTGGCTGGGCTCCTGTGTTTTTAATGGTGAGTATAACAACACAACAGGCCTGTGAGGTTCAGCTAAGGCCAGGCTTCCAGGTGACAAACCCTGTCTAATGTCAGCCTGCCCCAAAGTATGAGGAAGGAAATCACAGCAAGAGAAAGAAAGAGAAAGAAAAAGCAGTCATCCTCTGAATGTGCTGGCAGCCACATGTTTTTCTTTAGGTGAGAAACTCCCTGCTTCATGGAAATGGAGAACCAAGGCATTCGAGAAAGGAGATGAGTTTGGGAGACCACCAAGAGATCCCACTCTGGATTCAAACAGTGAGAGGAAGGAGAGGTGTCCTAGCCCACATTATTATTATTATTGACAAAATCATGATCTGTCAACTGCAAAAGGCCACCTTACTTGGATCTGCGTGCATCATTCGAAAATACTGGGTTATTGTAGGGGTTTTTTTGGGCTATATGGCCATGTTCTAGAGGCCATATTCTGACGTTTCACCTGCATCTATGGCAGGCATCCTCAGATGCTTGCCATAGATACAACAACCCAGTGATTCCAGCCGCGAAAGCCTTCGACAATACATTTGAAAATACATCACCCAGTCCTAGACACTTGGGAAGTGTTCGACTTGTGATTGTGTGATACGAAATAAAGCATATATATCTCATTTGCTGTGACATACTGTGTTTCTCTGTCAGTAAAATAACAATAACAACAACGATGATGATGATGATGCTTCTGGAACATGGTCATACAACCCAGAAAACTCACAGCAGCCCAGTGATTCCGGCCATGAAAGCCTTCGGCAACACAATAATAATAATAATAATAATAATAATAATAATAATAATAATAACAATAATAAATTTCTTGCCTATTTATTCTTGAGTGCATCTACACTGTAGAATGAATGCCAAACTTACGGGTTTCTATAAGGGTTGAGCCATGGCAGGTCAAGTGGTACCAAACTGTCTTCATTTTACAGTGTAGACGCACAATAGCTCACTGCCACCCAGAGCTATTTCTCAGGAATTTCTACAGCAAGAACACAAAAACCACAAAAGGCATGGATGTGCATGTCTGTAGGTGTGTTACACTTCCTTGGGCCCCCGCCCACCTCTTCCCCACTGCATTACCTTCCTTGATCTAGAATCAGAGAATCACAGAGTTGGAAGAGACCTCGTGGGCCATCCAGTCCAACCCCCTGCCAAGAAGCAGGAAAATTGCATTCAACCCACAAGGACCATGATCCAGTCCAAAACTCTTGCAGGAAAACACAACCAGAAATCTACATGTCATTCAGAAATCTTCCATGTGCTGTGCTCATAACATAGAATTCCACTGCTGGAAGAGACCCTGAGGACCATCAAACCCAACTCCCTTCTGTCATGTAGCACTCCCAACAGATAGCCATCCAGGATCCGCTTGAAAATCTCCAGAATCAAAGCACTCCTGGACAGGTCAACATTATACATAGAATCCTAGAGTTGGAAGAGACCCCAAGGACCAACTAGCCCAACCCTACCCTGTCTGAATGCATTAACTCATGCAGGAGTACACAATCAAAGCACTCCCGACAGATGGCCATCCAGTCTCTGCTTATGAATTTCCAGAATAAAAGCATTCCTGGACAGGTGACCATCATGCATAGAATCTTGGAGTCGGAAGGGCCAGGCAACCAAACCCTACTCTGCCATGCAGAAATACACAATCAAAGCATTTCATGGGCACCCAGCCTCTGCTTATAAGAATCAAAGCACCCCTGACAGGTGACCATGATACCTGGAGTCAGAAGAGACCCCAAGGGACCATGCAATCCAACCCTACTCTGCCTTGCAGAAAATACACAATCAAAGTACTCCTGACAGATGGCCATCCAGCCTCTGCTTATGAATTTCCAGAATCAAAGCACCCCTGATAGATGGCCCTGATACCTGGAGTCAGAAGAGACCCCAAGGGACCATGCAATCCAACCCTACTGTGCCTTGCATAAATACACAATCAAAGCACTCCTGACAGACAGACATCCAGTCTCTGTTTATGAATTTCCAGAATCAAAGCAGCCCTGATAGATAACCATGATACCTGGAGTCAGAAGAGATCCCAAGGAACCATGCAATCCAACCCTACTCTGTCATGCAGAAATACATAATCAAAGCATTCCTGACAGACAGCCATCCAGCCTCTGCTTATGAATTTCCAGAATCCAAGCACCCTTGACAGGTGACCATCATACATAGTATCCTGGAGTCAGAAGAGACCCCAAGGGGCCATGCAGCCCAACCCTTTCTGTCATTCAGAAATAGACAATCAAAGCACTCCCGACAGATGGCCACCCAGCCTCTGCTTATAAACCTAATAGGAGGTTTAACATATAGGGGAGTTCTTCCTGATGTTTTTGGTGGAATCCCTTTTCCTGTCATTGGAAGGCATGGCAATCCAGAGCAGCAGTAAACAAGCTTGCCCCCGATGCATCCTTTCAGATACTGAGGCACGGCTATGAAGCGACACCGACCTCCCAAGCCCCCGTTGCCATGTGAATCCCCCCTCTCTCTCTCTCTTGCACGCCCACCACTTCCCGCCTTCCTCCTCTTCCTCCTCCTCCTCCTCCCTGGCCCCCTTTTCCCCCATCTGCGTCCAGACCTGTGGCTCGGCGGTGGGAAATGCTCCGGAGGAAGGAAGGAAGGAAGGAAAGCAGGCAGGCAGCGGGCTTGGGACGCTGGCTGGCTGGCTGCGCCTAGGTCCTCCCTCCCGAGGCGCCTGCCTTGCCGCTGCTGCCTCCTCCTCCTCCTCCTCTTCCTCCTCCGTAGGCTGCTGGAGGGGCGCCGCCGGGGACGCGCTCCGAAGGCGGCAAGAAGATCATGGTCTGGACGGTGGTGGCCCAGGAAGGGAGGGAGGGAGGGAGGAGAGAGAGAGGGAGGGGGATGCAGAGAGGGAGGGGGAGGAGGAGGAGGGCCGCTGCCTCCGCGTCACCGCAGCCCCGAAGCGCGCGCGCTCGCTCAGCCGCAGTCTCGCCTTCCTTGCAAGAGGAGGAGGGAAGAGGAGGAGGAGGAGGAGGGAGGGAGGAGGAAACGGGGTTCAGGAAAGGGAGGGGGGAAGGCAAAGGAAGAATCTCTGGGCGCATCTCCTTTCTACCCTGTGGCATGCATGAGGAAGGCGGGTTGACATTGCTTACGGGTGTGGAATCCTGGGAGTTGTAGTTTTACAAGGTCTTCAACAGAGCTGGGGAAAATTGGGCCTTCCAGGTGTTTTGGACTTCAGCTCCCACCATTCCCAACAGCTTCAGGCCCTTGGGATTGGTGGGAGTTGAAGTCCAAAATACCTGAAGGGGCCAAGTTTGCCCAGGCCTGACCCAGAGTGGATCTACATTGTGGAATGATTGCATTGACTCAAAGCGAAGGGATCCTGGTAGTTGAAGTTTGACAAGGTACCCTTCCACACAGCCCTATATCCCAGAATATCAAGGCAGAAAACCCCACATTATCTGAGTGTGAACTCAGATAACCCAGTTCAAAGCAGATATTGTGGAATTGTCTGCTTTGATATTCAGGGATATTGGGCCGCGTGGAAGGGCCCGAGGTCTTTCGACTTCTCTGTCAAAAATTGCTGCTGATGCCCCCTCCAGACTGCAACTCCCAGGATTCCTGAGCATGGAGCCATAGCAGTTCAAGTGGAGCCAGGCTGCATTCATTCCATCATGTAGGGCCCTTCCACACAGCCCTATATCCCAGAATATCAGGGCAGAAAATCCCACAATATCTGCTCTGAACTGGGTTATCTGAGTCCATAATGTGGGATTTCCTGCCTTGATATTCTCAGATATAGGGCTGTGTAGTACTTTGGCTATATCATGAGAAGAAAGGAAAGCTTAGAGAAGACAATGATGCTGGGGAAAATGGAAGGAAAAAGGAAGAAGGGCTGACCAAGAGCAAGATGGATGGATGGCATCCTTGAAGTGACTGGATTGACCTTGAAGGAGCTGGGGGTGGTGACCGCCGACAGGGAGCTCTGGCATGGGCTGGTCGATGAGCTCACAAAGAGTCAGAAACAACTGAACAAAAGAACAACAAAAGAAGGGCCCCCAGATGCAACCTTGCAACCGGGTGTTTTGGGGATGGAAGCCCCATCTACGTGTCCTTCCAGACAGGCCCTACATCCCAGGGCCTTTCCACACAGCCTTATATCCGAGAATATCAAGGCAGGAAATTCCACATTATCTGAGTGTGGACTAAAATAACCCAATTCAAAGCACATACTGTGGGATCTTCTACCTTGATATTCTGGGATAGATGTCTGTGTGGAAGGGCCCCCAGGATCTGATCCCAGGTTTTCTGTTTATCCCAGATTATCAGGCAATGTGGACTCATACAATCCAGTTTTAAGCAGAAAATCTAGGATCGGATCCTGGGATATAGGGCCTGTCTGGAAGGGCCCAATGATGGCCATTCACTTCAGCCCCTTCTACACAGCTGAATAAAATCCCACATTTTCTGCTTTGAACTGGAATATATGTCAGTCAGTGTGGACTCAGATAACCCACTATAAAGCAGATATTGTGGGATTTTCTGCCTTGGTATTCTGGGTTATATGGCTGTGTGGAAGAGCCCTAGATCACACTAGAGAATGAACCCACATTAAATTCTGCCTCCTGCAGAATTCTGGGGTTTGTAGTTTAGGGAGGTTGTTTAAGGTTCCTCCCTAAACTACAAACCCCAGAAATCTTCAGGAGGCAGCAACTGGATTTAAAGTAGATTAATTCTCTAGTGTGATGATTTAGCATCCACCTCAAGCAACAGATCCCTACAAAAGCAAGCCCTTAATTAATGCTGTCTCAGTGGTTTTTGCAATCAATCACTCCAAACTGGTTCCATGAGTTCCTCCCTATGTTGTCAATCATCCGCACAGCGAAGCCACTTTCTTCCAATACCAGTCTGAAACTGCACTAAATGGTCAATGTAGATGGGGCTTTGGAGAGGTGTCACTCCAAACTGGTTCCATGAGTTCCTCCCTATGTAGTCATCATCTGCACAGCCATGCCACTTTCTTCCAATACCGGTCTGAAACTGCACTAAATGTCAGTGTAAATGGGGCCTTGGCGAGGTGTGCAGGCAATTAGTGGGTTGTTGTAGGTTTTTCGGGCTATATGGCCATGTTCTAGAAGCATTTTCTCCTGACGTTTCGACTGCATCTATGGCAAGCATCCTCAGAGGTTGTGAAGTTTATTATTATTCAGATTCCTCCCCCAAAAAAGGGAGACATTGAGCAATTTTCGAGACCTTTGGTGGAAGCACCGCGCAACCATCGCGCCGGGGGAGTTCTCCTTCTCTCCCTGCCTCCTTTGTCCCGGTTTGGATTCGAGGCTGCTCCAGATGCTATAACGCTGCAGCCCGGCTCTCTCTTTTGCAAACCGGGATGAGGTTTCCATAGGAACTGCGGCAACCTGCAGATAGGAAGGCAGAGCGGGCGGGCGGGTGAGCGAGCGCGCGCTCCCCTCCTCCTGTGACATCACAGCTCATTACCCGGGAAACGCCTGTGACGTCAGGGGCTGGTGACATCAAGCGCCTCAATGGGAGCAGCTGCGGGGCGAAGGAAACCTCGAGAACAAATGCGTGCGTAAGCGCTCCCCAGCTCCCTCCCTCCCTCTCTCTCTCGCCCCCTCCCCAATAAATACGCTTATAAATAGCAACAAAAATAGGAATACTTGAGCACTAGCTACAGGGCTGTAAATAAACCAAAACATTGATTGCCAGGAGGATTATCCCTGGTTGCTTGCCAGCCATTAATGACCTCTTTAATTGCTCTACTTAGAATGGCAACATTTTCCTCCCACCAATGACACTAAATGTCTCTTCTGGAATGAAACAAAGAGGGCATCTACACTGTGAAATCTGGGGAGTTGTAGTTCTATATCAGGCCTGGGCAAACTTGGGTCTTCCCTCCAGTGTTTTGGACTCCAACTCCCACCATTCCTAACAGCCTCAGGCCCCTTCCTTTCCCCCCTCAGCCGCTTAAGCTGTTGGGAATGGTGGGAGTTGGAGTCCAAAACACTGTGGAGGGAAGACCCAAGTTTGCCTAGGCCTGGGATTGACCACCAGCTCTAGTTTCCTATGGTTATCATGAGTTCTTACGGACCAGCAACTAGTAAATGGCATATCTTCCATATCTCAAAAAACTAGACCCAATAGGCAAAACCGGCGGAGTGTTTGGAATCAGCAGGTCAAATATATCCAAAAACAGAGCTACCATTTGAGGCACCAAAAGGTGTGTTGGCCGGTGCAACTCACAGATTTGATTAAAGTGTTTTCTCTATGAATTTCTTGCTCTTCTAGTATGACTCTATGGTCATTTTGTGTTGAACGTTGACCACCACCACAACAAAACTTTATTTATATACAGCTCTATCTCCTCGAGGGGACTCAGATTGGTTTCCAAGTAACATCATCAATGCATGCAAAGTAAACAACATAAAATTTAAAAGACAGTATAAGCATAAAAAAAAATCACAATAGCACATATATATTTAAAATAATCCTGCCTGTTCAAGGCAATTTGTAGAGGGCCTGGGAAATTAGGTAGAGTCTATGGGCTGTTCATTTCTGGGGCCTAAGAGGAGGAATTAACCTGGGTAATTAATTGGTGGAAAAAGATATGGCCATATTCAACAGTATCTTGGTCTGAGCTAGAACTAGTTGTGTAGTTTATAGGTTGTTGTAATTGCCTCTTTGTAAATTGTCTTTATATGTGTGTACACCGCCATGAGTCGCCCTAAAGGGCTGAGAATGGCGGTTAATAAATGCATCAAATAAATAAATAAATAATAGTTGTTCTCAAAGGTTTGTTTAAACCACCAGGTCTTCAGGCTCTTACGAAAGGAGGGGAGGGATGGGGCCTGTCTTATTTCTCTAGGAAGGGTGTTCCAGACGCAGGGGGGCACCACCGAGAAGGCTCTTTCTCTCGTCCCCACCAACCATGCTTGTGACCCAGGCCCGTAGCCAGGATTTCGATTCGGGGGGGGGGGGGGCTGAGTTTTTTTCAGGGGGGGTCGGGGGGCTGAGCTTCGGGGGGGGGATGAGTCTGAGTGAAAGAGGGTCTATCCTAGCAAACCTTTGTATCATTACCCCAATACTCCCATGCATATGGGATATATTGAGTATGGTGATCAGATCATGATATGAATAAACATAACAGTTTAAATAATGCACCAGTAAGGCCTTTTCGCGAACCACCATGACAATTTCAGGGGGGGGGGGCTGAAGCCCCTCAACCCCCCCCCCCCCCCCCGCTACATGCCTGTTGTGACCACAGAATCATGCTGGACGACCTAGAGATTCTTAAAGAGAACACCGCTCTCTATGTTCTCATTTAAAGATACAGAATGCTGGCTCGACAGCAGTATGCGTGAAAAAAGATCTTGGTGTGCTCGTGGACAAGTTAAACAGTAGCTAACAATGTCATGCGGCAGCTAAAAAAACCAATGGAATTTTGGCCTGCATAAACAGGAGTATAACGTCTAGATCCAGGGAAGTAATGCTACCCCTCTATTCTGCCCTGGTCAGACCACACCTGGAATCACACTCTAGCCAATTCTGGGCACCACAATTGAAGGGAGATGTTGACTCTTAAGTTGGAATGTGTCCAGAGGAGGGTGACTAAAATGATCAAGGGTCTGGACAACAAGCCCTATGAGGAGTGGCTTAAAGAGCTGGGCATGTTTAGCCTGCAGAAGAGAAGGCTGAGGGGAGACACGGCGGCCATATATAAATATGTGAGGGGAAGTCATAGGGAGGAGGGAGCAGGCTTGTTTTCTGCTGCCCTGGAGACTAGGATGCGGAGCAATGGCTTCAAACTACAAGAAAGGAGATTCCACCTGAACATTAGGATGAACTTCCTGACTGTGAGAGCTGTTCAGCAGTGGAACCCTTTGTCCCGGAGTGTGGGTGGAGGCTCCTTCTTTGGAGGATTTTAAGCAGAGGCTGGATGGCCATTTGTCGGGGGTGCTTTTAATGAGATTTTCCTGCTTCTTGGCAGGGGGTTGGACTGGATGGCCCATGAGGTCTTTCCCAACTCTATGATTCTATGAATCCCTAAATCTTCCAGCTGATCATAGTCATGTAGTAGGGCCTAGAAATTCCTAGAGGTGGGTGCCTGCTCATAAAAATAAATAAGTGGAATTTTACTCATGTTTTTTCCACATTCATAAGGATGCTACGCCTCTAATACCAGCAATTGTGGAGGGCTGGCTGTAGTTGGAGCACTGGGTTATGACTGAGACCATGAAATGCATTGTGTGACCTTGGGCAAATCAGCCTCAGGGCAAGGCAAGGGCAAACCTGTTCTGAACAAATCAGGACAAGAAAACCCTGTGATAGCTTTGCCTTAGGGTCATAACTTAAAAGACAAACAGCAAGAACAGTGTGTTTTCCTGAAAGTACGGCATACTGAACTCACCATCATGCAGTCTGGGATGCTTTGCACTTTCCCCATGGCCATGTTGATACACATCAGTTTGGCAATTTTGTCTTTCGTGGCACAAGATGGCCACTCATGTTATTCTCTTACCAAAGTCTACTCGCTTGTTACTAATTTTATCTTAATGTTTCTTCTACATATTTGTTCAAGACATATTTTAACAAATAATTTCTTTTCCATTAATAATATTGAACACAATTTGCAAATCAGATGTATAGGTATAAAAAGAAGTGCCTATTTGAAAAAAGAAACCTAATTGGATCAGCATCATTTTTTAACACCAAAAGTAGCATAAGGCTGCTCCTTGGCACTTTTACTAAGATAGAAAACCAACTGAATTCAGAAGAGCTCAAATAAAGGTAAAGGTTTCCCATGACATTAAGTCTAGTCGGGTCCAACTCTGGTGATTGATGCTCATCTCCACTTTTAAACCGAAGAGCAGGTGTTGTCCGTAGACAACTACAAGGTCATGTGGCTAGCTTAACCGCATGGAGCACAGTTACCTTCCCGCCGAAGCGGTACGTATTGATCTACTCACATTTGCATGTTTTCAAATTGCTAGGTTGGCAGAAGCTGGGCCTAACAGCGGGAGCTCACCCCACTCCCTGGATTCGAACTGCCAACCTTTCGGTCAGCAAGTTCAGCAGCTCAGCGGTTTAACCCACTGCGCCACCATTGAAGACATAACCTCATTTTTCTAAAGTCCAAAATGCAAAATCCATGAGGATTTTTCCCTCCTACACTCTGAAATCGCTATTTGCATAAAACAAATCATCCCCTTGCCTGAATATCCATCTCTGTCCTCATCTAGACAGATAAGCTAATTGAAGAATGGTTGTACTTAAACTAAGGAAGATTTAATATGGTTCAAGAAGTGCTTCTTTACTACATCAGATGTGAAATTCTACAAATGAAATCACATTTCAGACTCAAAAGTGACATGTAGATTTGAAGGTGGATATGATGAATTTAGATGACTCTACAACTTCTGGGCATATCATTTCTACCTTATTCATGAAAAGCAGTTTATCGCAGCTGCATCTTCTTTGTTATTTGTCTTCCAGACAGCTTATGCATGAGAGATGTCTAGAAACACATTAGCAGTCTTGCTTCAGGTCTTACAGTGATGGCCATGTTTTCCTTAATTCTTGGAGGCAGTCTTTCTGCTTTCCTACTACCTTTCACTTTGCTGAGCATTATACTTTTTTCTAATGAGTCAAGAATATGCCCAATGCCTTTTCTGCTAAATTAGCATGATTATCAAATCAGATGTACATATACGCTTTAACCATGCAGTCACACAGATACCCCAATCCCAAGTTTGTTATGTATACAAAGAATATTGTGCTGCATTCTTGGTAGAGGGAAGATGGGCTATAAACCCAAGAAATAAATATTTTAACTGTCAATGTCAGAGGCTGTGAAGGGCCTTCTTACTGGCTAATCCTAGACTACAGAATGCCCTTCATGAAGGGATTAGGCTAGGCCGCTCCTTGTTGTCCTTCTGTGGCAGGCATTTCATCCAGGGGCAGGCATTTACCCTTAATAACGAACTTGGACTGAATGGACACGCTGGACTTTTTAGGTATTTTTCTCTAAATGGTTTTACTACATGTTAATTAGTATATAATTTGCTTTGTGTTAGATATTGATATGATGCAGGCTATCCTGTAGCCAGATTTTGCTAGAAAGGTAGGATACAAATTAAATTAAAATAAACACCTATGAGTTATGACAACATTGTTTGGGCATACTTTGGTCATGCAAAAATTCATTGTCTGTAGCCATATTAAGCATGTTGGAGTTCTCTTTAAAAGGCTTTAAAGGTTATAAAATAATTTGCCCAGGCTTCCCAAATATGCATCTTTTTCAGGAAAGGCAGCAAGGAGCAATCATTTATGAATTTTTCAGAGAATGACTCTAAAGTTTTAATAACTCTTTTATTTCTGCATGATCAGAGGAATGTGTCAACGGCAAAAACCAAAACCTTTCTACTTATGTAAAATCTTAGGCCCTGGTCCTGCACAATCAGATCTAGGAGTAAGCCAAATTGATATATCAATTACCTGCAAAGTGGTTAAAGGGCCTACTTTCATATTTTGGGCTGGCTGTCATTGGTAAGATTATTAACTTTAATCAAAGATTTTAAGAGACTGATCAAGCATTTTGAACCAACTATGCATGTTTCTTATTTTCCCCACATGGTCAGAAATCCCCAAAGGGAATTGTTTTAGCCTAAATAGATGGGAAGTTGTATATAGAATTACATAGTTGAAGAGACTTAACCGTAGCCCTCATATCACTTCCCCTCACATATTTATCCACGGCCCTCATCACATCTCCTCTTAGCCTTCTCTTCTTCAGACTAAACATGCTCAACTATTTCAGCCGCTCCTCATAGGGCTTATTCTCCAGACCCTTGATCATTTTAGTCGCTCTTCTCTGAACACACTTGAACTTGTCAACATCTCCCTCAAATTGCAGTGCTCACAACTGGACACAGTATTCCAGGTGTGATCTGACTCTGTAGCTCCCACCTTCATTCCAATATGGCATAGAGAAGGCATTCCCAAGCATTTCCATGTCCCCTTCTGGAGGCACCAGGTCGGCACAAGCTAAACGTGGTTTTTATTTATTTATTTATTTCAATTACTTCTATTTTTAGTGAGAATACTAGGTGTTGTAGGCTATATTTCAGAGGAAGAAACTGGCAAAACACCTCTGAGCATTCCTTGCCTAAGAAAACTCCATGAAATTCTTGAGGCTGCCGTAAGTCAACAAGTGACATGAAGGCTCACATACGCATACACTTTTGGCATTGTCGATTTGTAGTTTATGGGCTGAATTCTGTTACTGCAGAAAACAGATTTCTCAACTCCATGTTCTCTCTCACACCCCCAAGTACAAAGGAATAAGTCAAATAGGCTCAACAAGCCGGCAGGGAGTTCTTAATGTCTTCTTGTTCATATGTCTCTCCCCCCCCCCCCCCCCCTTAGCAGTCCTTCATCCTAGGTCTCCTTTTCTTCCACTGCTTGAGGGTTGTATTTCCAATAGAAAGCAGACAGCAAGAGAATGTCAAGCATCTACCTCCTACTCAACTCTCTTGCAGAAAATATCCTTCCTCCACACTGACCACCATGCTTCCTTTTAGAAGGCAAACAAAGGACTGTCTAGATGCCAAACATCCCATCCCATAAGTGTTTTCATAGGCATAAAACTAACAATGCTTGATTAACAAATGAATGAAAAAGATATCTTTCTATTGAGACATTAACAGCAGACATTTATTCAGAAATTTAATCCAGCGGAGCTTACTCCCAGGTAAGAAGGTACAAAATTGCAGCCTAAAACAAGTTTTATGTTTTTGAGAACATCTCTTCTACACTGTGTACAAGGTTAATCCAACCTCATGTGCCCAGGCCTGTTACAAAGCTTCAAGATAACCTTGCTTGGCAGACTATATCTAAAAGCAACCGCAAGTAGAATAATCTCTTTACAACGAAGCCTTCAACTGGCAACAAAAATAGGAGGGGAGGAGGCCATTTGGGGTAGCTACCAGAACAGCATTAGGGATTAAGTCTTTAAGGCCACCTGCCAACTCCTGACACAGTAGTAACAGCACAGGCAAATTATTGAGAAGTAGAAATATTTTATTACACATGTTTTCCAGTGCAGATTCAATAACTGCTGACTAAAGCTTCCATTTCAAGTGGCAGGGAGGGCACCAAGTGCTGCTTTACCCAAGCAGCGCATCTTGCAAGGCAGACGCTCAATAACATCATAGTGAAGAAGAAACTAAATCCTTCATAACGCAGGAGGAAAAATAGAAAAACACAGTGAAGAAATAATCCAAATTCCAAAGCCTTCCTTTTATTTAAAAAAAAACCCCGAAATTTTTTTATAAAGACACAAGACTTGCCACCAGCCCTTATTCTCACTGGTTGATTGAAAGGTGCATTCCCAGAGTGCTAATCGGTGGGAAGTTCTGTGATGCAATAGAAGCTTCTTCAGGTGCCAATTGTCATAAAGGTCTTTGAAGGTGATCACCATCCTAGGAGTGAGAGACTGATTGGTTGGAAAGATTTGAAAGGGCAGGGGAGAACCAAATGTGGATCGGCAGGAAAGAGCCAAGGTCCTCCTCTCCCAGGGCAGTGCCAAGAGAAAGCAACTGTTACGTACGGGCATTACGCTCTGTCTCTGCTAGACACTCCCTTACCAGGGCCCGAGCATGTATGATCCCTGTGAAGGAAAAACAGAGACACTGAACAATCGGAGGTAAAAGCACCAATCCAGCAATTCCCATTTCTTCAGGTTTACAACTGCATCCTCTTTCACACTTCTGTTTGCCATCACAAGTGAGGTGCTATTTACACAGGGGAAAACTGTTGCACGCAACAAATTAAAGGGTCAAATTAAAGATGTAAGGATATTTATTTAAGTCAGTAGTACAAGACAAAGACAAACTTGCTGGCTGCATGCCAGAGAGCTGAATAAAACTGAAGAACAAGGAGACAACTTGCTGTCAGGCTAACATTTTACTGCTAAGCAAGAGGTATACTCACCGGATAGAGAGAGACTCTAATCCGGCAGGTTCTACCTGTTTCAATGTGTTGCAGCTATCTGCACAATAAACTGCAGAGTTGGCCAGGTCCTAGCATTCGCATCAGAGATACACTTATTATTTTTTCCTTGAAAAGGATAGAGCTATAAACCAATGTTTTACTAAAAGAAAAGGAGAGATGAAAGCTAAAGGAATTGGTGAGGAGGGTTAATGATATGGTATTGCTGAACCAGTTGTATAAATAGGTTAACTATGAACAGCAATGAACTGTATACCATATATAGTTAAGTATAAACTGACCTGAGGCACCTAATTTTACCACAAAAAACTGGGAAAACGGAATGACTTAAATATAAGACGAGGGTGGGAAATGCAGCAGCTACTGGTAAATTTCAAAATAAAAATAGATACCAATAAAATTATATTAATTGAGGCATCAGTAGGCGAAATGTTTTTAAATGTTTACATAAAACTGTAATTTAAGATAGGACTGTCCAACTCTGATAAAACCATTATTCTAACTTTCTACAATGTAAATGTGCTTACGTATCCTTCCAATAATAAGAGTAAATAATAAGTGTAATAAAAACAATAATAGAGCAAAATAATGTAAATGTAATAATAGAGTGCAATAATATGTGTAATAATAATAAATAGAGTAAAATAATCAATGTAATAAAAATAACATGTAAAATGATATATAACTTTGACTTGAGCACAAGCTGAATTGGGCTTTTTCAGCCTAAAAATAGGGGTCGAAAAACTAAGCTTATTTATTTATTTACTGTATTTATACCCCACCTTTCTCTACTCCAAAGGGGACTCAAGGTGTCTTATATAGAGGCAATTATTAAATACCTCAAAACACATACAATTCCAAAAAATTACAATTAAATTAGATTAAAATTAAAAACATATTAATAATTTAAAAACATTACATATTAAAATTAAGCTGTATATACTTGAGTATATATGGTCATCTACAAAAAATTAACAGGAGCGGAGCGCAGGGAGCATACAACCCCCCTGCTGCGCCAACTCCACTGGCTACCGATTTGCGACCGGGCTCAATTCAAAGTGCTGGTGTTGGCCTTTAAAGCCCTAAACCAGGCATCCTCAAACTGTGGCCCTCCAGCTGTTTTGGCCTCCAACTCCCAGAATTCCAGAGCATTGAACAAGCTGGCTAGGGCTTCTGGGAGTTGGAGGCCCAAACAGCTGGAGGGACGCAGTTTGAGGATGCCTGCCCTAAACGGTTCCGGCCCAAGTTACCTATCAGACCGCATCTCTGCCTATGAACCCACCAGGACTTTGAGATCTTCCGGGGAGGCCCTGCTCTCGATCCCGCCTGCCTCACAGGCACGGCTGGCGGGGACGAGAGATAGGGCCTTCTCGGTGGTGGCCCCGCGGCTGTGGAACGCCCTTCCCACGGACATTAGACTAGCTCCATCACTAATGGTATTCCGCAAAAAAGTGAAAACCTGGTTGTTTGAGCAGGCGTTCGAATAGTCAGTGCAATGAATGTAATGAACATGGGAATGGAACAATGGATAACGGATCTGGATCATGTTTTTAGTGATGAGACGCTAGTGAATGGCTATTGGTGTTAATTGTATATTGTTGTTAATTGTATACTTTTCTATAATGTTATGATGTTAACTGTTTTTTATACCGTGTGATGGTAGCATTGAATTCTTGCTGTTCTTGTTGTAAACCGCTGTGAGTCGCCTAAGGGCTGAGAACAGCGGTATACAAATAAAGTAAATAAATAAATAAGTGTGCAGTGCTCAATTCGATAAACTCTGGAATCTTTTGGAAAGCAATTCACATTTCTACGCAGTTCTATGTAGGCATTCTGATATTCTATTCGTTCCAGTCAAAAATAATTTTTTGTTTCCATATCCCATGACCAGACAGCGTTCTTCTCTCAGGACAGTCCCTACCTCGTTTCAGCCGCTCCATAGCACTCTTGCTGCCTGCATAGGTGGGTCGGATCTCCTTGCCCATCTCCTCGATGACAGAAAGCAAGTCCGTGTACGTGCTCTGGGAGCCTTGGGCACCTGGTGGCTTCATAGCCTATAAAACAACGGCCAAGAGAAAAAAATGAAGGGCCCCTCTCTGCCATGATTCCCACAAGATGGAAAGAACCTTCCTGAAACCCACCTGCACGTAGCCCATTGATGGAGGGCCAAAATCGTTGAAGAGAGGGCGGAAGGAGGCCGATGCTCCAGGGACAGATCCAGATGGGGATGGGACACTCGTGGCTGAAAGAAAGATGAGAAAACACCAGAATTTAGCCAAGAGTACTGTTGACTTCTATACACTTTTGAAGGTGAATCCTTCCCTTGCAATTCCCTGTAAGGCAATAGCTGATGGACTCCTTGAAGACCAGACTAAGCTGTATTAAGTTTTTCATTTCTGAATTCTCCTTGGCAACCCACCCCCCCCAAAAAAAACCCAACTTGGCAGTAATCCTCAAATGACCACACCATTATCCTGCAGAACAATTGTGTAATACGGTTGGCATAAATCAGATAATTGGAAAGAGATGTGTTCTTTTTGTTTCAACTTGTTTTATAAGTTCAAAGTAGGAGAAAGGGACTGGGCGTGGTGATTTTAAAATAAAGGCAACACACTGCTTGGAGGCCTGTCAGGGTATTGTGGGGCGGCTTCTGATGATTCAGCTCATTTGTTTCTACTGCAGGACAAGATGGAGTATCTTACAATCACTTCCCTAATAAGTGCAGGAAGACATATTGTATGCATGCCTTCTCCTGCGACAATGGATGTGATTGCACAAGTTTTCATGAGCATATGGGCTAGCACGTTTGAATGGAATACTTGCAAAGATTATTTAAAATTGTCACACTGGGAATTTGACCTTAGAAGACGGTGTTAATTAACATAACTTATGCCTGGATGGTACTGCATACAAAGGATGAAAGGACACAGAATTTTAATATATGCAACCAGGCAACACCTTGTTTGTTGACTGCTACTGGTATTTGATCATTCACAGTTAAATCTCTGTTAAAGATATATGTGTGACCTTTTTCTTTTCAGAGCATACTGCTAATTACGGTGGGTCCACGGTGATACAAAAGACAGAGTTTGTGAAAAGAGCTGCAGCTTTATCTACCAATAATACAACCTATATGCACAGATGAGATCAACCCCATTGTGAACACACAAGTATAAAGCAAGAGGACAAATGCAGCAAAACTAAATAAAGGAGTGGTTTATATTTATTTGTGAGTGGAATGGGTTGCAAATTCCTGATTTAAATGTGGGGAGCATATACACATGCAGCATTTCTCCCTTTACTATGAAGGAAAAGAGTCATATACATATACATATATAAACACACACAGCACTTTTCTATCAAAGAGAAATAAGCCTCTACATGAGGCACCTTGAACAGGGGATGTCGGTGGCATCTGGAGAATACAGCTCCATTTATTTCCGCGATGTTAAGAGAAAATCTAGTATCCATTAGCAATGAATAGTGAAGTAAGCTGTTGGATCTTGGCCATAGTTATAAAGGGCTACTAACAAAATGTTTTGGTGATAGATTTGAATGCAGTTCAAGAATTTCAAGTGCATTCTGACTCACTTTTGGCAGTCTTGGAATGGAACATTTGCTCATGCACATCTGTGTTATAACAGGTCAATTTCCTTTGTCAGACCTAAAGTAAAAACAGTCCAGTCTACCTCTCACTCAAGTTTTTAGCATTTCCACTTGCCCTCGTTTCTCCAATGTTATTGTCATACAACATGATCTGAGTTGGCTTCCCTTAAGAGCATCAACAAGGTTTTTATGATAGCAGAATTAACACAATGCATGTATGCATCATATGAACACAGCATTTTCCTGACTCTTTTAGCCTTAACCACAGAAGTTTGTGGTGGTGCCATAACTTCCTGTCAGTCAACTTAAGAATAAATATTATTCTCTTCAAGACAAAGCAGGAGAATAAAAACAGCAGTCACCCGTATAACCCACCCATCTGTCTGAGGGCCTTCCACACAGTCATATGACCCAGAATATCAAGGCAGAAAATCCGGGATTTTATTTAGCTGTGTGGAAGGGGCCTGAATATGGCCACCATTCATCCCATTCACATGATCCTTGGCCTACAGCGCTTTGACATTTGGTGTTGTATGTCATCCTAAAAGTTTCTTTACAAAGGATCCTATAGATGATATGCATGCAGTTAGTTAGCATAAATGTACAGGAACAATAAAAATATATAATAGTTTATTTTCCTAACCCCTGTCTCCCTGAGGGGACTCAGGGTGGATTCCAACAAACAAAAAGGCAAACAATAAATGCCTCAGTATAACAACAGATACAAAAATAATAGCCCAAAATAATCACTGAAGAAATCAGAGTTAGAACTAGGAAAGCTATTCAAACTCAAGGGAATGGTCTAATAATAGAAATCTGTAAACACAGTCTTTAATTGAGAAAATAAATGGGCATTCTTATGCTAGCAATAGGAGTCTGGGTAGTCTGTGTAGCATCTGGTGTTAATTTGAGGGCACAGAAGGCAAAAGGGATGGAAAGCAAGTCAATTAGTTTATTTGAGAAATCCAGAAAAATAAAAACACCAACTTCTTTATTAAGAGGATTGCATTGATGAACCAGAGATTGGTTCATTACGGATTATTAACTTCTTTTTTTCAGTAAAGCCCAACTTACATTTGTTGCTCAATTTACTTGCATGTTTTTACTTGCACAATAGAGTCACTTATGGCTATTGCAAGCAAAACCACATGAAACACTGCAGGTATTACTTTAGTGCAGTTTCACAGGAAATAGCTTTCCAAAGCTACTTTTGCAAATAATGTGTTTTCTTTCAAACTGGCAAGTAAAGATGGGGCCCACTAATTTCTGAATTCAGGGAATGGCTTCCTACCAAGGCTGTATGCCTGGCATTCTCCTGCCCCCTCAAGCCTTTCAACAACTAGAATAGCAGCCATTTGGTTTCAGATATGCAAATAGCCTCTCTGCTCTGCTGCTCCTTTTCACTACGCTGCGGGTGTTGTCCAGATGACAAACATAGGTATGTGGGGGCATTTTTACATGAGATAGCGTTTATGAAACTACCTTTGTGCAAGTAAAGTCACTATTCCATCTTTAACCCATCTCTGCCATTCAAAGACAAAGAGACAGTTTCTGTCTGGCACAAGCAAGCTCCAGAAACCAACATACATATACACACATAATAGAGCTGAAAGCCAATATACCATATTATGGAGACAAATTCTCTTCATTCCTCATATGACTATGAGATTCTGAGCAAAGCCCAACCAGAAGTATCGAAAACAAAGAGTGAAAGAAACTTCTGGTACACTGAATCCAAGCACTATGATGTATCAGTTTTGTGTATATATGTTTAACAGTTCATGCCTTTAATATTGTTTTCCATAATCATATGTCCATAGCTATTTTGGTATTCTGAAAACTACAGAGAAAGTTGCAGTTCTTTCTAATTTTTCAGCAATACTTTTTGATTGCTAATTCCATAGAGCACCACCCAAAACTTGCAATGAGTCTGGTTCACATTGACTCAGAAGTGTTCAGTGGGACTAAGAAAGGAACCACTGGGTACAGGACTTTATCCTTGGAGTGTAATGCTAAGCAACTATACTGGGCAAACTGGGGTTTCCTTCTGCAGGATGAGCATTCATCTTTTCATCTCCTCCTCCATTCCAACCCTCAAGGCAATCCTAGCAATTCAAGTTTTAATTTTTCTGGCAGAGCTCATGAGAAGATTTTCACATCTGCATTTTCTGCACGTAACACAAATATTGTGGCAAGAAACCAACATTTGCATAGCCTGTCTTAGTCATTAATGTCATTTTCTTTTTAAAGAACATTAAAATACACAATACAGGCTGACATTTTTTATCCAAAATATTTGAGATCAGAAATGTTTGGGAGTTTGGAACATTTGTAGTTGTATATACGTACATAATGGGCTACCTGGTAGATGGGACCCGAGTCTCAAAGTCTGAAAGTAATTTTCAACACAATATTTTGGGAGTCTGGAATATCTGTAGTTGCATAGACACACAAAATGAAATATCTGATAGATGGGAGTCAAGTCTCAAAGTAAGAAGCTAACATTATACCCAATACTTAAGTTACCCTGCGTCTTGGTTGCAAGATAAAAGTGTGATACCAATAAATATAATAACAAAATTGTAATTATTTCAGGAGATTGGAATATTTATAGTTGTACTTGTATACATAAGGAGATAGGAGGTAAATAGGACTCAAGTCTAAAGGTAATTGTATACACAGTATTTTGGAAGTCTAGAATATCTGTACAGAAGTACTTAAGGAGAGATCTGGTAGATGAGATCAGAGTCAAAAAGTCTGAAATTAATTTTATATGCAGTATTTGAGAATTTTGGAATATTTGTAGTTCTATAGATATACATAATGAGATATTGGGTAGATTAAAAGTCTATAAGCCTGAAAGTAATCGGGAAAGAATGCTTCTGGAACATGGCCATAAAACCCGGCAAACTCACAGCAACGCACTGAAAGTAATTTCATAAACAATATTTTTGGGAGTTTGAAATATTTGTTCTTGCATAATTTTTTTCCTGTGTCAGGAGCAACTTGAGAAACTGCAAGTTGCTTCTGGTGTGAGAGAATTGACCATCTGCAAGGACATTGCTTAGGGGATGTTTTTGATGTTTTATTATCCTTGTGGGAGGCTTTTCTCATGTCACCACATGGGGAGCTGGAGCTGACAGGGAGCTCATCCACACTCTCCCTGGATTCAAACCTCCCACCTGTCAGTGTACAGTCCAGCAGGCTCAAGGGTTTATCCCACTGTACATAATGAGATATTGGGTCGATGGGACCCAAGTTTGAGTGTAATTCCAACCATAATTATTTTTTTGAGTTTGGCTTTTTATTCTATGTGTATTGTTTAGTGCGTGATTCGTGTTTTATTGTTGATTATGGTGTGTTTATATTACTGAACGCAGTACTGTTTTTATATGTTTTATTAATTTATGACTGCATTGAATGTTTGCCTTTTTATGTTGTTAGCTGGCCTCAGTTCCCATGGGGAGATGTGGTGGGATATAAGTATTATTATTATTTGTATTTGCATAAATGTACATAATGAGACTTTGGGGGACCCAGGTTTGAAAGTAATTCTAATCACAATATTTTGGGAGTATACTTTCTGATAGTTCAATGTACCCAAAAGTTGTTTGGTTCACAAATGAATTAGAAATATGGTGTATAAAATTACTTTCAGGCTCTTAGATGAGGCATGGGCAAACTTGGGGCCCTCCAGGTGTTTTGGACTTCAACTCCCACCATTCCCAACAGCCTCAGGCCCCTTCCTTTCCCCCCTCAGCCGCTTAAAAGGAAAGGGCCTGAGGCTGTTGGGAATGGTGGGAGTTGAAGTCCAAAACACCTGGAGGGCCCAAGTTTGCCAATGCCTGCTTTAGACTGTTGGTAAGGAAATATCTGGTGGGTGGGAGCGAAGTCCCAATGTAAACACAACCTTTCGAACACTTTTGGGGCTGGAAACAAAAGTTTGGGTGCAGCAGGCCCTGAGAGAGTGCTCTCTCCGCCCTCCCTGGGGTGCCTCGTGTTGTGATTCCGCCCGGAGTCTTCCGCATTGTGCCGGGGAAGGGAGGAAGCGGCCCCGGGGAAAGGCAAGAAGGGACAGGGACTCGTGGGGGCTCTTTCTTACCGAGCGGCGGGGCTCCGGGGGCGGGGCTGGCGCTGCTGCTGCTGCTGCTCGTGCCGGCGGCTCCGGAGCTGGCGGGGGCGGGCGCGATAGGCTTGTAGGACATCCCCGGCTCCGCGCTCGCGGGTGCTCCCTGGCCAGCGATTGGCGCGCGGCTCCGGCTTCGGCCGCGGATGCCGCTCGTCCGATTGGTCGGCGGGCTCTCACAGGTAACACCCCCTCGCCCCGATTGGTGGGGGAACACCTCAGCCCTGCTTTCTAATTGGCCGTTGCAGCAGTCGCTCTTCTCCCCCCTCACTCTCTCTGTCACCCCTCCCCCTTCTTTCCTTCCTTCCTCCTTCGCTTTGCCCCGGCGTCTAGTCCCACAGACCGCAAGGCAGGAAGGCACGCACCTCAGCTCTGTCAGCGTGTCTTCCCTCTCTCTCTCTCTCTGTCTCCCCCCCTCTCTCTCTTTCTCTGTCCTCGCGCCTTGGGCACACGCGCGCGCCTCCGCCTGCCCCTCCCCTCCTCCCTTCAGTCCCACACTGGCCTGTCCTCCTCGCGCTCAGAAGAGCCGAGCCCCCGCGCGCGGCCTCGCCGATGATGATTACGCCTTCGCCCCGCGCGCCTACGTGCCCCGCTCCCTCCCCCTGTGACCTCACTGCGTCGGATTACACCCTGCTCGCCTGTCTCCATGGCAACGGGAGGGGCCCGGCTGCGGCGGCCTAGTTGTCTTCATTTCCCCCATCTCCATTACTAACTACAGGCTTTAAATACACTTCGACACCGCTTTTAATTGCCCTGGCAGAATTCTGTAGCATCTTGGAGGAGTTGGAAGTTTTACAACGTCTTTCCCCTTCTGTGCCAAAGAGTGCTCTTACCTCACCAAACTGTCCAAAGTGCTGGTTTTGACCTTTAAAGCCCTATATGGCTCTGGCCCAGTTTACCTGTCCGAACGTATCTCCCTCTATGTCCCACCTCGAAGTTTAAGATCTTCTGGGGAAGCCCTGCTCTTGGCCCTGCCTTTGGCGCAAACACGCTTGGCGGGGTTGAGGGACAGGGCCTTCTCGGTGATGGCCTCCCACCTGTGGAACTTGCTCCCCAGTGAAATCAAGCCAACAACATCTGTTCTATAGCCGCTGGGCTTAAAACAAATTGCTTTTAAAACAGGACTGCAACTTGAACCCAACGGGAAGCCAGGGCCCCCAAAGAGAAGCTTTTAGAGATTTTCCCCCATAAACAGTCTTTAGAGGGCTTGAGCAAAGTCTTTATTGATGAACAATCGAACAGGAACTTCTTTTGTCTTCAAAGGTTAAACAAATGCTTCCAGGTTTCAAGCAACTGGTGGCTTCTAACTGTTTCTTTGCTTTATCTTAAAGGAAAATCCCTTTCTAGCTCCTCCCAGGCTAACTGTGAACCTAAACCTAACTGATGTGGATCCACTGAACTGCGTCTCAAAACCGAGTGGACCTACCAGTAGGCCTGTAGTCACTTAACTGGAGTTCTTGATGTTTAAAACTGTTATTCCCTCTGAAATTCCTCAGGGCTGTAAGGCTGTTTCCCTGGAACCTTTGGGAATCTTTAGATGTTCTTAAGACTGTTCTCCCCCGGGAGGTCTTAAGAGTTGAAGCCTTTGTACAGGAGAAAGTCTGTACACGTCCTGTACATTGACTTTCCTGGCTACGACTGACTGAAAATGGCCCCCTTCCCTTCCCAATTGCCCTGAGCAAGGGGCGGGACCAAAACTTAAAGATGATGGACAGGTGACTTGCCCTATCACTGCAACCAGAGGAAGACACCTATCTGCAGAAACCCTGACTGCAAGCAAACATTTGATACAAAGCAAAGTGGGACCTTCTGGTACGGCTGTACCAGCACAACATCCCTTCTCGCCTTCAAGAGGAAATTGAAAAGGTGGTTATGGGACCAGGCCTTTGGGTAGCTGGCAGATGATTGACAATGGTAATTATGACAATGTTATGGAAAATGGACTATGGGCAGACTTCTGATTGTGTTGTTAGAGGGGATGTGGTTTTAAAAAGGGAATTTTCAGAGATGTTCCCAATGCCCATATGTCATGAGTTACTGCCACATTGGCCTATTTCTGCAGTAGGCCTATGTTTACAGAAAATGCTGATTGTTTGAGAAATCAGTGCTCCAAAGAAGAAGTTACTATTCAAGGATAACAGTATATCCGGACAAAACCAGCTAGCTTGTGGCTAGTTAGAATCCCCAAGTTTCCCAGTCGCTCTGGAGCCATATTTGCAACAGACTAACGGATAAGATACAGTCATGGTCAGAAAACAATGGACTATAGTTGTGTTATAGTTGTGCCATTGTTAGGATCCCACGTGTGCTATAATGTCAATCAAAATCATAAACAACAAATGAACAACTGTATAACTAGCTTAGACCAATGAAATGATTTGTCTTTGGGAACCAGTGAAAATGTATATTCCATTTACTATAAAAGCTCTGCAGCCCCATTGGGGGTTGCGGCAAACCCTTTGATTGCATCCCTGTATGCTTGTTTATCGTTATTGCTATGGCCATGCAATAAATAGTTTTTTGCAGTTTTAAAAAAATCAACTTTCGTGGTGTCCATCCTTACCCTCCCTATTAGGGGGCTTTTGTCTTTTTTGGGAAATATTTTGGTTTCTTTTCCCCTACATTGTGCTCGCTGAATTTGTTTCTACATAAGGCTAGACAGCCAGTATTATTGCACTTTTTATTAATGTACTTTTTATTTTAAAATTAACTTACTGTGTTCTTATATATAATTACTGTATGTATTATTTATATGTAATGGCATTGAATTGTGCTGGATGTAAGCCGCCCTGAGTCCCCCCCTCGAGGGTTGAGAAGGGTGGGGTACAAATGTTTGAAATAAAATAAATATCTAGTTGAGCAGTGGCAGTTAAAGTAGTGTCCAGTGGAGCTGTGCCCCGAGTTATCTCAGAGGCAAATGGGCCGTTGCGCCCTAAACGCCCTAAAGCAAGCATGGGCAAGCTTAGGCCCTCAAGGTGTTTTGGACTTCAACTCCCACCATTCCTAACAGCATCAGGCCCTTTCCTTTCCCTGGAAAGGAACGGGCCCGAGACTGTTAGGAGTGGTGGGAGTTGAAGTCCAAAACACACGGAGGGCCCCAAGTTTGCCCATACCTGCCCTAAAGGCACCCTTAATAAAATTGTGTGTTAAGTACAAGTCGAACTTGGTGACATCTTTTCCCTCAAGTTAGTTGTCCTGCAGTGCTTAAGTGTATGTAGGAAGAAGGCTGGGGAAATCAGTAGGTGCTTCTTGTATCTTTTTGGTGCCCTTTAAGCACCTCCTACTGCAGTGATTCTTAACCTGAGGGCCACAGACCACCAGTGGGCCTCGAGGACGAAAATCTGGTTCGCAAGCCTCCTTCCTCTTTATTTTATTTCCGCTCCTTCCGCCTGCCACTCCTTTTCTGTTCCTGACCATGGCATATGTTCTGTATCAGAAACTAGAACTGATGTGGTCTATCCAATGCATTTCTGAATCGGCACCCCAAACCGAATCTAAAGTTTACCAAAAACTGATTCGTAACCCTTTTGGTGCTAATGTTGGGGGTGGTCCCTAGTCAAAGTGGTCCCTGGTCAAATAAAAGTTGGGAACCACTGTCCTACAGTGTCCTTATCCTGTCATCCACCAACCCTGGTGGGCACCAACCACCGTGGAAAGGGGTCCACACTGCTCAATTACAGCACGTTAATACCACTTTAATTGTCATGGTTTGAACCTATGGATTCCTGGGATTTGTAGTTTTGTGAAGTAAGAACTTTCTGTCAAAGATCTCCAGTACATAAAGGAATGTACCAGTAAAATTATGAGTATTTCACCAGCCTACAAACAGATTCAGTTTTGACAGATATGTTTTTTCAAACTATTGTAATTGTCAATTCTAGATAGCCCCTTATAAATTAAATACAAATGGATTCATTTTACAGAGGAGAATATTACAAAAGGCCTTTCTCAATTGTCAGGAAGCACTTCAGTGTTTAGGAGCCTCACATTGCAGGCTAACTATAGTGATAATACTACAAATGAACAGATGCCATTACTGAGCTCAGTTTTTATTATGTGATTGAAAAATTAGTCCCCAAATTATGAATTACATGAATTTCTAGACACAGCTCCACTGAGACATGCAGTGAGTCCATGTACCTTTGTCCTGTAGTAACCCTTAATGAATTGCTTTGGAATATTGCCCAACACACCCCGGACTTCAGGAAACAATACCCTCAAATTATTATGATCTTTCACAATGAATCATAGAGTTGGAATAGACCTTGAGGACCATCCACTCCAATCCCCTGCCAAGAAGCAGAAAAATGGCATTCAAAGCACCCCCGACAGGTGGCCATCCAGCCTCTGTTTAAAAGCCTCCAAAGAAGGAGTCTCCGCCATAGTCCAAGGCAGAGAGTTCCACTGCTGAACAGCTCTCACAATCATGAAGCTCTTCCAAATGATCAGGTGGAATCTCCTTTCCTGTAGTTTGAAGCTACTGTGTTGCGTTCTAGTCTCCAGGGCAGCAGAAAACAAACTTGCTCCCTCCTCCCTATGACTTCCCCTCACATATTTGTACGTGGCTATCATGTCTCCTCAATGAACTGAGAGACGTGGGGGGGGGGGGGGGGCATAAAATGAGGCTTGCGTTGGAGTCTGGGGTCCTTTTTTCTGTTTCACCTGATAGGTTGTGGGAACGTCTTCCTCTCCTGTTCCTCAAGCCATCCTTGCGATACCCTTGAGATGGCCATCGCCCTAAAGCACCCATTGTGTATCTGAACTAACACCAATATATCCACCAGAGCCAGGACTTAATTAAGCCCATTATTAATTACCACATGCATTCCTTTCAGGCCCCTCTTAGGGGCAGATAAATAAATGCACAGACTCTTCAAAGTTATCCAATTTCAGTTTATTAACATTTTCTGCAGTAGAAAAGATCAACCAGCGAGGGAATCCCAAAGCAATTACAAAGCAGAGCCTAGCTGGATACTTTTTGAGCCAATTAGAGGCTAGTATGGAAATCTTGAATCGCTGTCAAATGAAATAAATATGCTCTGTGTTTGCAATAAAACATGACATCAGAATTACATCTATGTAGGCTACAATAGAATGCCCTTAGCATCTAAACTGTTGACTTTCCAAGATTTTGGTGTTTTGTTTTTTTTAAAAAAAAATGAAAGAATTTAATTTTAACAGGCTAAAAATATGTCTTAAATTAATTCGAGTTCAAAAAAGCTGTTCAGTTGACAGGTACACAGCCTTAATTAACTTCTAATAGTGAAGATACACTAACAACATTAGAGCAGATTTATGCAGTTATGCTTAACTTTACTATTAATTTGTTTTCCTATACATCTGAGCTCTTAACTCTCCCCAAAAGTTAAATTAATATTTACAAAAGATATGCATTTTAGGCTACATAAGATTATTTTCTGAATTAAGTCTCAGAAAAATAACAAGTACTTTCTCATTATTTAAACTCAAGTGTGTAAACCTTTTCTAGACATCTGTATATCAGGTTGTTGGCATTTATATTTTATACAATATTGATTGCTTGTTATTTAGCCATAATTAACTGATAAGCAAACCTCTATGTAAATCTTTGACCTTAAATAAAATACTAAAACTTTACAACTCAGTGCTCCTTTGATAAACATGGACTCCAAACGGTAGGTTTTACAACTCTTAATTCATCAAATAACCGTTGATCTTCAGTAACAGGCATTGATTCAGGTTTATCCATATCAACCTGCCAAGTAGCTCTTGCTATCAGAATTTTTTGTAGATCTGTATAAGTCCTTGCATGTCTGACTTAAAGCAATTACCATTTTTATTTACCAAAGCTCCAGATTCTTAATTGTAGTTAAACATTTACAGTTGCTCCTCATTTGAAGTTTTCTATTTTAAAAATAGTTTAAGAAATGGTTTAAGAAATGTGCCTAAACTACATCATTAAAGTGTTGTACTATTCTGTCTCCATACTCCAGTTGGGATTAACTAATGGATTTAGGTAAGTGATTGTTAATGGCAGTGATTACTCCATTTTTAGTGGATAAATCGCCTGTAGGAGTAACTAAACTGCATGTGAAAAGCAGCAATTTGACATTTGACTAATATGAAAGGAAGGAGAAAATGGGAGCTTACAGTATATCTGGATTTGAAAATGCATGGGGGTGGGGGTGGGGAGTGACTACTTGAAGCTCTTCTCTAGTTCTCTATGCAGGGGTATCTCTTAAAATTGTTTCCACTATGATATATAACTGTTATAAAGCAAATACTGACTACTGTTTCATCTAAATGAATAAAACCCAGAAGAATGGAATGTCACTATAACAATGTAATGTACTTGTGTGTGTATGTGCATTTGCCTTCATGTTTCCTTCAGCTTCTTATGAACTCATACATTTCATGCAGTTTTCTTAAGGAATTATCAGAGTTGCCAGTTCCTTTCTTTGGAATCTATCTTACAGCATCGTTAGATAATACTAAAGTCTGTTTTATTTTGGCAGCTTTCAGAACAGAGGTGGGCAAATTGCAACCCCAGGGTGATTTTTGCTGTCCTGACTGTCCTAGACCTCTGGTTCTTAAACTGTCGGTCATTTAGGGAGTCCCATTAACTCACTGCTGGAGTCACGAAATATTTGGCAACAGTAAACAGTTTGAACACCACCTTGTGGCTGTTTTGGATATTTAAATGAATCTGTTAATAACAACATGCAGCAAATGCTGATTTTGCATGATGGTTTTCTTTTTCAGAAATGCAACACTTCACATTTGATTCTAAAAAACTGAGTTGGGTTCATAAACCATACTCAACTGAAATAAAAATATAAGTAATCTGTCATTAAAAGTTGAATAAGAATTTGCCGGCAACCTGTACAGATTAAGAAAAACTTTCTGATGGTAGGTTCTGTTAGAATGAATCCTTAGAGTCCAGAGGAGTCTCCTTCTCTGTAGGTTTTTAAAGCAGAGTCTGGATGGCCATCTGTCGGGAGCGTGTATTCCTGCGGGGCCAGGGGTTGGAGTAGATGGCTCTTGGAAACTCTTCCAACTTTGTGATTCTATGATTTTTATGAAACCATGATGGGAGGTTGGTAATAGGTCCATTTCAGGCACATGGCCCACTCAGCAACTGGGAACCTTTTAAGTATGGACACCAAAAACACCCCATTGTGCTCCCCTCCAATTCAGGGGAGAAAGAGAGAGCCAACAGAGTATATTCTGCCATTTGAGGCTGCAAACCAAGCATGACAGTTTGCAGCCCCAAGTGGCAGCTGAGACACTTGTTGCATGTTGTTGCTAACAGATTCATGTTAGTATCTAAGACACCCACTAGGTGTCAAGCTACACAATTTTTTTGCAACTTTCAAAATCAGCTGTGGACTCTAGACCCCATATAAGCCAAGTAAGGACCTAACCCCATTAGGCAAAAAAAAAAAAAAAGTCGGTGGAACCAGCTTCTAATCATGGTATTACATGCCTATCCATGATCTTATAAAATGGAGAATGTAGTCTCCCGCATCACACGTGGTGGGCCGTAACTGTCTCAATTGCAATCACCTGCTTCATTTGCCATCACATGGAGAAGTGGAGTCTCTACCCATATTAATTTATTTTCCTTTTTTTTCCATAAAAAAGAGTAACTGCACAAAACCAGAAACATGAAACCTTACGGGTTTTGGAAAAACAAGACTTAGCAAGTTCACACATCCTTGTTTTCTGATATCGATCAGATCTCAATTTCTGATATTTCTTTGGCTTGCCTCTGTGCTAAGTTCTAATCATTGAAAGAGTTTTATTGGTGCACCTGGTCATGTCACCTTGTATCTCTGCTTGCTAGTAAGGGTAGAGACAAAAGAGGAGAAATTGAACCCTCTTTGAAATGATTGCAGCAAAGGATGGTTGAACGGCATGCCAATCATGCAGATTTGGTTGCAGGACAAACTGACGTGCTTGGCTGATATGAGACAACTCCAGGCCCTAGAAGGCGGTGGATTAGACGCTGCATCCAAAGAAGGTGGTGGAGAGAGGAAGTGCTATCCCTTTGGAGTGAAGACACATGGCTGCATAATTATAGAATGCCTAGAGGAACCTATTTCAGAATTGCTAATCACCTCAGACCTTACCTTCAGCATCAGGTGACAATAAGAGCCCATCAGCACCCAGGAGAGGGTAGCCATTGCTACCAGCATTGTCCATTGACACCTCCAAGGTCATGTGGCCAGCATGACGGCATGGAGCACCATTACCTTCCTGCAGAAACAGTACCTATTGATCTACTCACATTTGCATGTTTTCAAACTGCTGGGTTGGCAGAATCTGGGCCTAACATTGGGAGTTCACTCCTCTCCCTGGATTCGAACCGCCAACCTTTTGGTCAGCAACTTCAGCAGCTCAGTGGTTTGACCCACTGCATCACCAGGGGGCCCATGAGTATTATAAACATGGTGAAATATACTCCAGCTTTTTACTATGGAGTACAGCTTTCTCAGCAAAGAAAATACGTGATTTGCAGCAGAAGAAGGAAATTTTTTTAAGTCAAACCTGCTGCTGCTTTTCCAGCTGTTTCTCTACTGAAACAGCTGTTTCTCTACTGAACTGTGTCCAAACGGTATTTGTTTTCTCTACCTCAAAAAATACTTCAAAGGTCACGAAAGAGAGGATGCTATCATCCCTCATGGAGTAATGGTGGCAAAAGACGAATTGAAGAAAAGTGTTAAGACCACCTACTTGACGCCCACAAATATACATTACACAGAGAACTCTTACAGTTGCTATCATACCTGAAAGTTAACATGCTTTGCTGGTTTTATGCACGTAGAGAAAAGTAGAGCTGATAGATACCCAGCTCTGAAACTCTGCATTTCTACAAACTGTAAAAATGGGGACCAGTGGGCAATTTCTGGAAGTAGCTTTGTGTTGTGTGATCACCACTACGGAACTGCAATTTTTAAGTATGTAGAAATAATGAAATTTCTACATGTGATGAGGTCCATAAAAATTCCCAATCCCAAAAACTTCCTCTCAACTTTCCAAGTGATTTGAGTTCACCACCTCCAAGAAACCTTTGTAGTATAAAATTTCTGGGAAACAGGAAGAGATGTGGGGATTGTGGGATTCCAGGCGATTCACCTATGAAAATTTTCAAGCTTCTCTACAAAGGACCCAACCCAGTATAAATAATATGAAGGACCTAGGACCATGCCCACAACCAGCCCTGGGCATACCACTGACATGATTTATTTCTATGACCTGCTACCCATTGCTTCATGCAGAAACAAAGAAGAAGAAAAACAGTTCTCCAACTACTGTAGCTGCTGGGTTGTGTCAGAATTGTGTGGGAGGAAGGTTTCTTTCACCTGTTTTGTCTGGTTTACTGCTATTTTTGAGGTAAGGGTTTGATCTCAGCAATCCTTGTTTAAAATATCTCTGATTATTGTCTACACTGTAGACTACCATATGTTTTTGTGTGAGACTGCCCATCAAGATACTTTGGAAGTTACAGCTAGTGTTGACTACTGCGATTTATTTCTTAATTCATGTATATCTGTGGGAACATATTACTCCTAAAGCCTGGGTCTGTATCTTCCAGTCCTTTTCATGACCTCCTCCTGTGCACATTTCCTTGATCTCTCAAACCTCTCCCATATCTCATCTTCCGTGGAAGTAAAAAATGAGGGGCAGAGCCATTCCTTCTCCATAGCAATAAACCAGCGTATTATGGATACCCTTGCAAAGAAGACACAGCTGTCTATTGCTCTGTAAGCTTTCTGGCTTTTTGTTTGGAAAGTTATTTTTCTTCTGTTTGAACCCATAGTGGTATCTTTTTACATGCATTTTATATTTATTTGCACCTCCTGGGCTTTTGAAAATTGTTTTAAATTGGGATTTTAAGATTTGGTTTTCTTTATATCTGTGTTTATTTTTTTAACCATGGCTGCATACTTTTTGATGCTATTCTAATCGCAAAAAATAGTGTGCACGTGCATAGTATCAATAATAAAAAGCAATACATGTTTGAATGTTTAAAACTTTGCTCCAGAATTGTCACGCTGATTCTTCTGGAATTGCACATGGATATTAAAGGGATGATGGTGGTGTGTGTGTGTTTTTTGAGGTTACAACGTTTTGTTAATATCTATTTGTAGATGGTAGTGCCTAACATCAATCACGAGCCTTCCACCAGCAAAATCATAAACCAATTGTAATACCTCCATTATGGTCTGTTGGAGACAGAAGAAGAGGATCCTGTACCTGGTGCGAATGGGAAGGAAGGACTGAGTGAGCATAAGGGTAGTGAGTGAAAAGGGCCAATGAGAAGGAAGAATTGGGAAGAGAAGAG
Source organism: Anolis sagrei (assembly GCF_037176765.1). Classification (NCBI taxonomy): domain Eukaryota; kingdom Metazoa; phylum Chordata; class Lepidosauria; order Squamata; family Anolidae; genus Anolis; species Anolis sagrei. The sequence goes on from NC_090021.1 coordinate 235,071,263, forward strand.
AAAGAGCAGATGGAAAGACCGCTGACCTTCTCTACAGATAAAGATGCAAGAAGGTCTGGGATATTATTTGCTCCAGAGGGCCTTTAAGCAACTCCATTGATCTTTTCTTTTGCAAGGTCCTGAACTTTTCAGACAGAAAAGAGTGAAAAGAAAGAAGATGATGCTGCTTGGTTGATGATTGTATGGTGTCGTGTTCTAAGCTTTGAAAAGACAGAAATTAAATAGGAGCCTAAACTCCAACACCATTAGCCCTGTTCTTTTCAAAACAATGCAATCCTTTCAACCTGTAAGAAAGCTGTGCTGTGTAACAACCATTTGTTTAAAATGAACTTCAAAATAAACCCCACATAATTACAGATTATAGAAAAAAAATGACAATAAGTTTTTCCAGACCTTTTCCATTTTTAAATCTTTTTCCGCAAACTGAAGCCGTGTAATGTTGTAAAATGTCAGCACTGAATTTATTTTAGGTCATACAGTGATTTTGTTATGAAACATCTAGCCCTTTGCACTGTGCTCCTGGCCAGTTGGAATTAAACCTTTCAGCAAATGTCCGCAAGCATCCACTTGTTAAACATAATAGAGAAGAAATGCCGTGATTAGATGAGGATGCCTAAACTGGTCAGTTGTGATGCAACAAACAAAAAGGCCAATATTCTAGGAATGTTTTGATCTGTATTTAGAGGGGATTAGGATGATGTATTCCTGTTCAGCAATGATAATGAAAAATGACTTATTCTAGCATTGAGAAAGGCAAAGGATAAACAGCATATACTGAAACACGTTTTTAAATTAATGGGGCTTGATAGCTTGTACCAAGGTTGGATTTTATATTTTTAGAGAGAATTACTGGGGACAATTGATGTTACTTTCTGAGCCAATTGTGAGATGCTGGCAGCAGTTAGAAAGGGTTCAATAGAAACTGACCTCATGTCAGGACTAAGTCCAGTAAGTGAATGTTTTGATCAAGGAGTTTCTGCCCAATTGAAGGTCTTGCCTGTAACTACATTGTTATATATTGCATGTTACATGAAGAATAAATATTACAGTATTTTAAAAATGTTATAATCTCAATCCATATTCTGTGTATTAATTGTCTTGCTTGCACCACTTATTAGTAGTCAAACCACCGTGAAAACACCTTATTTGATCAGATTTCAGAAGCAAAGCAAGAGTACACTTGGTTAGTATCCAGATCTTTGGATACTAGAGAATTCTTCCTGAAATCTAGGAGAGCTACTGAGTCAGATTCGCCTGTCCACATTTGCACTTTTGGCTTTTGAGAATTTGAATATTCAGATTTGATTAAAAATGGTCTCTCGGAATCTTGATGCTCCAGTGTGACTCTATGCTCAACTTCCTCTAGTCATTCTGGAGGACCTAGAGATTTCTAAAGCAGTGGTTCTCAACCTGGAGTCCCCAGATATTTTGGCCTTCAACTCCCAGAAATCTTAACAGATGGTAAACTGGCTGGGATTTCTGGGAGTTGTAGGCTGAAAACATCTGGGGACCCCAGGTTGAGAGCTACTGTTCTAGAGAGAACACCTTTCTTAGAATTTCTTTGTCCTCCAATGCAATTCTATGGTCAATTTCCAGCAGAAGTTAACTATAGGTTTGGGCTGGAAGATCTAGAAATGTATGAAGAGATGTTCTCTCAAGATATTTATTTCTTCTTCTCACCCCAAGGAGGTCTCAGAGCGGCTTGCAGATTGGCCACTTCAGTGTCACATTGCAATACAAAGTATATAAAATACAACGAATTAAACATAAAAAACCATATAAATACATACACTGTTAAAAACTTAAAACCACATACCTAAAAGTGTGGTCATCCTTCATACTGCTGCATATCAATTCTGTGTTGCACTATTCCCAAATACCTGATCCCAGAGCCAGATCTTAACTGTTTTTCTAAAAACAAGGAGGGAGGGAGCCAATCTAATATTAGATCAAAAATTAATTTCTTTGTATTGTCGGAGGCTTTCATGGCCAGAATCACTGGGTTGTTGTAGGTTTTTCGGGCTGTATGGCCATGTTCTAGAAGCATTATCTCCTGACGTTTTGCCTGCATTGTGGCAAGGATCCTCAGAGGTTGTGATGTCATACAGCCCAAAAAACCTACAACAACCCATTAATATCTTTATTTGTGGTTTTTCACTTCCACAGGGACATATGCCCCTAACTCTAGCAAATGTGGAGAGCTGATTGTTTTGAGGCACACTGACCAATTTGCCTCACTATAAATATGAAATGTCAGATAGAGTGTGGTGGTGAGATGTTTGCCTGGTACTCTTCCATCACAAGAGGTCCTTCTCTCTGAGTGACCTCCCCTCTTCCACACTGCTGTTGCTACTTCCTATTTATCCACATTGTCATTTGATTCCCCACCACCCAAAGGAGGCTAAGTCACAGAGTGGGTTCTGTTATGTCATGCCTCACCTGATGGAAGATGGCAAGCAAGAGGTGGTTTCCAGCAACCTCCTTCTGAACAGAGGTCCCTGGCTGGTACCTAGCAAGGCTAGTCCTCATGTCAGCCGCCTGCTCCCTTCACATTTGGGGTGGTTCAGGATAGTGAAAAAAGAACAATCCCTTCATGCTTTTCTATTGCATGATACACTCAACATCAGTCTTGTAGAAAATAATGGCAAAGACAACAGCAAATTAATTCCTTGTTTAGTTGTTAGAATTTGCCAGTCTGTTTGAAAGCAGCGTTGATCTAAAAAAAGATAATTTCTCATTATTGGTTATTACAAGTTCCTGGATTTCACTGGGCACACATTAAAAATGAAAGGGGCGCAGAACTAGTATAGCATATTCAGCTCCGTAGATTAAATTCTAATTATAATGGGCAGTGTAAAATGCTGTCGCCAACTGCTGTTCCTGAATGCCAGCCAGCACTCACCCGCTGTTAACCTGGAGGTGGGGGAGGAGAGCCTGCGGGCATGTGCCGCCTGCATGTATTTCCCTCCCCACTGAGCACCCTCCACTCGCCCCAGAAAGCTGGACTGCCAAACCAGGGATGTGGCAGCTTGACAAACATGAGCTTGCATTCTGTGTTGTGAGGAAGAAATATATTTCCATCTATATTGCAATTTTAATTGGTTGTTTAATAATCAAAAACCTTGACTTTCCAGAAAAACAATGCTTCCAGTTAATCAGGCAATCAGTTTTTTTAATAGTAGGGCTTTCCCCACCTTTTAAGAGTGACTATCCCTACAAACAGCAAGCAGTGGGCACTCTGATCTTCTACACATTCCCCTTTCTCTCATATAGAATACCTTTTTAATGTCTAGCTTCCTATGCCTTAACTGAGTGATGGATGACTACTAAGAGGAGAGAGGGCCTTCTCAGTAGTGGCAACTCAACTATGAAATACTGTCCAGAGCAGCTCACCTGGTGCCATCTTAATTGTTGGTGAAGATCCTTTCATTTTTACATACTTCTTTGGCCACCACTGATTTTCAGGTTTTAATTTGTTGTTTTGAATTATTGCATTTTAATATTTAACATGTTAGGTTATTTTCATCGACCTGCAAGCTGCATAGAGCAGAGGTTCTCAACCTGGGGTCCCCAGATGTTTTTGGCCTACAACTCCCAGAAATCCCAGCCAGTTTACCAGCTGTTAGGATTTCTGAGAGTTGAAGGCCAAAAACATCTGGGGACCCCAGGTTGAGAACCACTGGCATAGAGAATGCTTGTTGACATCTGACTAAATTTAATAAATTACGGGTAAAGATAAAGGTTTCCCCTGACATTACGTCTAGTTGTGTTTGACTCTGGGGGATGGTGCTCATCTCCACTTATAAGCCGAAGACCCAGCATTATCCGTAGACACCTCCAAAGTCATGTGGCCATCATGACTGCATGGAGTGCCGTTATCTTCTCGCCAAACCAGTTTCTATTGATCTACTCACATCTGCATGTTTTCGAACTGCTAGGTTGGAAGAAGCTGGGCCTAACAGTGGGAGCTCACCCCATTCCCTGGATTTGAAATGTCAACCTTTCGGTCAGCAAGTTCAGCAGCTCAGCTGTTTAATTTGCTGTGCCACCAAAGGGGGGGGGGCAATAAATCATATTCATAGACAAACAGCAAGGGAGATATGCTTTTGTATAACCGTCCATTTGTGGCTAAGGTTCACCAACTTCACTGTGATGAAACCCATAAAATACTTCACAGTAGACATTTAAGATCACATCAGAATGGGTGTCCAAGTCATAGAATCATAGAGTTGAAAGAGACCTCATGAGCCAAGAAGCAGAAATATTGCATTCAAAGCACCCCTGACAGAGAGCCATCCTGCCTCTTTTTAAAAGCCTCCAAAGAAGGAGCCTCCACCAGGTCAATAATGGTAGACATGAAGTAAACGCATAGTGCAACCTAGTTTAATGAGCTTGTTTGAACAAGCTTTCGGATACAGTCAGATTAGTTCTGTGAGAAGAACAATGTAGGGCATATGCACACATGAAGGAACATTATGGTCAAGGAACACTATCTTTCCTGAAATGTATTTTTCTTCTCAATAGGAAAGGAACTGAGAAAACAGCAACAACAACAACCAGTTTCATTTTCAGTGGAAAAGTACAGATTTCCAAGAGTGTTCCATTTCCAGCTGTGGAGTACAGGGATGTTCTGAATTCAAGCAGTCTTGTTCACATTGATTTACCTAATGGTGTGCATCTCAGAGAATCTCTCTGGGTTGAAATAATTCTGGGAATTTTCTGAATTTTACACCTATATTCTACAGAATGCTAGGCCAGACCAGTTGGACCTCCCTACCGCTGTATATGATCTCGAAGGGGGCCCCTTAGGTTTGGCCCAGCACTTCTGTAAAGCTGGGTATTTTAAACAGATAATGGGAAAAGTTGATCAACCATTACTGGTTTTCTATTGTAGGGAGGCTCTAATAAACTTCCAGAGGATCCCAGAATTCTCCAAAGCACAGTTTGAAAACCACAAGCATATGGAATTCTGAGGCCAAGTATAGGTGACATATGTGCTATACACATGTAATTGAAGAACAGTCTTTAAAGCAGACTAACTTTTGCAGAGCCTAGGAAAGGAAAAGTGAGTCCTGGTAACAAAGGAATGCAACATCCGATTCTTAGCCATGTCACTGAAGAAGCATCTCAG